>NC_138516.1:9764571-10214483 GCF_964252035.2 Podarcis erhardii | reverse complement strand
TATTATTCTTTTTGTTTTTTTAAAAATCCCACTCTTCAGTCACAGATGGCTTTCAGAGTGGCTTACAAATCGTGAAAGAGAGAAAGAGAGAAAGAGAGGAAAGAAGGAAGGAAGGAAGGAAGGAAGGAAGGAAGGAAGGAAGGAAGGAAATAAGAGCAAAAGAAAGAAAGAAAGAAAGAAGAAGAAAGAAAGAAAGAAAGAAAGAAGAAAGAAAGAGGGAGGGGGGAGAGAGGGGGAGGAAGGAAGAGGAAAGAGAGAAAGAAAGAAAGAAAGAAAGAAAGAAAGAAAGAAAGAAAGAAAGAGGGAGAGGGGAGAGAGAGAGAGAGAGAGGAAGGAAGGAAGGAAGGAAGGAAGGAAGGAAGGAAGGAAGGAAGGAAGGAAGGAAGAAGGGAGGGAGGGAGGGAGGGAGGGAGGGAGGGAGGGAGGGAGGGAGGGAAAAAGAGCGAAAGAAGGAAAGAAGGAAGGAAGGAAGGAAGGAAGGAAGGAAGGAAGGAAGGAAGGAAAGAAAGAAAGAAAGAAAGAAAGAAAGAAAGAAAGAAAGAAAGAAAGAAAGAAAGAAAGAAAGAAAGAAAGAAAGGAAGGAAGGAAGGAAGGAAGGAAGGAAGGAAGGAAGGAAGAAAGAAAGGGAGAGGAAGGGAGGGAGGGGAAAGGAGGGGAAAAGAGAGAAAGAGAGAAAGAGAGAGAGGAGAGGGAGAGGAAGAGAGGGAGAGGGAGAGAGGAAGGAAGGAAGGAAGGAAGGAAGGAAGGAAGGAAGGAAGGAAGGAAGGGAGGGAGGGAGGAAGGGAGGGAGGGAGGGAGGGAGGGAGGGAAAAAGAGCGAAAGAAGGAAAGAAGGAAGGAAGGAAGGAAGGAAGGAAGGAAGGAAGGAAGGAAGGAAAGAAAGAAAGAAAGAAAGAAAGAAAGAAAGAGAGAGGAAGGGAGGGAGGGAGGGGAAAGGAGGGGAAAAGAGAGAAAGAGAGGAAAGAGAGAGAGGGAGAGGGAGAGGGAGAGGAAGAGAGGGAGAGGGAGAGAGGAAGGAAGGAAGGAAGGAAGGAAGGAAGGAAGGAAGGAAGGAAGGATCCTCAGGCTTACAATGTAAAAAACCATGACATAAATGGAAAGCGGTTTGGGAGGGAAGAGGAAAGAAGCAAGCTCAAGTTCTCAGCTACCTTGTTGGGATTTGGAGTCATCCTGGCTGGCCATTTTGGTCCCTAGAAATCAAAGAGATGGACAGAGAGGTAGATTAGACAGACTGCACCAGTCATGTATTTGGGTCAGATTCGCCACCCCTTAGCAGCAGCGCCGAAAAGAACCATATACTCGATGCATTCTACACAATATTCCGCTTCTCTTTCGCGAATACCGAAAGCTCGTTTCAGCATTTCGCTTTGTATCCTTTGAACAATTTTGTGCGCTCGACTCGTTCTTTTTCGTTTTTTATTATTTATCATTTTTCTTTCTTTTTCCTTTTCCTTTCCTTTTTATATTTTTACTTTTTCCGTATATTTTTCTTTTTCTTTTTGAATATTTGGATGTCATGCTTAATTCATGCTTTCTCTGTTTTTTTTTAAAAAAATGCATAAAGATAATAAAAATAATAAAAATAATAGAGAGAAAAGTTGGTCCATTAAGTTAACTTATTCCAGAAAGGATGCTGAACATATAAACTAGCCTAACAGGTTTATGGGAAAATGGGCATTTTAAACAATGTTAAAAACTGGATCCCACCTTATGCTGCTTTCAAGCTGTTGTAACAGCATTTCGTAGAATCCTAGAATTGCGGAATTGAATGGGTCCCTCCAGAGGTCATCCAGTCTGACCCCAGCAATGGAGGAATCCCAGCAAAAGAATTCTGGAGATCTTTGAACTGAAAAATTCACACACACACACACGGACCTGGAAGATTCTGGTAAACAGAGAAGGCATTTGGCCTGATTCCGCAGGATAATTTTTCTCTTTGATGTTTAGCCAGTCCTTTGAATAGGCAAATTTCAATCTGTCCCCGTCATGCCTCATAAAACAAGGGGGAGATGGATGGACTCAGTGTGTAAGCTGGAGGTGGGCTGTTGGGGTGTATGTTTCCTTTAGGAGACTCTGTACGTTGCATTTTTTTAAAAAATACAGTGGTCCCTTGGTTCTCAAACTTAATCCGTTCCGGAAATTCCATTCCCAAACCAAAAGCTGGCATTTGTCCGCGTACAGCTTCCGGGTCATGTGGCCAGCAGGACGAAGCCGCTTCTGGTGAACCAGAGCAGCGCACGGAAATGCCATTTACCTTCCCGCCGGAGTGGTACCTATTGATCTACTTGCACTTTGACGTGCTTTTGAACTGCTAGGTTGGCAGGAGCTGGGACCGAGCAACGGGAGCTCACCCCGTCATTGCAAGGATTCGAACCGCCGACCTTCTGATCGGCAAGCCCAAGAGGCTCTGTGGTTTAGACCACAGCGCCACCCGCTTCCCTTAGCCCTGTATAGGGAGGGTTTATAGTGGTACCTCGGGTTACATACGCTTCAGGTTACAGACTCCGCTAACCCAGAAATAGTGCTTCAGGTTAAGAACTTGCTTCAGGATAAGAACAGAAATTGTGCGGCGGCGGCAGCAGTGGGAGGCCCCATTAGCTGCTTCAGGTTAAGAACAGTTTCAGATTAAGTACGGACCTCCGGAACGAATTAAGTACTTAACCCGAGGTACCACTGTAGTTTCATTGGAGAAACGTTGGAGAGTATGGTGTTGCAGAAAAAGGCCATCTACAACGGAAATTTGAGAGTGTGGCTTCTCTCTTGTCTGCCAAGAGATCTGTAAATGTTTGCTGATTGCCCTGACTTGACCGTTCTGGGTCATCCTTTTGAATCCTGCTCACAAATTTACACCTGTTGATGGACAGAAGATGCTCTTCAGACTGTCTGCTCTGCTTAAAAGATACTTGCCGGACCGGTTTTGCAGTTCATCCCAAGCAGCTGATAGCAGTTTATTTATTTAACAAGACTGACATATTGAAAACAAAAACAAAACCTATTCTTTCCCAGATAATTCCTTCTACTGCGGGGTCATTTAAGATAGTCGAAAATGGATTCAGGGTTGCATTTCAGAATACCCCGTGTGTTTATGAAGATTTACCGTATTTTTTGCACCATAACACTCACTTTTTTCCTCCTAGAAAGTAAGGGGAAATGTCTGTGCATGTTATGGAGCGAATGCCTACGGATGGTGGGGGGATCTGCTGCAGTCGTGAGCAAAGGATCCATGGTTCCCCTTCCTTCCCTCCTCCGTGGCTCGCTTTGAAACAGCAAAGTGGGAGAAGAGCCGCTGAGCGGGGAGGAAAGAGGGACAGAGAGCCTGCTTGCTTTAAAGGAGCAAAGCGGGAGAGGAGAGGAGCCTTCTCCCCTTATACCCCCCCTTCTTCATTATTAGCAGCATCCTTCTCCACACACCCCATGCGTGTTCCTTGTCCCTTGAGTGCTTTTCCTTCCCTCCCCACTTAAAACGTGGTTACAAAGCACGGATCCACATGGATCCTCAGGATTTTTGCACTGGGTCACCCCAAATTCACCATCAGATCACATAGCATGTCCATGGCTACAGCTTGCACCAAAAAAATCACGCACCCACTGTTGCCTGGGGCCGCAGTGGTGCAAAAACGTGGTTACAAAGCATGGCTCCACATGGATCCTCAGGATTTTTGCATTGGGCTACCCCAAACTCACCGTCAGATCACATGTCTATGGCCACAGCATGAACCACAAAAATCATACATCCACTGTTTTGTTTAGATTTTTTTTTCTTGTTTTCCTCCTCTAAAAACTGTGTGTGTGTTATGGTCGGGTGCGTGTTATAGAGCGAAAAATACGGTATTTTATTCTTTTGACATCTTAGAATTCCTGCAACGGCCCCAAAACACAGAGAGACAAACACTGTCTCCAGCCCAATAATATCCAGTTCCTTTTGCCAGTCCTAAACGTCGCCTTGCATTACCTGGAAACCATGTAAACATCAGCCTACTTGAATCCTCAACTCCCTTCCTTCGCAATCGCAGAATCCTGTAATTGCAGAATCTCTCCAACCTGCTCTGATGAGTCATCTATTTCCCACAATCCCTGACAAACTCACATGGATTGCACCGGGGTGCAATCTGACATCAGGAATCACAAGACAGAGAAACCAGTAGGAGAACACTTCAATCTCCCAGGACATTCTATACAAGATGTCAAAGTAGCTGTTCTATTACAAAGGAATTTCAGAAATAGACTGGAAAGAGAAGCTGCTGAATTGCAACTTATTACCAAACTTAAAACCATGGAGAGACCTGGTCTGAACAAAGACATTGGATTCTTATCTCATTATACATGACAAAGCCATTTTTCACCTTCTCACCCCTTGCTTTTTCCTGCAAGACCTATTGCAGTCGTTAAGAGTCGTCAACAGGCTCATCACAGCTATCTGCCAATCACCCATTCCCACCACCCTTCTGAGTAATACCCCTCCCCACCTTCTCACTATATAGAAGGGTCTGGTGACTTCTGTTTCAGTGTATCTGAAGAAGTGTGCATGCACACGAAAGCTCATACCAAGAACTAACTTAGTTGGTCTTTCAGGTGCTACTGGAAGGAATTTTTTTATTTTGTTTTGACTATGGCAGACCAACACGGCTACCTATCTGTAACCGGGGTTATTATTTTTGGAGCAGGAACTCAGGGTGAATTGAGTTCCCTTAACTTTCTAAAAACCAAATAATTCCTCCTCCTCCTCCTCCTCCTCCTCCTTTTAATACACCTAATGTCCCACCTATATCTGTAAACGGTAAAGTTGAGGCCGTGTCCAATGCTGATCATTGTCTCCTAGAGTTTACTACCGTATTTTTCGCTCTATAAGACGCACCGGACCACAAGACGCACCTTGTTTTTGGAGGAGGAAAACAAGAAAAAAAATATTCTGAATCTCAGAAGCCAGAACAGCAAGAGGGGTCGCTGCACAGTGAAAGCAGCGATCCCTCTTGCTGTTCTGGCTTCTGGGATAGCTGCGCAGCCTGCATTCGCTCCATAAGACGCACACACATTTCACCTTACTTTTTAGGAGGGAAAAAGTGAGTCTTACAGAGCAAAAAATACAGTAACCGCATCTTAGATTTCTCCACCGCCTGGATGGCACTGAGACGGGGCCCTCAATAAACAAACAAACTTCGTGGTGCGTTCCCCTAAATTTTTCCCTAGGAAAAAAAGAGCTTTGCACCATTCGTGGGCACAAAGGGGTAAATCACTGCCGCAGTCCGATTCTGCTTGCAGGCTTTATTTTTTAGATACACTTTTGATTTATTTTCCATCTAGTTATATACATTCACATCATCGTCATCTTCAGAGCCTAGCGACTTCCTTCCCTCCCGCCTCTCGGCTATCAAAATCAACCTCCGTATCCTTGCATTTTGCATGGTTCAACCGTTCTGATTGTACCCAAACGGCTCAAAAAACCTGAATAAAGGTAGAAGATTTCTCACTGCTTGCGGGGCTCCCCGTCGAGACATCCGCTCAGCCGCCAAGAGGCACGATCCTGGACTTAGATAGGTCCCGATCCAGCAGCCAGCCAGCCACTTCTTAAGGTCTTAGGGCGGTGGGGAAGAAATTATCTCCATTTTCCTCGTTTATTTTTCTCTCCCGACTGCCCCAGGGTCCTCATTAAGGGCGCAGCTCAAAACCCGGCAGCTCCTTAGCAGCCAGGAGTTGGCACACCTTACCTGCTTCCCTCCCAAGGGCCAGGTGAGATATACCCTCTGCCAGGGATTCCTCAGAGGCCCTCGAGCGATTTGCTAGATGTGGCAGAGAGGAGAGGCTGGCACTGCCAAGACACCTCGGCGGCCCTTGAAATCTGCATTGACTGACAAAGGAGTGCCACTCTCCCCAGTCTTCCTGTCTCGTCTCTTCTCTCTCTCTCTCTCTCTCTCTCTCTCTCTCTCTCTCTCTCTCCAAACCCCCACCTGCCAGTGCCTTTCCCATGACGATACCTGCAAGACTCACTCACCTGTTCCACGGAAGAGAAATCCTTTCCAGCCAGGTGTAAGGTATCTCCTTTCACCTCTCCCGCGCCCAGCTGGCATGCTGCCAGGGGTTGTGCCCACACAAAACACCCACACGCAAAATCGAACCGGCTTTCACACACGTGGAGGCTGTTCCCCTGCGCTTCGCATCCGTAAATGGAGCCTCTGCGAACCGGGATAGTCTACCTGTGCCAAGCTATTCATCAGCACGGCTCCAGTTTCCACCTCTCTTTCTCTCAGACACACACGCACACACAACATAACCCTCCAACATTTCACTGGTGAAAACAGAGATGTCCTGTTCCATAACAATAATAATCTGATTATTTATACCCCACCCATCGGATTGGGTTGCCCCAGACACTTTGGGCAGCTTCCAACATACATAAAAATATAGTCAGACATTAAATATTTTTTAAAAAAAACGCCTCTCTACAGGGCTGCCTTCAGATGTCTTCTAAAAGTTGTGTGTTTACTTATCTGCTTGGCTAAGGAGTTGCATAACTCCCTATTTTCACGAGAGAAACGTTGGAGGAGATGGAATAGGACGGCCCTATTTTCAGGGGAGAAACGTTGGAGGGGATGGAATAGGACGTCCCTATTTTCAGGGGAGAAACGTTGGAGGGGATGGAATAGGACGTCCCTATTTTCAGGGGAGAAACGTTGGAGGGGATGGAATAAGACGTCCCTATTTTCAGGGGAGAAACATCGGAGGGGATGGAATAGGACGTCCCTATTTTCAGGGGAGAAACATTGGAGGGGATGGAATAGGACGTCCCTATTTTCAGGGGAGAAACGTTGGAGGGGATGGAATAGGACGTCCCTATTTTCAGGGGAGAAACGTTGGAGGGGATGGAATAGGACGTCCCTATTTTCAGGGGAGAAACGTTGGAGGGGATGGAATAGGACTTCCCTATTTTCAGGGGAGAAACATTGGAGGGGATGGAATAGGACGTCCCTATTTTCAGGGGAGAAACGTTGGAGGGGATGGAATAGGACGTCCCTATTTTCAGGGGAGAAAGTTGGAGGGGATGGAAGAGGACGTCCCTATTTTCAGGGGAGAAACGTTGGAGGGGATGGAATAGGACGTCCCTATTTTCAGGGGAGAAACGTTGGAGGGGATGGAATAGGACTTCCCTATTTTCAGGGGAGAAACATTGGAGAGGATGGAATAGGACGGCCCTATTTTCAGGGGAGAAACATTGGAGGGGATGGAATAGGACGTCCCTATTTTCAGGGGAGAAACGTTGGAGGGGATGGAATAGGACTTCCCTATTTTCAGGGGAGAAACATTGGAGGGGATGGAATAGGACGTCCCTATTTTCAGGGGAGAAACGTTGGAGGGGATGGAATAGGACTTCCCTATTTTCAGGGGAGAAACATTGGAGAGGATGGAATAGGACGTCCCTATTTTCAGGG
Organism: Podarcis erhardii; assembly: GCF_964252035.2. NCBI lineage: Eukaryota > Metazoa > Chordata > Lepidosauria > Squamata > Lacertidae > Podarcis > Podarcis erhardii. Next base: position 10,207,060 of record NC_138516.1, on the reverse strand, counting down.
GAGAAACATTGGAGGGGATGGAATAGGACGTCCCTATTTTCAAGGGAGAAACGTTGGAGGGGATGGAATAGGACGTCCCTATTTTCAGGGGAGAAACATTGGAGGGGATGGAATAGGACGTCCCTATTTTCAAGGGAGAAACGTTGGAGGGGATGGAATAGGACTTCCCTATTTTCAGGGGAGAAACATTGGAGGGGATGGAATAGGACGTCCCTATTTTCAGGGGAGAAACGTTGGAGGGGATGGAATAGGACGTCCCTATTTTCAGGGGAGAAACTTTGGAGAGGATGGAATAGGACGTCCCTATTTTCAGGGGAGAAACGTTGGAGGGGATGGAATAGGACGTCCCTATTTTCAGGGGAGAAATGTTGGAGGGGATGGAATAGGACGTCCCTATTTTCAGGGGAGAAGCATTGGAGGGGATGGAATAGGACGTCCCTATTTTCAGGGGAGAAGCATTGGAGGGGATGGAATAGGACGTCCCTATTTTCAGGGGAGAAATGTTGGAGGGGATGGAATAGGACGTCCCTATTTTCAGGGGAGAAACGTTGGAGGGGATGGAATAGGACATCCCTATTTTCAGGGGAGAAATGTTGGAGGGGATGGAATAGGACGTCCCTATTTTCAGGGGAGAAGCATTGGAGGGGATGGAATAGGACGTCCCTATTTTCAGGGGAGAAGCATTGGAGGGGATGGAATAGGACGTCCCTATTTTCAGGGGAGAAACGTTGGAGGGGATGGAATAGGACGTCCCTATTTTCAGGGGAGAAGCATTGGAGGGGATGGAATAGGACGTCCCTATTTTCAGGGGAGAAACATTGGAGGGGATGGAATAGGACGTCCCTATTTTCAGGGGAGAAACATTGGAGAGGATGGAATAGGATGTCCCTATTTTCAGGGGAGAAACATTGGAAGGGATGGAATAGGACGGCCCTATTTTCAGGGGAGAAGCGTTGGAGGGGATGGAATAGGACGTCCCTATTTCCAGGGGAGAAACGTTGGAGGGGATGGAATAGGACGTCCCTATTTTCAGGGGAGAAACATTGGAGGGGATGGAATAGGACGTCCCTATTTTCAGGGGAGAAACATTGGAAGGGATGGAATAGGACGTCCCTATTTCCAGGGGAGAAACGTTGGAGGGGATGGAATAGGACGTCCCTATTTTCAGGGGAGAAACGTTGGAGGGGATGGAATAGGACGTCCCTATTTTCAGGGGAGAAACATTGGAGGGGATGGAATAGGACGTCCCTATTTTCAGGGGAGAAACATTGGAGAGGATGGAATAGGATGTCCCTATTTTCAGGGGAGAAACATTGGAGGGGATGGAATAGGACGTCCCTATTTTCAGGGGAGAAACATTGGAGGGGATGGAATAGGACGTCCCTATTTTCAGGGGAGAAACATTGGAGAGGATGGAATAGGATGTCCCTATTTTCAGGGGAGAAACATTGGAAGGGATGGAATAGGACGGCCCTATTTTCAGGGGAGAAGCGTTGGAGGGGAAGGAATAGGACGTCCCTATTTCCAGGGGAGAAACGTTGGAGGGGATGGAATAGGACGTCCCTATTTTCAGGGGAGAAGCGTTGGAGGGGATGGAATAGGACGTCCCTATTTCCAGGGGAGAAACGTTGGAGGGGATGGAATAGGACGTCCCTATTTTCAGGGGAGAAGCGTTGGAGGGGATGGAATAGGACGTCCCTATTTTCAGGGGAGAAACGTTGGAGGGGATGGAATAGGACGTCCCTATTTCCAGGGGAGAAACGTTGGAGGGGATGGAATAGGACGTCCCTATTTTCAGGGGAGAAGCGTTGGAGGGGATGGAATAGGACGTCCCTATTTCCAGGGGAGAAACGTTGGAGGGGAAGGAATAGGACTTCCCTATTTTCAGGGGAGAAACGTTGGAGGGGATGGAATAGGACGTCCCTATTTTCAGAGGAGAAACTTTGGAGAGGATGGAAGAGGACGTCCCTTTTTTTCAGGGGAGAAACGTTGGAGGGGATGGAATAGGACGTCCCTATTTTCAGGGGAGAAGCGTTGGAGGGGATGGAATAGGATGTCCCTATTTTCAGGGGAGAAACGTTGGAGGGGATGTTTGCCTAATCTTCTCTTTCAGCCATGCACGTTACTGGCTCTCACTGCCTCCCGTGGGAGTGAATTTGCCTATGTGCCAATGCATGACAAAGCTCAATTTGTCACCAACCACAGGTGCCCAGTGCTTTGAGGAACACCCAGACCTATATTTTTAAAAGGGCGGTTAGAATCCCCATGACGGGGTGAGCTTCTGTTGCTCGGTCCCTGCTCCTGCCAACCTAGCAGTTCAAAAGCACCTCAAAGTGCAAGTAGATAAATAGGTACCACTCCAGCGGGAAGGTAAATGGCGTTTCCGTGCGCTGCTCTGGTTCGCCAGAAGCAGCTTAGTCCTGCTGGCCACGACCCGGAAGCTGTACGCCGGCTCCCTCGGCCAGTAAAGCGAGATGAGCGCCACAACCCCAGAGTCGGCCACGACTGGACCTAATGGTCAGCAGTCCCTTTACCTTTACCTTACAGAAATCCAGTGGGGTTTGATGCACACCCCAAAACGGGCTAACCCCTTTCGGGTGCAAAACTGGAGTTGCATGGCATGTCCTCAGTTTCAATCCAAAGAAACAGACGGAGTCTACTTGCTTCAGAGAGTTGGCAGGTGGTGGATTGGACAGTTGACCCAACAAGGAACTGTTCTGCCTTACCTCTCCAATTTCTTCGGAAATCACCCTACATGCCAGCCAAAACCCTCCATGGACTGGAAAGGCAGAACAAAGTGCTTTTGCTCTGACGTGGTGCCTCTGCCTCTTCTCTCTGCACAAGCCTGTTTTTCTCAGCGGTCTTATTCTGACCACAGACCCAGCTAACTCCTTGCTGCCCACTGCGGCGAAGCCTTTTCTGTCCAGCTTCGCAGGTGCAGCAATAAGTAACTGAACAAACCCCTGTGTTGCAAAGAGAATGTCAACAACGTCTAGTCAACACAATGATCGTGTACATACGCAGTAGACTCCTTCGGGACGCAGGTGGCGCTGTGGGTTAAACCACTGACCCTAGGACTTGCCGATCAGAAGGTCGGCGGTTCGAATCCCCGCAATGACGAGGTGAGCTCCCGTTGCTCGGTCCCGGCTCCTGCCCACCTAGCAGCTCGAAAGCACGTCAAAGTGCAAGTAGATAAATAGGTACCGCTCTGGTGGGAAGGTAAACGGCGTTTCCGTGCACTGCTCTGCTTCGCCAGGAGCGGCTTAGTCCTGCTGGCCACATGACCCGGAAGCTGTACACCGGCCCCCTCGGCCAATAAAGCGAGATGAGCGCCGCAACCCCAGAGTCATCCGCAACTGGACCTAATGGTCAGGGGTCCCTTTACCTTTACCTATAGAATTCCTCCAAACCATAACAAGTACAAAATGAAATCTTTAGTCTCAAAGTCTCTAAGAATCTTTAAATGAAGCGAGGGACCAGACTTTGTACGCTGAAAGACAAGCTGTGAAGCTTCGTGTATTCAGCAAATATGATGTCCAGCACTGAACAGTGATTCCGTGTTGCCTGGACATTGCTGACAGCTTTGCAGGTGGACAGAGGCCTTATACCCTGTGAAAATCACTTTCCCGTTCTGCTCTGTATTGTGGATGCCGCATGGCTTTCCAGCACTTCATATTACAATGAAGAATTGTACGCTGGAAGGCAAATACAGTGGTACCTCGGGTTACATACGCTTCAAGCTACAGAAATAGTGCTTCAGGTTAAGAACTTTGCTTCAGGATAAGAACAGAAATTGTGCTCCAGCGGCACGGTGGCAGCAGGAGGCCCCATTAGCTAAAGTGGTGCTTCAGGTTAATAAAGTTTCAGGTTAAGAACGGACCTCCAGAACAAATTAAGTACTTAACCTGAGGTACCACTGTAAATAAAAAATGAACTCCTGATCTGAACAGCCCGAAACACTACTACCCTTAGAAGACACTGGAAGGCAGCCCTGGATAGGGAAGATTTAAAAAAATTGCTTCATGTTTAACTGTGTTTTTGTGTTTTTGTTTATGTTGGAAGCCACCCAGATTCTTGGGCTGCTGTTTCTGCACGTGTGCTCTAGATGGAGCAATTGTCTGGTCCAGAATGTTGCATCCGCCAGAGATTAGATGCTTAAGCAAAAGGATGAATGATTGTCACATTTGCCTTGCAGATCATAGAATCATAGAATCACAGAATCCTCCAGAAGCCCAGTAGACCTGAAGGAGTGTCTCTACCCCCATCGTTCTGCCTGGACACTGAGGTCCAGCTCCTAGGGCCTTCTGGCAGTTCCCTCCCTGCGAGAAGTGAGGTTACGGGGAACCAAGCAGAGGGCCTTCTCGGTAGTGGCGCCCGCCCTATGGAATGCCCTCCCAGCAGATGTCAAAGAGAAAAACAACTACCAGACCTCTGTCCGTTAGATCCAGTCGTGGCCGACTCTGGGGTTGCGGCGCTCATCTCGCTTTATTGGCCGAGGGAGCCGGCATACAGCTTCTGGGTCATGTGGCCAGTAGGACTAAGCCGCTTCTGGTGAACCAGAGCAGCGCACGGAAATGCCGTTTCCCTTCCCGCTGGAGTGGTCCCTATTTATCTACTTGCACTTTGACGTGCTTTTGAACTGCTAGGTTGGCAGGAGCAGGGACCGAGCAACGGGAGCTCACCCCATCATTGCGGGGATTCGAACCACCGACCTTCTGATCGGCAAGTCCTAGGCTCTGTGGTTTAACCCACAGCGCCACCCGCATCCCTTTTTAATGCTGTATTGTGTTTTTAATATTTGGTTGGGAGCTGCCCAGATGGTCAGGGTATAAATACATTATCATCATCCTCATCCTCATCCTCATCCTCATCCTCATCATCATTATTATTATTATTATTATTATTATTATTATTATTATTATTATATTGAGAAAGACTTACGTGGCAGCTGAATTGCACATTTCAATCAGATTCTCCGATCTACTGGATTGGGAAACCCAAGTGGCAGGGAGTCGTTTTTAAACAGGCCCATGCGAAACCGGGGGAGGGTGGCTCCTGTTCCGTCTTGCCTTTAAGGGTAACTAAATCTCGCTTCTCGCTTCTCGCTTCTGGGGAAAAGCCATCGCTCCGTGACAGAGCAACAGCCGATCTGTTTGGAAACCCGGCAAGGAAACGATGAACTGGTTTCTGCGCTCACGGGTTTAATTGAGCTGCTCACCTGGACCACACCTCAACCGCCTGCAAACCAGGTTTGCATCTGGTGCCGATCTCATTCCTCAGAAGACGATCAGAGCAGCCTGGCTGCTGAGTCAATCCTGTTCTTTTGTCTGCCCCGCATCTCTCAACATTCAGCTTAATTCAGGGTGTCAGCAACCATTTCGAGCCGTGGGGCGGTCCACCGGCCCTCAGACAATGTGGGGGCAGACTATATTTTGGAAAAAAATATGAATGAAGTCCTATGCCCCACAAACAACCCAGAGATGCAGGTTTTCATCCCCAAAAAGTTTTTGATTTGAGTTTCTACTGAAATGAGGCTGCATTTTAATATTGTATTTTAATCTGGTTTTTAAGTTGTATTTTAATCAATTGTTTTTATACCTGGTGTTAGCTGCCCTGAGCCCAGTCTGATGTTGGGAAAGATGGAGGGCACAAGGAGAAGGGGATGACAGAGGACGAGACGGTGGGACAGTGTTCTCGAAGCGACCAGCATGAGTTTGACCAGACTGTGGGAGGCAGTGGAAGACAGGAGGGCCTGGCGTGCTCTGGTCCAGGGGGTTGCGAAGAGGCGGACACGACTAAACAACAATAACATGTTTTTATATATGTTGGAAGCTGCCCAGAGTGGCTGGGGCAACCCAGTCAGATGAGCAGGGTATAAATAATGAAATTATAATTACGGAATGTGACACAACCCAAAGAAAAAGCCCATTTTCCCATTCCTTTTTGCAATTTCTCCCTCTCCTCTGCATTCCTCTCCTTCTTAATTAGGGTTTAACCGGGATTAATTCCCTGAATCAGAGCAGCCCCAGACTGCCCCGGCTTTCATTTACATCTCTCCGCCCCCCAAGTATGCACTGACACGAAGCAATTTTGAGACGATGGCATGTGTGGTGATATCACCAAGATTCCCTCTTTTCCCCAGTGTTTCACTGGTGCCCATGGTTATTGCTAAAACCCTGGGCAATAGGATAAAGAAATGAGATTTTCATGTGAGGCAGTCCCTCAGCGGGTGCTGGTCACTAGTCTAGGGCAAACAGGATGACAAACTTAGCCTCTCTGCCTGCTTACCTACTTATGGCCAGTCCAGAAGGTGGTTTGTTCCTCCTTGCAGAACTCAGCAGGGAGGAGGAGGAGGAAGGGGCCAAAGCTGGAATGAGTTTGCTCTGGCCTCTCATTCCCCAATGGCGCCACCTGCTGATGGACTCCCAGCCTTCTGCCCTACCAGCATAAAAACAAAACAAAACCCTGCTGGAACTCGCCAGTGGCTAGGACTGCCGTTCGGACATCGCCGGGATTTGGCACTGGTAGACAACATCCGGGTGGAAACCGTCTGGGGAAATTTCTGGACAACTCAACAACGGGAGATGCGGGTTAAACCACGGAGAATGGACTTGCCGATCAGAAGGTCGGCGGTTCGAATCCCTGCTACAGGGTGAGCTCCCGTTGCTCAGTCCCTGCTCCTGCCAACCTAGCAGTTCAAAAGCACCTCAAAGTGCAAGTAGATAAATAGGTACCGCTCCAGTGGGAAGGTAAACGGCGTTTCTGTGCGCTGCTCTGGTTCGCCAGAAGCGGCTTAGTCCTGCTGGCCACATGACCCAGAAGTTGTACACCGGCTCCCTCGGCCAGTAAAGCGAGATGAGCGCCGCAAGCCAAGAGTCGTCTGTGACTGGACTTAACGGTCAGGGGTCCTTTTACCTGATAGATTTCACTCTTGCTCTAAAGGCAAGTCTTGTCAGGATGGAAGGGAATTCTCACGGCCTCGGCCCTCGCCTCTCATTAAGAAAGAGCAGTAAACTGCGGCTGGTGCTGTGGTCTAAACCAGAGGTTCAGGCAACCCTATAAAGGTACTGATATTGATTATGGTTTATAGTATACAAGTGTGTGTGTGTGTGTGTGTGTGTGTGTGTGTGTTAAAAAAAAAAAGTTTTTCTAAAATTAAAATTAAAAGAAAGAAAAGAAAGCCCAGAGTGCTTTGAGAGCCGCATAGAGAGGTCCCGAGGGCTGCATTCGGAAGTCCCCGTCCCTGCACTAATGGGACATGAGCCAAAACGAAAGCAGGAGATCAATTCTGGGCATAGGTGTCAATGTTTCCCCTTTTTTAATTCCCTTATTCTGAATATTCGCAAGAAAAGGGAAAAGTTGACAGCTATGGTTCTGTGGGGTGTGTGTGTGTGAAGCAATGGTGTGTGGATTGGGGTTTACCTGGCTTTTCTTGCTTCTCGCCGGAAGCCTCGACTCCGGTCCCCGATCTGGCCCTCATCGCTCAGCTTCAGCAGCAAACGCGAAATACGCAAAAAAAGCACACCCAGGTGTTCTTTGGACAGGGGAAATTGTCCCCTCGCTGATCCTTCGCTGGGTAGCAGAAACCCTTTCCTGCCGCAAGGCTCTGTTTAAGGCCTCATCCTTCCTTTGAGAGCAGTCCTGGGCTGCTGGCTGCTGGTGGCACACAGGGCAAATTATATATATAGGGACCTGCCCCCTGTTGCGGTTCAGAATCCCGGAGGATAACTGGACAGTGAGGAAGTGTATCCTCCTGGCCAAGCCCAGGTTAGGACACCTCTGCCTCCTCTGCGAACTCAGGAATTTGCATGGGCCAATTTGCAACTCACCGCCTGCAGCAGCAGCAAACCTTTCCCACATGCCTGCCGTTGACTCATCACCAGGAAGGCTTTCCAAATTCTCCCCAAATTAGCAGCTCTCGCAATCTCCTCTTTTTTGGAGGCTGTGGCCCCACTCATTTCATAATGCATAGTACCATCCCCTCCAAAAGGCTGATGGCCGAAGAATGGATGCTTTTGAATTCTGGTGCTGGAGGAGACTCTTGAGAGTCCCATGGACTGCAAGAAGATCCAACCTCTCCATTCGGAAGGAAATCAGCCCTGAGTGCTCACTGGAAGGACAGATCCTGAAGCTGAGGCTCCAAGACTTTGGCCACCTCATGAGAAGAGAAGACTCCCTGGAAAAGACCCTGATGTTGGGAAAGATGGAGGGCACAAGGAGAAGGGGACGACAGAGGACGAGATGGTGGGACAGTGTTCTCAAAGCTACAAACATGAGTTTGACCAAACTGCGGGAGGCAGTGGAAGACAGGAGGGCCTGGCGTGCTCTGGTCCAGGGGGTCACCAAGAGGAGGACATGACTAAACGACTAAACAACAACAACAACCATCCCCTCCGAGTGTGTCCCGGTTTTCCAGGAACAGTCACTGCATCGTAGAAGCTGTTTCCCTCTTCCCTCGTCTCCACTTCTTGGAAAAACAATTAGTGATGCGCACATGTGGGTGGGGGAAAAATAAGAGAGTCCCCTTTATATAGTGAAAGTAAAAATCCCTGCACCAAATGAAGGAAATGGTTTAGCTGGCATAGAAAGCCCTTCCTATAATTTTGGAGGAATCTACATTCTTCAGTTAGGGACGCGGGTGGCGCTGTGGGTTAAACCACAGAGCCTAGGACTTGCCGATCAGAAGGTCCACAGTTTGAGCACGCATTGCTTGGTCCCTGCTCCTGCCCACCTAGAAAGTAATGCAAAATGGATTGATCTGTTCCAGACTTTTAAAAACAACCCCTAAAACAGCACTTTAATATGAATTTTACTATCTAACGTGACCATTGATCCATAAAATGAAAGCAATCAACAATGTACTGCAGTCACACAATCCATCAGTAGCTGAACAGTCACAAAAACAGAACAAAAAAGAGCCACAAAAACGCAAAATAAATAGCAAAAACAGACAGACTTCAGCGTAACACACAAATCAGAAGAGTGGCACTCAAACTGGAGCACGTTCGGCTTCCGAAAAAAGTTCGCAAACCGGAACGCTTACTTCCGGGCTTGCAGTGTTTGGGTTCCAAGTTGTTTGAGGACCAAGGCGTTTGAGGACCAAGGGACCACTGTAATATTTAAAATAAACTGGGGCCTTCTGAATGGGGTCACTGCACCCCCGAAGGACGAGGTGCGCAGCCTGGGAGTCATTTTGGACTCACCGCTGTCCATGGAGGTGCAGGTCAGTTCTGTGTCCAGGGCAGCTCCATCTGGTACACAGGATGAGACCCTCCCTGCCCGCAGACTGTCTGGCCAGAGTGGTGCATGCTCTGGTTATCTCCCGCTTGGACTACTGCCATGCGCTCTACGTGGGGCTACCTTTGAAGGTGACCCGGAAACTGCAACTAATCCAGAATGCGGCAGCTGGACTGCGGACTGGGAGCGGCCGCCGAGACCACATAACACCAGTCTTGAAAGACCTACATTGGCTCCCAGTACGTTTCCGAGCACAATTCAAAGTGTTGGTGCTGACCTTTAAAGCCCTAAACGGCCTCGGTCCAGTAGACCTGAAGGAGCGTCTCCACCCCCATCATTCTGCCCAGACGCTGAGGTCCAGTGCTGAGGGCCTTCTGGCGGTTCCCTCACTGCAAGAAGCCAAGTTGCAGGGAACCAGGCAGAGAGCCTTCTCGGTGATGGCACCCGCCCTGTGGAACGCCCTCCCACCAGATGTCAAAGAGAACAACAACTGCCAGACTTTTAGAAGACATCTGAAGGCAGCCCTGTTTAGGGAAGCTTTTAATGTTTGATGTATTACAATATTTTAATATTTTTTGGAAGTCACCCAGAGTGGCTGGGGAAGCCCTGCCAGATGGGCGGGGTATAAATAATAAATTATTATTATTATTATTATTATTATTATTATTATTATTATTATTATTATTATGCAGGTTGTGAATGGGGAAATCCCAGACTCTTTTCGCCTACGTGCTCAGCCAATAAGCCTGCAAGGGCAATGCAGACCCACACCACAGTCCCAAATCCTCCTGGTCTCTCTTTGCAGGGGTGTGGGGTCCAGGGGGGCAGCACCAGAAACTGCTTGGGCACCCCCCAGGAGAGGCCTCGGAGCGGCGTCCGTGTGGTCCTCTGCTACGGCGACGACAAGCTGTTTCTTCCCTGGCACAGCGCTCTGTGACATGGTCCACATCCGAGGTGCTTCCAAATGGCGCCGGTCCGTCGCGGTCGCTCCTCTTCCTCCCGCAAGGATGCCAGGGGGGTCGTCGATCCTGGGGGGCTTCTTCTTCGGTTCGTGCTGGCTCTTGCGGAATTTGGCCCGTCGGTTTTTGAACCACACCTGGGTGGAAGAATGAGTGTTACATTGGCCTATTGGAGGACAGGGGGTAGGCATGTGTGATGGACTCGCTAGTCCTGAATGGGGCAACTGTGCCCCCGAAAGACCAGGTGCGCAGCCTGGGAGTCATTCTGGACTCGCAGCTGTCCATGGAGGCACAGGTCAACTCTGTGTCCAGGGCAGCTCCATCTGGGTTGCAGGATGAGACCCTCCCTGCCCGCAGACTGTCTGGCCAGAGTGGTGCATGCTCTGGTTATCTCCCACTTGGACTACTGCCATGCGCTCTCCATGGGGCCACATTTGAAGGTGACTCGGAAACTGCAATTAATCCAGAATGCGGCAGCCAGACTGGGGACTGGGAGCGGCCGCCAAGACCATATAACACCAGTCCTGAAAAACCTACATTGGCTCCCAGGACGTTTCCAAGCACAATTCAAAGGGTTGGTGCTGACCTTGAAAGCCCTAAACAGCCTCAAAGGCCCAGTATCCCTGAAGGAGCATCTCCACCCCCAAAGTCCAGCCCGGACACCTGGGTCCATCTTCCGAGGGCCTTCTGGCAGTTCCCTCCCTGCCAAAAGCGAGGTTATAGGGAACCAGGCAAAGGGCCTTCTCGGTGGTGGTGCCCTCCCTGTGGAGCGGCCTCCCATCAGATGTCAAGGAGATAAACAACTATCTGACTTTTAGAAGACATCTGAAGGCAGCCCTGTTTAGGGAAGCTTATACTATTTGATGAATTATTGTATTTTAATATTTTGCTGGAAGCCGCCCAGAGTGGCTGGGAAACACAGCCAGATGGACGGGGTATAAATTATTATTATTATTGATAGAGGAAGAGGAAGGAGAGGAGAGAGACAGCCCAGTCTTCATTTGCTATGAAGGATAGTGTGCTTGAATGCACAAAACAGCGGCACTCCCCGATTTGCAGAAAGCTAGCAGCTCAGGGAGAATGGCGCAGACTGCAGCCACCTCCCCGCTGGGCCACCTATGTGCCAAATTTTTAAGCTGAGGATAAGTCTGTTACCTTCCTAGCTCTGTCCCAGGAGAATACCAAAGTATAAACCAGTATGGCCAGTGGAATAATCCTCTCTTGCTGGTGCGGAGGCGGGGGGGGGGGAGGTTTGGGTGTGTGGGAGGCAAATGGAAAATTGAGAGGTAGTGCTATGTTAAATGAAAGTGCCAGCCAGAACGTACAATTACCTGCAGGAATGCCCCTATCGTAAACTGGGAGGTTGACTTTTGAAGGGAACGATGATAAGGTCCCAAACCTTTCATCCTGGCAAATTACAGGGATGGGGAAAGGTCAGGGTTTGACCCCTGCAGAAATATCAGGGCTCTTTTGCAAGACAGCCCTGCTCCCAAGCGAACGGGTTGCACGTACCCTCCAACATTTCTGCAATGAAAATAGGGACATCCTAATTTCAATCATAATCCCAGACAGGGCCAGATTTCAGTTTGATGAGGCCCTGAGTTACTGAAGGTAAGGGGGCCCTTTATATGTCCAGCTGTCCTTTGTCAAGAACAAATAGCCGGTGTTTTTGTTGTTGTTGTTGTTGTTGAATATATCCTATATGGTAATTGATGGGGACGCGGGTGGTTCTGTGGGTTAAACCACAGAGCCTAGGACTTGCCGATCAGAAGGTTGGCGGTTCAAATCCCTACGACGGGGTGAGCTCCCGTTGCTGGGTCCCTGCTCCTGCCAACCTAGCAGTTCGAAAGCACGTCAAAGTGCCAGTAGATAAATAGGTACTGCTCCGGCAGGAAGGTAAACAGCCTTTCCTTGCGCTGCCCTGGTTCGCCAGAAGTGGCTTTGTCATGCTGGCCACATGACCCGGAAGCTGTACGCTGGCTCCCTCGGCCAGTAAAGTGAGATGAGCGCCGCAACCCCAGAGTCGGCCACGACTGGACCTAATGGTCAGGGGTCCCTTTACCTTTACCTTTAATAAAAAGGATTCTATGAAGGAGAAAAAACCGGGACATCGCAAGGTCATGTGTGCAGCGTTGGTCCCCTCCTCCATCACCCTTGCAACTTGACGCCTCTGGCCCTAACTGTTCCCCTATGAAATATTTCACCGCCAGCAACCCAGAAAACGCGGGTCTGCCCCAGAGGCAGACTTGAGAAACACCTGCCTTCGCTGCAGCACGTCGACAGGTGCTGGGGAAAGCGAGTCGAATTTCCCCACCTCCCTCTCCGCCGAGGGTGCGCCCCCCAAATTACCTGTACGCGAGCCTCGGGCAGGTTGGCGAAGGCAGACAGCCTCTCTCGGGTGCCCATGTCTGGGTAATGGGTCCGCTCAAACGCGCTCTCCAAAGCCTCTCGCTGCTGCACCGTAAAGACGGTCCGGCTCCGGCGGCGCCTCTGCAGTAGGCCATAGTGCAGGTCCTGGAAGATTTCTGTGCACGTGCAAAAGGCTTTTATTATTATTATTATTATTTGCGGAGGAGGGAGAGGGAAAGAAATGCAAGCCTGGACCATGGTGGGAAAACCTGGTCCGTCTAGTATTAAGCTAAGGCGTGGGTAGGCAAACGAAGGACCGGGGGCCGGATCCGGCCCAATTGCCTTCTCAATCTGGTCCGCGGATATGGGTGATTCCCTGGTCCTGAATGGGGCAGCTGAGCCCCTGAAGGAGCAGGTGTGCAGCCTGGGAGTCATTTTGGACTCACAGCTGTCCATGAAGGTGCAGGTCAATTCTGTGTCCAGGGCAGCTCCATCTGGGATGCAGGATGAGACCCTACCTGCTTGCGCACTGTCTCTCCAGAGTGGTGCATGCTCTGGTTATCTCCCGCTTGGACTACCGCCATCCGTTCTATGTGGGGCTACCTTTGAAGGTGACCCGGAAACTGCAATTAATCCAGAATGCGGCAGCTAGACTGGGACTGGGTGTGGAGACCACATAGCACTGGTCCTGAAAGACCTACACTGGCTCCCAGGACGTTTCCGAGCACAATTCACAGTATTAGTGCTGACATTTAAAGCCCTAAATGGCCTTGGCCCGGTATACCTGAAGGAGCGTCTCCACCCCGGACACCGGGGTCCCTCTCCTGAGAGACTTCTGGCAGTTCCCTCCCTGCGAGAAGCAAGGTTGCAGGGAACCAGGCAGAGGGCCTTCTCGGTGGTGGCACCCTCCCACCAGATGTCAAGGAAATAAACAACTACCTGACTTTTAGCAGACGTCTGAAGGCAGCCCTGTTTAGGGAAACTTTTAGTGTTTAAGAGGTTATTGCATTTTAGTGTTCCGTTGGAAGCCACCCAGAGTGGCTGGGGAAACCCAGTCAGATGGGCGGGGTATAAATAATAAATTATTATTATTATTATTATTACTACAAGGAGCAGCGCTGAGACTAAGAAGGGTGAGGAAGATGGGAGGCAGGCAGGGCCACTATCCGAGCTGTTTGTAAGTAAGAAGGCAGGCAGGTGCAGAGTGCAGATTTAAGACCCGTTTCTCCTAAGGGGCCATCTGTCTGGGACGCTTTGGTCGGCATCCCCAGGGGTTGAGCTGGATGACTCCAGGGGGTCCCTTTTCAATTCTACAATTCTACAGTTCTGTGACGGATCTCGACCGCCCGACAACCCCGTTTTGCAGAACCAACAGCCCACCTTGGAGGGCAGCCGGCCCAGCCCCTTTTACCTGCCAGGTGATCCATGGCGGGGACAGCGCAGAAAGGCGTGAGTTGAGTCGAGGGTGCCAGCGGAAAGGGGGAGCAGCACCTTCCCAGAGCTTGTGGAAGAGGGGGTGGCACTGCATACAGGAGCGACGGAGAGGTAATCAGCGGGAAAGCGACGCTGCCAGTTATATGGTACATGGTCCTCTTTTGTCTAGAAGAATAGAGGGAGGCAAATGTATTAGCCAAAGAACCTGGCAAAGTCTGCAAGAGACAGCTTCAGAGGGAGTAAAGGTAAAGGTAAAGGGACCCCGGACCATTAGGTCCAGTCATGACCGACTCTGGGGTTGCGGCATTCATCTCGCTTTACTGGCCGAGGGAGCCGGCGTACAGCTTCCGGGTCATGTGGCCAGCAGGACTAAGCCGCTTCTGGCGAACCAGAGCAGCGCACGGAAACGCCATTTACCTTCCCGCCAGAGCGGTACCTATTTATCTACTTGCACTTTGACGTGCTTTCGAACTGCTAGGTTGGCAGGAGCAGGATTCGAACCGCCAACCATCTGATTAGCAAGTTCTAGGCTCTTGGGTTTAACCCACAACGCCACCTGCGTCCCTTTCAGAGGGAGTAGGTCTTCTTAAAATAAAATAATACAGTCATACCTCATGTTACGTTTGCTTCAGGTTGAGCATGTTCAGGTTGCGTCCCGCGGCCACCCAGAAGTAACGGAACAGGTTACTTCCGGGTTTCACCACTCGCGCATGTGCAGATGCGCAAAATGACGTCACGTTCATGCGCAGAAGCGGCGAATCGAGCACGCACAGACACAGGTTGCGTTCTGTTCAGGTTGCAAACGGGCCTCCGGAACGGATCCCATTCGCAACCAGAGGTACCACTGTAATAATAATAATAATAATAATAATAATAATAATAATAATTTTCTTTTAGGATCACACACAAACACACATACACACAGTGGTACCTTGGTTGTCAAACTTAATCCGTTCCGGAAATTCCATTCCAAAACCAAAGCATTCCAAAACCAAGGCTCGCTTCCCCATAGAAAGGAATTCAAAACAGATTAATCCGTTCCAGGCTTTTAAAAACAACCCCTAAAACAGCAATTCAACATGGATTTTGCTTTCTAACGAGACCGTTGATCCATAAAATGAAAGCAATAAACACAATCGATCCACCAGTAGCTGAACTGGGTTCCACGCAGTCGCAAAAACAAAATGAAAAAGAGCCACAAAAACAAAAACGCAAAATAAATAGGAAAAAAAGACAGACCTCAGCATTGCACTCAAAACGGAGCACGTTCGGCTTCCAGAAAAAGTTCGCAAACCGGAACACTTCCTTCCAGGTTTGCACCCCACATAAACCACTCACCAACTCGCAAGATCTCTCTTTCTTTCCCTCTTCCTTCTTCACTCCCGCGCCTTCATGGCTCTAACTCCCAGGTCCTGTTCATCCTCTGCTATTTAACAGCTTGGGGGATTTGGGGGAAGGGGGGTTGTAAGCGAGGGGCACGTGTCAAACTCCGACCTCTCCCCCCCCCAACTTTCCTCCTGCACCCCTCCCCAAATCTAGTAGGAACTGAACCAGAGCTCAGCCAAATTCTCTCTTGCGAGAGTAAAAGCACATCTATATTTTAGAATTGCTCGGTCATGCAGATCAGGTGCCAGATGGAAATGGGAAGAAAAATAGTCATGCCATGGGCAAAATTTCCTTATTGTGGCCAAGCTGTTCTGACGCTCGATATCATTTAGGTAAAGGTAAGGGGACCCCTGACCATTAGGTCCAGTCGCGGCCAACTCTGGGGTTGCGGTGCTCATCTCGCTTTACTGGCCGAGGGAGCCAGCGTACAGCTTCCGGGTCATGTGGCCAGCAGGACTAAGCCACTTCTGGCGAACCAGAGCAGCGCACGGAAACGCCGTTTACCTTCCCACCAGAGCGGTACCTATTTATCTACTTGCACTTTGAGGTGCTTTCGAACTGCTAGGTTGGCAGGAGCAGGGGGACCGAGCAATGGGAGCTCACCCCGTCATTGCGGGGATTCGAACCGCCGACCTTCTGATCGGCAAGTCTTGGGCTCTGTGGTTTAACCCACAGCGCCACCCATGTCCTGGCGCTGACAAATTAGACGGTTCGCTTTACTAAAACCCAAAGTGAGTAGCTGTTGTGGTGATAAACCACAAGAGTGAAGTTTTGGATAGACCATTTTAGTCCAGGTGCTTTTGGGATCTTGCAGCACGAGGGATATTAGACTGGGGGGATTTGAGTTTAGGCAAAGCCAGGACAGCAAAACCTCGAGGCCCCTAATCCAGGCTCACCCTCTTTGCAGAGGGGATTTTGCATTCGGCGGCTGGGGGGGGTACAGGGGCAGAAAAAGAGATGACTTCTTTGCTGGGGACGCTGACAAGGTCTGACAAGCGTGGAGAGGGCTTGGAGAGACGATTTCCTCCTCAGCCAGCATGGGATGGTCAAAATGCGAACCCACCAAGGCACCGGGAGATGTGGAGGCCCACAGATGTGCAAGCAATTGGGGAAACCACCCGGTTTCGGTGGAGGGTTTGCAAAGAACACCTCCCTGTTCTGTGTGATGATGCTTACGACAGAGAGGACCCTGCTGGCAGACTGTCTGGCCAGAGTGGTGCATGCGCTGGTTATCTCCCACTTGGACTACTGCCATGCGCTCTACGTGGGGCTGCCTTTGAAGGTGACCTGGAAACTACAACTAATCCAAAATGCGGCAGCCAGACTGGGACTGGGAGTGGAGACCATATAACACCAGTCCTGAAAGGCCTACATTGGCTCCCAGGATGTTTCCAAACACAATTCAAAGTGTTGGTGCTGACATTTAAAGCCCTAAATGGCATTGGCCCAGTATACCCGAAGGAGCGTCTCCACCCCAGCCAGATGTGTGGGGTATAAATAATAAATCATTATTATCATTGTTACGGAAGGGGGGGGGCATGTCTTCTTCACCTTCTTCTTCGCTACAATATATCAATTTATTTCCAATTGTCAATGTCAAAAGGGACTAAAATCTATAAAATTCATAGAAAATCAGCGTGCCAGTTTGCTCAATTACTCTAGGACTCCATCACACCTCCCCTGTCCAGCATAATCCCTCCAGCAAGGTGTCAAGGTGATCAGCCTTTCCTCCAGGCAATGTCAGGTGGCAGACTATGCATATTTGGGACCATTGTTTTCTCATCCCCAGGAAGTGTTTATCTGTGCATATCTCCAGCTCTGCATATTCCCCCCTCCCTCCTCCATATGTTAATCTGTGTAACCCCTCCACCTTCCTGAAGTGCTGATCTGTGTAACCCCCCACCTTCCTGAAGTGCTGATCTGTGTAACCCCCCACCTTCCTGAAGTGCTGATCTGTGTAACCCCACCTTTCTGTGATGTATTCATGACGTGTTTTGCACTGTATTCTGGGACATGGAGGGAGTTTCAAAAACTCATGTCACCCCTTTCTCACTGTTCAATCTCGCCTTGAACCTGTTGCGCAATAAACTTGGATCTTCTGCAGTTTGCTCCTGTCTCCGGCTGAGCTCATTTTCCTCCGCAGGGACCCACGGACTTAGTCCGATGAGCTGGGTGGCAGAGCAGCCTCGCACCCAGATTTTTGCCGTAACATCATCATAAAATTCTATGTGCCTGTGAGCTTGCTTTCTCCCTCCCTCTCAATCCCATGTTTCTTGCATATTGCATCATTGTCTTTAGATTGTGAACCTGAGGCCTGGGAGCATCTTAGAACTGATTTTTCTTTCTTTTTGTAAACCTCTCCAAAATAAGCTACAAGATCACAGATGCTAATAAAGAAATGGATTTAGGCAAGTGGCAAGCCAAAAATGTGAACATCAGCGACTGATATTTGCCACACTAACTTCCATGTCCGGATAGTGCCATCGAAACAGCCATGCATTCATTTTTCATGGCTTTTTTTGGTATGTGGTTTGGCCCAGAAAAGGGCCTTTGCACATGTTCTTTGGTTGGAGAACTAGCTTGGAGGGAGAACAGCGCTTTGGGGCTCACAGATCTGGTCCGGGAAGAGCGGATTCGAGATGTGCGCATTGAAACAAGCAAACATCCGCCCTGGGTGCAAATAGTAAAAACTGCCAAAAAAAAATTAGTTAACAAGAGCACAGATGTGCTCAGGAGATCAATAGCTTTGCACCCTTCGGACGTGGCTCGCTAAAGAGCTTACCTCCATCCTCTAATCAGCTTCCCGATTCCTGATCGATCCGTTGGCTCGCTAAGCTCCCCCACCCCACTCCAAAAAAACCCTTTTTACGTGCTCTACGCTTTTAGATGACCATGCCCACCCCTCACAATTTGCTCCGGCTGTCTGGGAACAAAACATAGTTTTATAGGAATGAAATTGCCTTTCAAAAGGTGGGATCGATCACTCCCGATCACCCCTGACCCCAACGGCCTCGTGGCTGCGAGGAGGGGGTTAAGCTGAACGAAAGGATCCTGAATGCTTCACAGTGGGGGGTCCCCTCTAAAAAACCCCACTACTGGGACAGCCGAGCTGGGAGATTGCCCCCTTCCCAACTGCTGGCCTTCTGTGAATCAACATGACTTTCTACAGTCCTGCAGGGGGGACGTAGCGATTCCCCTATTTGGAAGGGCTGTGGGGTTTGGGGCTTTTTTAAATTTGGGGAAAAGGCAAGGAAGAAGTGGTTTATAAAAGGATGCACCACCAAGTAGCTACAGGAAAGAGCTTTTCTCCCCCTATCCTAACACTAAAACTCGCAGACTATCCAACGAGGCTGAATTGCTGGATGGTCCAGGCCAGGCAAAAGAATCACAGAATCATAGGAAGGGATCCTAAGGATCGCAGAGGGTCGTCGAGTGTAACCCCCTGCAATGGAGGATCATCGAGTGCAGAGGTTCCCAGACTTGGAACTTTGTTGTTGTTTAGTCATTTAGTGGTGTCTGACTCTTCATGACCCCCTGGACCAGAGCACCCCAGGCACTTCTGTCCTCCACTGCCTCCCGCAGTTTGGTCAAACTCATGCTGGTAGCTTTGAGAACACTGTCCCACCATCTCGTCCTCTGTTGTCCCCTTCTCCTTGCGCCCTCCATCTTTCCCAACATCAGGGTCTTTTCCAGGGAGTCTTCTCTTCTCATGAGGTGGCCAAAGTCTTGGAGCCTCAGCTTCAGGATCTGTCCTTCCAGTGAGCACTCAGGGCTGATTTCCTTCCGAATGGAGAGGTTGGATCTTCTTGCAGTCCATGGGACTCTCAAGAGTCTCCTCCAGCACCAGAATTCAAAAGCATCCATTCTTCGGCGATCAGCCTTCTTGATGGTCCAGCTCTCACTTCCATACATCACTACTGGGAAAACCAGAGCTTTGACTATACGGACCTTTGTTGGCAAGGTGATGTCTCTACTCTATTCCGAACTTAAAAATGGGAAGCATAATGCTGGTGGTCAGCAAAAGAGGTTCAAATGCCTCTCTCAAGACAAATCTAAAAAAATGTAGTATAAACACTGATGACTGGGAAACACTGGCCTGCGAGTGCTCCAGTTGGAGAACAGCCTTTGCCAACGGTGTCCTGGGCTTTGAAGACACTCGAACCCAGGACGCAAGGGAGAAACGTGCTAAGAGGAAGACACGCTTGGCAAACCCTCACCGGGATCTACTCCTGCCTGGAAACTTATGTCCCCACTGTGGAAGGACGTGGGGATCCAGAATTGGCCTCCATGGTCACTTACAGACTCATTGTTAAAACCGTGTTTATCGAAGACAATCTTACTCAGCTACGAGTGATCGTCAAAGAATAATAATAATATAATACAGTGGTACCTCGGGTTACATAAGCTTCAGGTTACATACGCTTCAGGTTACACACTCCGCTAACCCAGAAATAGTACCTCGGGTTAAGAACTTTGCTTCAGGAGGAGAACAGAAATTGTGCTCTGGAGGCGTGGCAACAGCGGGAGGCCCCATTAGCTAAAGTGGTGCTTCAGGTTAAGAACAGTTTCAGGTTAAGAACGGACCTCCGGAACGAATTAAGTACGTAACCAGAGGTACCACTGCAATAGTACTAGATTCAGATAGGTAGCCGTGTTGCTCTGATGCAGTCAATATATATATATAAATTAAAAAATTGTCCATTAGCACCTTATGAGACTAAGTTTGTTCTTGGTATAAGCTTTCATGTGCATGTTGGTCTTTAAGGTGCTACTGGACAATTTTATTATTATTATTATAGAATAGTAATTATTATTATTAGCCAAATATCACCTGATTGGAGATGAGCGTCCAAAGTTCCTGGCTGCAAACTGAAGCAATCTTCAAATGCAGCCACGGAACTGGCAAACTAAGGATGCTTTGGTGGCGATTCCAAAGCTGTCGCTGGAAGAGGGGAAGGGGAGAGATGAAATGGGACGACGAAATCCCCCCAAACACTGAACCGGTTGTCGATTCAGTGGGGAGCTTTCAACTCGGGGACATTTCTTTGCAATGCAGCCCCCTTCAGATGCCCCGAGGCGCAAATGGGTTGTGACAGGTCCGTCGATATCTCAGCGGGAGACTCTTGGCTGGCCAGCCACCCTCCCCGCTTCTGTGACCGTCCATCCCACATTTGCCGGCCAAAAGGAGCTTACAAGAGGAAAATTAACCGGAGAAGGGGTTTTAACGAGGCTCAGCACCCTGATCGATAGCGTGGACAATGGGAGGCTCTGGCGTAGGGGTGGCGATCGGGGGCTGACCCCCACGAGGAACCCAGCCAGGGGGGCAAACAGGCTTAAAATAGGCATGTTTAACGCAGCAACGTCTCCATCGCAAAAAGACCCGGCTGGCTCTGCCTGACCTCTGACCTCCACCTCCTGAAGGCGAGATGCCAGAGTGGACGGCCCAGTGGGTTTCATTCCGATTTTTCCTCCGCGATCCGGACTCCTCGAGCGAGTTGGGAGGCGACGTGCCGGGTTTCCAAAACCATGCCCGGCGTGTAGAGAGCCGTTAAGAGAGCAGCTTTCCTCCCAACGCCGGAACTCGTGAAGATGCGATGGAGCTGGAAGCTGGGGGATGCAGGGGAAACGAAAGGGCTTCTTCGCGCCGTGCAAACTATGCCGGAGCGAGAGAATGCAAATAGTGCAAACTATGGCACTCCTATCCATTCTGAAGGAAATCAGCCCTGAGTGCTCACTGGAAGGACAGATCCTGAAACTGAGACTCCAATACTTTGGCCACCTCATGAGAAGACTCTTTGGAAAAGACCCTGATGTTGGGAAAGATGGAGGGCGCAAGGAGAAGGGGACGACAGAGGACGAGATGGTGGGACAGTGTTCTCGAAGCTATGAACATGAGTTTGACCAAACTGCGGGAGGCAGTGGAAGACAGGAGGGCCTGGCGTGCTCTGGTCCAGGGGGTCACCAAGAGGCAGACACGACTAAACGACTAAACAACAACAATGGCACTCCTTCCTAAGGGAGTTATGCTGGAGCGAGAGAATGCAAATAGTGAATGCATTTTCAGGGCGGGGTTGAAGCCTGTGCCACTGATTGGCTCGCCTGTCGTGACATCACAGAGTGTTCATCCAATGGTGAAGGAGAATGAAGGCAGGAAGCTGCCTTGTGGACTCTCAGGAGGGGAATGGCTCCTCTTAATAGGAGAAACCCCCCCTCCAGTGGTTATCTGGGATACATACCCCCTATCTAAGAAGAAGCATTCGGCTGTTTCATGAGGGACTGCGTTCTTCCAAATTCTTGCACACACAGCTGGTACTTCGACCAAGTATGGAGGAAACCCAAGACCCTCTCTGATTTAAACTTGAAGGTTTCTGGCTTTTCGCAGGTGAAACGTTCGGCAAAGTTGTGGCCTTTCAAAAATAAAATCTCAGGATTATCCACACACACACACCGCTTTATCCCTGATACACTCTCCAGTAAGCAGAATAACACACACAGAGAGAGAGAGAATCTCTAAAACAACCAACCGTGCTTTCCACAAATAGCCAGGATTTTTTGTTTATTTATTTTTTTAAAAAACCATTTACAAAATAGTGTTAACAGGTTTTTACCACTTCTGCATATACAAAGTCTACAGAGCCCGTTTTTTTTAATTAACTGTACAGTGTTAACAAAACAAAGGAGATTTGGGAATCGTCAACCAGGGAACGGCTGAGGTCAGCTGTGGAGGAGGGCGACCTATGCTAAGGTTATTATTATTAATAATAATAATAGGTTCCCCCCCCCAGGGGCTGAGGAGACCTGCTTTCTCCTCTTATTACCCAGGAAGGAAGGAAGGAAGGAAGGAAGGAAGGAAGGAAGGAAGGAAGGAAGGAAGGGGGCAGATTGGGAGCAGCAAAAACATGGAACTGGTATTTAAAGGGAATGAACCGCTTCCGACGGCGTTGGGAAACATTTGAACTGAGAGAGCATTTTAGGTTCTCTCCTTAAATGAAAATTTGGGGGACAGAGGAGGGAAGAGTTTTGTCCGCTAAAATAGCTTGTAGTGCAGAATTGCCTCGTTTTAAATAGATAACCAACACCCCCCCACCCCACCCTGTCTTCTAACTCGCTCTGTTCCTAGAACATTGTTATTTACACTCACGGATAACTGAGCGTGTGTGAATTTGAGGAGGTGGATTCAACCATCAACACCCCTTTCTGTTTTACGCCAAGGCAAATATTTCCACCTGCATCCCCCCCCCCCCAAAGCGAGCTGGGTTAAGTTTCCCCACGGGGCGTTCACAGAGCAGCGATTAGCAATTATTAGGAAGAAGCGTTTCCTAGTGTTTTTTAAAAAGTCGTGGTTGAGCTTGCAAGTTAAGTGCGATATGCTCTGAACAGTGGAGTTCCCTGGATTTGCAGTTGCGAAGGCGGACGAATCGTAAGGCTCCCTGCAGCGACTCTGCCACGCTCATGCCCCATTTTCCACCCTGGAGGACTTGCGCAACTGCCGATTTGGGGTCTCGGGTGGCGGGCGGCGGATCCGTCGTGGGAACGACTGCCAGCCCCTTATCCGGGGCAATCCGATGGGGCAATCCTCTGCCTCGGGAAGGAGTCCGATGATGCAGGCAGCAGAGACCGGGGGGCCTGTTGCGCTGAGAGATGGGGTGAGGGAAACCCCCTCTTTGCAAGGGGGCCCATTTCCTGTGGGTCGGCACCAGCCGGCTGCACCGAAGGCCCCCAGTGCTCCTGGCGCGAGCGCAATGCCCTGCCATACCCACGGCCGGGACTCAAACGTATATCCATGCCGGCAGTTCTGCTGCCCTGCCAACCGCACGCCGCCTCCGCCTTCTCCCCTGGGGTTGCGGGTTTGGAGGCAGCCCGCTGCCGGATCGGAGCCCCCGCGCGGCTCGCCAGCGCCTCCGCAGCTTGCCCGAGTCACCGCGGCCGACTTCCCAACGTGTGGCAGCGCACAGGGAGCCCCACATTAAGTCCCCAAAGAAGAAGCGAAGTTTCTGTTTTTTGAGGTTCGCGAACGGGACGGGGTTTCGGGGAGTTAGGCGCCGCCCAGATTTTATCCTGGAGTTCTCCGGCGGGCCTACAGGTCGTGGGGGACGGGGGCATCACGGACAGCCTCGCGAGGTTGCACGCTTTCTCAGTGTGACGGCAGAGCAGTGGTGACGTCACCAGCAGCAGCTATGCAGGGATACCTGCGAACACAGAAGGGGGGGGAGGGTCCAGGGTCCCAAGACGCCGTTATTGTTATTATTATTATTATTATCAT
Organism: Podarcis erhardii; assembly: GCF_964252035.2. NCBI lineage: Eukaryota > Metazoa > Chordata > Lepidosauria > Squamata > Lacertidae > Podarcis > Podarcis erhardii. Next base: position 10,183,432 of record NC_138516.1, on the reverse strand, counting down.
TATTGCACTGCACCGGTAAAAGCGGAAGAGGCGAAGGAGAAAGAACAGCGGTGGCCCCTCCTCTATCACCGCTTCACTTTCGCGTCTTCCTTGATCTTCCAGATCATCAGTTCCATGCACGCCCGGGCGTCCTCGCTCGAGTCGTGGCCTTCCACTGCCGGGAAGAAAAACAAAGAGAGAACGCAGGATGTTGTGACTCATCTTCTGGGGCAGTAGTGGCCAAACTCGGCCCTCCAGATACTTGGGACTACAATTCCCATCATCCCTGACCGCTGGTCCTGTTAGCTAGGGATGATGGGAGCTGTAGTCCCAAAACAGCTGGAGGGCTGAGTTTGGTCACCGTTGCCTTGGGGCGACCAAAGAGGGACTCAGGAAGATGGGAAGGAATTGGGGTGGGGCGGTGAGGGACTGCAATACCTCAAGGACCGCTTCTTTCCATATGAACCTACCCGGACCCAGAGATCATCTTCTGAGGCCCCCCTTCCTGTACCTCCTCCTCGAGAGGTCCGAAGGGTGGCAATATGAGAACAGGGCCTTCTCTGCAGTGGCCCCCCGTCTGTGGAACGCTCTCCCCAGGGACGTTCGCCTGGTGCCTTCATTATACACCTTTAGGCGCCAGCCAAAAACGTTTCTTTTTAACGAGGCCTTTGGTTGACCTCATCGGCATCCTATACCCTTTTAAAATGTGGCTCTTTGGGTTATTGTTCTTATTTTGAATTTACATATTGTGATGTTTTCTGTAAACCGCCCTGAGACCTCTGGGTATAGGGTGGTATATAAATTCAATCCATCTTGGCCCTTGGCTCTGGGACCTGTGTCCGGGCTGAACGATAGGGGTGGAGACGCTCCTTCAGGTATACTGGACCAAGGCCATTTAGGGCTTTAAAGGTCAGCACCAACACTTTGAATTGTGCCCGGAAACGTCCTGGGAGACAATGTAGGTCTTTCAGGACCCGCATTATATGGTCTCAGCAGCCGCTCCCAGTCATCAGTCTGGCTGCCGCATTCTGGATTAGTTGCAGTTTCCAGGTCACCCTCAAAGGTAGCCCCACGGAGTGCGCATTGCAGTAGTCCAAGCAGGAGATAACCAGAGCATGCACCACTCTGGCCAGACAGTCTGCAGGCAGGGTGGGTCTCATCCTGCATACCAGGTGGAGCTGCCCTGGACACAGAATTGACCTGCCCATCCATGGACAGCCAGGAGTCCAAAATGACTCCCAGACTGTGTGACCCCTGCCTGGCTCCCTGCACAATCTCTCTTCTCGCAGGGAGGGAACCACTAGAAGGCCCTCGGAGCTGGACCTCAGTGTCTGGGATGGACAATAGGGGTGGAGATGCTCCTTCGGGTCTACTGGGCCATTTAGGGCTTTCAAGGTCAGCACAAACCCTTTGAATTGTGCTCGGAAACGTACTGGGAGCCAATGTAGGTCTTTCAGGACCGGTGTTATATGGCCTCGGTGGCTGCTCCCAGTCACCAGTCTGGCTGCCGCATTCTGGATTAGTTATAGTTTCCGGGTGACCTTCAAAGGCAGCCCCACGTAGAGCGCATGGCAGGAGTCCAAGCGGGACTGTAAGGCTGTTCCTTTATGGGGGAAAAGGGCACTGGGGTGTGTGGAATTGGAGCTGTAGGACTTTAGAGAGGCTGGTGTTCAGTGGCCAGGGCTTTGCAGCTCAGGAGCGGAGAGGGCGGAAGGCGGACTGAAGACCCCACGGATTCCCTCCCTTGCTCCCCATCCCTCCCCCCTCCAAAATCTCACCGCTGTCCTGGATGATGCGTTTGAGGTAGTCGGCCATCAAGGTGCGCAGCGCCCGCTTGTAAGGCAAGCCCAGGCGGTGAGGGAAGACGACAGCCGTATCCACCACAGTCCCGTGGATGAGCTGCCGGGAGAGACGGACGCAGACGGGGTCAAAGGGTTTCCCTTTCTCCCAAGTACCGTATTTTTCGCTCTATAGGATGCACTTTTTCCCCTCCAAAAATGAAGGGGGAAAGTGTGTGCATCCTATGGAACAAATGCAGGATTTTGCTGAAGCCTGGAGAGCGAGAGGGGTCGGTGTGCACCGCCCCCTCTCGTGTTCCAGGCTTCAGGAAGCTATCTGCAAGCCTGCAGAGCCCGACAGGAGTTCCCTCCAGGCTCCGCAGGGTTGCGCACAGCTGCCTGCAACCTGAAGCCCAGGGAGCGCGGCGCTGTGCACCCCGGGCTTCGGGCAGCTCTCCACAAGCCTTGGGAGCCCAGCAGGAACTCCCACCGGGCTCTGAAGGCTTGCGGATAGCAGCCTACTGTCCCTGAAGCCAAAACAGCGAGACGGGGCGTGTGCAGCCCTCCGTCTCGCTGTTCCAGCTTTTGGATGGCTGCGCAAAGCCTCTGCAGGGTGGAGGCTACAAAGGATGTCCCCGAAGCCTCAAGCCTTTGGAGTGCAGCTGTGCTCCAAAAGCTTCAGGGATCTTTGAGGCTGGAGGTGGGGGAAAGCAGCACTTCCCCCCACCGCCAGCCCCACAAGCTCGGGGGGCAGCGGCAAGGCCTGCTATTGAACGCACCTTGAACGCACCTTGTTTTTGAGGGGGAGAACAAGAAAAAAAAATTTTTTTTCCTATTCTCCCCCTCCTATGATCCGGTGCGGCAAATAGAGCGAAAAATACGGTACCTCTGCTAATTTCTTCTGCACCAGTGGAAACCCTTGTGCCTCCAGGAATGTGTCCTCGGACCCCCCACTTGGGCCGGGCAATTATCTGGCTTCAACCTTGTGATATCATCGCTGGCTAAACATCGTAATATGTATACGGATAGATCGCGAGGCCCGAAATAAGGACCAGGCTATGCAGAGGCATTGGCTGGATTTGTGGTTTTCCCACGCTGTGATTTTTGCCATCGCCTGCTCTTGCAATCCACTGCCTGAGTTAACAGGGCTGGCCGGCCGAGTTAACAGGGGCTGCAGGAATCGAGAGAAGACTTGGCCGGCGTCATGGGTTTTCCCCCCACTGTGATTTTTTAATAGCCAGTGCTTTTTTCTGGGGGACGGACGGACGCAGGGGTACGCATACCCCTAAACCTTTTCTGAATCTAAGTTTGGCCTCATAGGTAAAGGGTAAAGGGGACCCCTGACCATTAGGTCCAGTCGTGGCCGACTCTGGGGTTGCGGCGCTCATCTCGCTTTATTGGCCAAGAGAGCAGGCGTACAGCTTCCGGGTCATGTGTCCAGCATGACTAAGCCGCTTCTGGTGACCAGAGCAGCGCATGGAAACGCCGTTTACCTTCCCGCCGGAGCGGTACCTATTTATCTACTTGCACTTTGACGTGCTTTCGAACTGCTAGGTTGGCAGGAGCAGGGACCGAGCAATGGGAGCTCACCCCGTCATTGTGGGGATCCGAACCGCCAACCTTCTGATTGGCAAGCCCTAGGCGCTGTGTGGTTTAACCCACAGCGCCACCCGCGTCCCCTCCCTCCAAATAGGGGGCGTCTTATAGACAGAAAAATACGGTGATTCTTATTATTCAAAAAGCGAGCTCCTATTCACATGGAGGAAGCCTAAAAGGCCATTCACCGTTAATAACTCATTCTCAAATTGGCCCCCTCTCTAAAAATCAGATTGCCCCCCCCCCCCCCTTGTGGGGCATGTGTGTTGGGAATCAGGGAGATAGAAGGTATGCTTTGAAGAATTGAGGCTCTGGGAATAAACCAGGTTGGTGGATACGGCGACGGGTTTGGGGTTTGTCTGTAGGACTGGGGGACGGGACGCGGCGATGGGTTTGGGGAATACCCGCCTGATCTAGCGTTGCTCAGTTGCTTCAGTCTGGATGGGCTGCAGGGCACAGACTCCTCTCTTAAGCCGCTCAAAGGGGGAAAATGCGGCTGATACATCGCTGCCTGGCTTTCCCCAGAGCAAGCAGAAGGCAGAACTGCCCCGCCAGAACTGTCACGTTACCTTCAGCGCAAACAGGTCGCTTTCCAGGCTGTGCCCGATCAGGATCGTGTCCGAGCTGAACATGCTCAGGAGGACGGCTTGGACGTCCCGCAAGGTGATGGAGGCGTTCTCCAGGTCCGCCTCCGTCACGCCGGAAAACCTGCAGAGGCAAAGATCAACGTCGTCAAGGAAATGGGAATACTCGCCCTTGCAAAGGCAGTCGTACAAAATTGCTGCTTGATCAAGGTGTTGATGCGTTTGAATTCTGGTGCTGGAGGAGACTCTTGAGAGTCCCATGGACTGCAAGAAGATCCAACCTCTCCATTCGGAAGGAAATCAGCCCTGAGTGCTCACTGGAAGGACAGATCCTGAAGCTGAGGCTCCAAGACTTTGGCCACCTCATGAGAAGAGAAGACTCCCTGGAAAAGACCCTGATGTTGGGAAAGATGGAGGGCACAAGGAGAAGGGGACAACAGAGGACGAGATGGTGGGACGGTGTTCTCGAAGCTGCCAGCATCAGTTTGACCAAACTGCAGGAGGCAGTGGAAGACAGGAGGGCCTGGCGTGCTCTGGTCCAGGGGGTTACGAAGAGGCGGACACGACTAAATGACTAAATAACAAGGCGTCTCCCGGCAGCTCTTTTGAGCAGAGATGGAAAGAGGACGCTGCCCCCCCCCCCCCGATGAAGGAAGAGGAATTGCCACAACGTTAAGGGGCTCTGCGGAAATGGCAAAACTTGCAGGAAGATTAAGAAACAAAGAAGAACTTTTATTTTTATTGTTTTTATTATTTATACCCCGCCCATCTGGCTGGGTTTCCCCAGCCACTCTGGGCGGCTTCCAACAGAACACTAAAATACAGTAACCTATTAAACATTAAAAGCTTCCCTAAACAGGGCTGCCTTCAGATGTCTTCTAAAACTTTAAGAACGAATAGGAAAATTTAACAATGTATTTAAGAGAACACTGTAAACAACTAAAAACCGTAGCAGGGTTTGATGAACACTTGTAATGTATTCAGAATTAAGGTAAAAAAAAATGGATTATTTAAGAAAAATAGAGAAAATAAGTGAAGCAGTTGAAAAAAAGATTGATAAAAATGGTAACCATCAAAGGGCAGAGGGGAATCGAAGGGTTTATGGAATCCTAAATGATGATGTTGATGTTTAATGTTTGAATTTAAATTTGCAACATAAAACTCAACAAAAAAAGATTTGAAAGAAAGAAGAATGAATGGGGGAGATGCGTGGATTATCTAAAAAATTACTGTGAGCAATTAAAACACATTAGCAGGATTAATTTAAAAGCAAACAGTTAAAAGCTGGCTTTGGAAGAAATGTAGAGAGCGACAAACAAAATGATTTAAGGGGGAGACGCAAGTTTTGAAAATGTTTTTTACGAGAAACCAAGAAGGGGGAGGAGGGAAGTCGAAACAAGTACGTTACGTAAATGTCAATTGGTGATGATTATTGTCAAATTTAAAATTGACAATACAATTTATGTATGAAAACAAATGAACAAAATATCCACTTTTGAGAGTTATAGGCTAGTCTCCAGTTCTCCCTTTTTGTAAACCCGTAACTTACTCGCATTTGACTTGTGAGCATTCAGATAATAGCAAAATAGATAATCATTGAAAAGAGAGGGGAAGGGGGGGGGGAGAGAGAGAGAGACTTTGGCAATCCTGCCTGACATTGAACCCAGTGTGTGTTTTGACTATATGTAATTTTGGCACAGTCCCCAGAATGTACAGGCTATTTGAAAGACCATATGCCCTCATACGAACCTCTCATATTTTCTATGTTTTTAGCTTTTCCCTCCCATTTTATCTGCATAAGCTGGCCTTGGGTCTAAGGCTGAGAAAAAGGAAGGAAATAAACAAATACGTAAAAGAGAGAGAGAGAGAGAGAAAGAGAGAGAGAGGGGGGGGGAAGGAAGGAAGGAAGGAAGGAAGGAAGGAAGGAAGGAAGGAAGGAAGGAAGGAAGGAAGGAATTTGCCCCGTTTCATTTTGGAGCAGAGGAAACAAACAGTTTGGAACTTAAGGGGAAAACTAAAATTGGGAGGACAGGAAGTCAACTTACGGTCTTTTCTTTTGCGAAAAATCAATAAACAAGATTTTTAAAAAAGAAAAAGTAAGCTGATTTGCCTGGCCTGCCAGAAAGGCTGCTGTGTGGGGGAGATGGAGGCATTGGAGTCAGAACTCCTGGTTTAGACAGGCCAGCAATCTGAAGGTTAAGAAGCTGGGCGCGGTTTGCACCTAAATGCTTAATAATAATAAATTTTATTAATTATACCCTGCCCTCCCCAGCCAAGACCGGGCTCAGGGCAGCTAACACCAGGTATAAAAACAATTGATTGAAACACAGGTTAAAAACAAGATTAAAATACAGTAGTACCTCGGCTTACATACGCTTCAGGTTACAGACTCCGCTAACCCAGAAATAGTGCTTCAGGTTAAGAACTTTGCTTCAGGGTGAGAACAGAAATCGGGCTCCGGCGGCGCGGCAGCAGCAGGAGGCCCCATTAGCTAAAGTGGTGCTTTGGGTTAAGAACACTTTCAGGTGAAGAGCGGACCTCCGGAACGAATTAAGTACTTAACCCGAGGTACCAGTGTACAACATTAAAATGCAGCCTCACTTCAGTAGAAACTCAAATCAAAATGTCAAATCTTCACCAAGGCCAACTATCCAGACTGGTCCTACGTGGGCCAGAAAAAAAGCCAGGGAAGTCCCCAGATAGGAGTTCCATCACAGAAGGAGAAAGGAAAAAGGAAAGCATTAAGATCTCTGATCATTCTCACCGAGTGTTGTAGTCCACGACTTTGTGGTCAGGCTTGACGAAGGTGTCGTAGACAACTTTCAGCTCTGAGTTGATCACCGTGACCCGGGTCAACTCCAGGCCTTGCTTGGTGTAACACTGTGGGAACCGAAGAAGAGGAGAGAGATATTGGAGGGGGGTGTGTGTCTCAGAAAGCCTCCCTTGCCGCAGGCAGACCTGATCTCCTATTCGCCAAACCCTCGCCTGATTCAACAACCCAGAGATTAAACCGATTTGGGGTCCAGAGAACCAGGAATCAAAGGAGGGGAAAAAGAGATTTCTGACAACTTTCAAGGCTGCTTCTTCCGGCCGACTGTTTCCCAGCGGTTAAGGAAGAGAGCTACGATTTAAGTTATCTTTTTTCAGAACAGACACGATAGATATAGATAGATGATAGATAGATAGATAGATAGATGATAGATAGATAGATAGATAGATAGATAGATAGATAGATAGATAGATATAGATAGATGAATGATAGATAGATAGATAGATAGATAGATAGATAGATAGATAGATAGATAGATAGACAGACAGACGATAGATAGATGATGAGAGAGAGATGAGATGATAGAAAGATAAATGATAGATAGATAGATAGATAGATAGATAGATGATAGATAGACGTACAGACAGATGATAGATAGATGATAGACAGATAAATAGATAGATGATAAAGATAGATAGATAGATATAGATAGACAGCCATACAGACAGATAATCGATAGATGATAGATAGATAGATACGATGATAGATAGAAAGATGATAGATAGATAGATAGATAGATAGATAGATAGATAGATAGATATAAGATAGACAGATAGATAGATAGAGTCAAGCCTTGGTCATCAAACAGAATACAGAATGCGTTCGATTCCCAGAACCGTCCCACAGCCAATTCAAAGGTGCGCCGGATGTTCGGCTTCCAAAAATCGTTCAAAAACCGGAACACTCACTTCCGGGTTTCGACCACTCGGGAGCCGAAACGTTCGAGTTCAAAGGTGTTCAGCTTTCGAGGCTCCACTGTATTTCCCGGCAGTTAAGGAACCGAGCTACGGTTTTAGTTAACTTTTTTCAAAACAGGCAGACAGAGAGACAGAGAGACGTTCGAAGCTGAAAGAAGCAGCCTCTTTCGAGCTGCCTAAGCCTATGATTTTAATGGCTATCGTTTTTCGAAACCGCCCCAGTTCGCCCCAATCGAACGCTCCACCAACCATTTCGCAGTCTAAGGCGTAGATGCCCGGGTTTCCGTCCGCGCTGGGCACCTTCTCAAAGGTCTTCACGAAACCCTCCAAGCTCTCCTTCCTGCCGTCGTGAACGTGTTGCTGAAAGAGGGAGGAAATCAGAGAGACAAAGAGGGAAGGAAGACTGCTTATTTCACCTCACCTGGCTTTAGGAGGACATGGGCTTTGAAAGCGGATCGGGACAAATTTGTGGAGAAGCCTCCAGGCTTAAAGGCAGTCTATCATCATCATCATCATCATCTTATTAGAATTTATATACCACCCTATACCCAGGGGTCTCAGGGCGAGTCACAGAATAAAATCAAGATATATAAACACAAAATACCTAATAAAAATAAAAACAACAATCCAATAAAGTAAAGGTCAAGGGACCCCTGACCATTAGGTCCAGTTGTGGCCGACTCTGGGGTTGCGGTGCTCATCTCGCTTTACTGGCCGAGGGAGCCGGCGTACAGCTTCCAGGTCATGTGGCCAGCAGGACTAAGCCGCTTCTGGCGAACCAGAGCAGCGCACGGAAACGCCGTTTACCTTCCCGCCAGAGCAGTTACTATTGATCTACTTGCACTTTGACGTGCTTTGGAACTGCTAGGTTGGCAGGAGCAGGGACCGAGCAACGGGAGCTCACCCCGTCATTGCGGGGATTCGAACCGCCGACCTTCTGATCGGCAAGTCCTAGGCTCTGTGGTTTAACCCACAGCGCCACCTGCATCCCTAACAACCCAATAACGCCCCCCCCAAAAAACCCCACATTTTAAAAGGGCATAGGATGCAAAACAGATCACCCAAAGTCCTGGTTAAAAAAGGAACGTTTGTGCCTGGCGCCTAAAGGTGTATAATGAAGGCACCAGGTGAACCTCCCTGTGGAGAGCATTCCCACAAACGGGGAGCCACTGCAGAGAAGGCCCCGCTCTCGTGTTGCCACCCTCCGGACCTCTTGAGGAGGGGGCACACGAAGGAGGGCCTCGGAAGATGATCTCAGGGTCCAGGTAGGTTCATATGGGATGAGGCAGTCCTTGAAGTATTGCGGTCCTGAGCCGTTTAAGGCTTTGTAGGTCGAAACCAGCACTTTTAATTGGGCCCGGAAACAAATTGGTAGCCAGTGCGGTCGGACCAGGATCGGTGCAATATGCTCAAACCGTCTTGCTCCGGGGAGCAACCTGGCTGACGTTCACACGGACCGGAAGGGCTCCGCAAGGTTTCAAGCATTCCCAGTCCTACCTGGGGATTGGGAGGGGGGCAGGACTGAGCCTGGGACCTTCTGCCTGCAAGGCAAGAGCTCTACCAGTGAACTACGACCTGCGGCTAGATCTAGCAACCACGCTTCTACCCCCTGGGGCTCCGTGACGGAGGATGGGCGAGATAAAAGGAAACCAAGGAAATTTGAAAGTACTTACTTTTGCGACTTGGCACCCGGGGGAACCCACAGCTCCCGAACAGCAGTTGTAATGGGTTTCCCAGCCACCAGGAACTGAAAGGAAGGGGAAAGGGTGAGCAAGGAGGACACTGTGGCTTGGGAATCAGCAGCAGGGCATTTCCCAGAAGGTACCAGCTGAACGATACACAGAGGCTGGCCTTACTTGCAATATTTGCATCCTGCTTTTCTCTCAAGCACTCAAGGTTTTAAATTAATAGTAATGATGGTGATTGTTTACAACCAAAGGGATGAGATAAATAAGGGGAAGGAGCCGGGGAGGGAAGAGGAAACAGCAACGCTCAAAGCATGGCTCTTTGCCGAAGCTGCATAACGACTAGGTCAGGGAATTGAATTGGTCTGGTACATTATGGTGCTGGAGGAGACTCTTGAGAGTCCCATGGACTGCAAGAAGATCAAACCTCTCCATTCTGAAGGAAATCAGCCCTGAGTGCTCACCGGAAGGACAGATCCTGAAGTTGAGGCTCCAAGACTTTGGCCATCTCATGAGAAGAGAAGATTCCCTGGAAAAGACCCTGATATTGGGAAAGATGGAGGGCACGAGGAGAAGGGGATGGCAGAGGACGAGATGGTTGGACAGTGTTGTCGAAGCTACCAGCATGAGTTTGACCAAACTGCGGGAGGCAGTGGAAGACAGGAGGGCCTGGCGTGCTCTGGTCCAGGGTTTCACAAAGAGGCGGACACGACTAAACGACAACAAATATTTGTTCTATCCCCTCAGTGTCTCAAAACACTCAAAATCCATGTATTCCTTCCCCACGCCAAACCGTTTTCAGCCTTGTACAACAGTCCTACCAGGTAGGTCACCCTCAGAGAATGCGACTTGGCAAGTTTCAGGGTCTGCGGAGGGATCCAAACACAGGATCCAGGACCTCTGCCTGCCTGCCTGTTGAACAAGGCGGAAAAGGTTCGCTGAATTCTTTTTGGTGCCTGCGAAAAACATTTTCGTTCAGGCGAGTCTGTCCAGACACGCAGAATGTCAAGGTCTCCTTTAACCTGTTGCCGATTTCATTTCATTTCACTGAATGTTCAAAACAGCCTCTCTTTTTTTACCAATAACTTGGTTATTCTATTCCAGGCATAGGCAAACTCCAGATATTTTGAGACTACAACTCCCATCATCCCTGACCACTGGTCCTGTTAGCTAGGGATGATGGGAGTTGCAGTCCCAAAACATCTGGAGGGCCGAGTTTGCCTATGCCTGTTCTATTCTCTTTGGAAATCCCTTTGAGGGTTTTTTTTTGGAGGGGGGGTGGAAAGGCTTTTACAACCAAGCGGTGTAGAAATTCTACCAAATATGCAAACGGGAGGTTGCGAACTCTCCTTCCTTAGAGGTTTATAAGCGGAGGTTGGATCCGTTGTGGATGCTTTGAGATTCCGGCATTGCTAAAAATAATCCTCCACTCCAGAAAGAAACAAGATCGTTGCGTTTTTTTTAAGAAGCATAAGCAGAAGTTTAAGAGCTGTGTGGGAGATGGAAAAAAGATCGGTGGACGCTGAAGAATATTTATGACGCAGTCAAAAAATGGCGTTTCGCCAAGACAGGCTGCAGGAGAAAAGAGAAAGAGAAAGATGGGGGGGGGGGAGATTCAGGAATGCATGAAGAAGAAGGAGTATGAAACTGAAGTTTGACCTGACAGAGCCCCCTGATCTATTTGATTTATTCTGCTAGCCTGGAAAAATAAAGGACAATGATGATTAATTTTGTCTTTTTGTCTTCAGGTGCTGAACAGGGCTGTCCTGGACTAAACCCACACACAGAGAGAAACCAGCTTTCAGTCGGCTTATGAGAATCATCAGAGATCGCAAAGAAAGGAATAAGATAACAACAAGATGAAGAAAATATACAAAGAACTATCTGGTTTGAACTGGATAGAACTGATTAAGGAATGCAGTAAAATAAGTGAAGTCTGGAAATAGCCGGAATTTTGGACTCATGCGGAGCTTGATATATGGGTACTCCGAAAAAAATTAAAAATGTGGCTGTATAATTTGGAACCAATGTGATTTGAATAATATGATGTGAATGGCCTGTCAATAAAAATTATTTTTTTAAAAAAAAAAGAGATTCCGGCATTGCGGGGGTTGGGGGTTGGGCTGGGTGACCCTCAGGGTCCCCACTCCCAAGCCACGAGAAGCAGCAGCTCTGCGCAATTCTCACGGAAGGCGGAACAGCGCAGGGAGGCCGAGCACCGACAGAAGATGCAAACTGCCGCAAACACCCACTCTTCTGAGCTCCTGAGGAGGAAGGGTAAGCTGCGGGAGGAAAGGAACGCAAATGCAATGCTCTACCTCTCTGCTTGCGCAACTTCCCCCAGTGGTGGACGCATTCCTCCTTGCGGACGCAGTTCCCAGACGGCGTCACCATGTACTCGGTGCCGCAGCGGCAGCAAACTCTGCAGGAGCCTTGAAATTTGGGGAAGGGAGGGAAGGGGAGGGGGAAAGGAAGAAAGAGAGAGATTCAATGAATTACCATGGTTTTTCGCTCCATAAGACACACCTGAACATAACAGGCACCTAGATTTTAGAGGAGGAAAGGGGGAAAGCCCTGTTTTCTGGGGGAAATCAGCTCACAGTTGTGCAGCTTCTTTTGCAAAGGGGAAAAGCCCCGGTTTTTTGAGGATCAGCTCAAAGTTGTGCAGCTTTTTTTGCAAAGGGGAAAAGCCCCGTTTTTTTGACGATCAGCTCAAAGTTGTGCAGCTTCTTTTGCAAAGGGAAAAAAAATCCTGTTTTTATGGGGTTCAAATCCCGACTCAGTGGGTGAACCTGCCTCTCAGCCCAACCTACCTCCCAGGGTTATCACTGGCGATAAAGCGGGGAGGAGGAAAACGACACAGGAGGGGTTACAAATGCAACGGATCGATACTATATGAGGATCGCTAAGCCAGAAGCGCTTGCGGGTCTTGCCCCTCTCCCCACGGAGCTTACCGTCGGTCGATTTCTTCTCCTCCGCGTTGAAGACGACGGCGCGGCCCGACATCTCGGGGCACGGCAGGGGGTACCCGTGCTCCTTCAGGTCCTCCTCCGTCAACACGTACTCCTTCAGCCGGCGGTAGAGGGAGGCCCCTGAGGGTGGCAAAGAGATCGGCTCACTCAATAAAACCGGCTGAGCCGAGACGTTATCCCCTGCTCTCCTGGTTTCAGAGGGATCGCAAAGGTTTCGCGGTGTTCTGCTCGGTCCCTGCTCCTGCCAACCTAGCAGTTCGAAAGCACGTCAAAGTGCAAGTAGATCAATAGGTACCGCTCCAGCGGGAAGGTAAACGGCGTTTCTGTGCTCTGCTCTGGTTCGCCAGAAGCAGCTCAGTCCTGCTGGCCACATGACCCGGAAGCTGCACGCTGGCTCCCTCGGCCAGTAAAGCAAGATGAGCGTCCCAAAATGTTCAGGGGTCCCTTTACCTTTTTACCACAACTGGAACTAATGGTCAGGGGGTACCTTTACCTTTAGGGACGCGGGTGGCACTGTGGGTTAAACCACAGAGCCTAGGACTTGCCGATCAGAAGGTCGGCGGTTCGAATCCCCGCAACGGGGTGAGCTCCCATTGCTCGATCCCTGCTCCTGCCCACCTAGCAGTTCCAAAGCACATCAAAGTGCAAGTAGATAAATAGGTACCACTCCAGCGGGAAGGGAAACGGCATTTCCGTGCGCTGCTCTGGTTCGCCAGAAGCGGCTTAGTCCTGCTGGCCACATAACCTGGAAGCTGTACGCCGGCTCCCTTGGCCAATAAAGCGAGATGAGCGCCGCAACCCCAGAGTCGGCCACGACTGGACCTAATGGTCAGGGGTCCCTTTACCTTTTTACCTTGCTCTGGATTTAGGGATTAAACGGCCCCGAGGACCTCATAAGGCAGAAAGGAAGGGGGCGCAGACACAGACACACACAGAGAGAAGACACAAAGAGGAGCCTACCTTTTAGGTCCTCCGCCCGCAACTGAGCGGCCGCAGAGCGGTTCAAGGTGAAGCTTGTCTTGGCTGCCAGTTTGCCTCCCAGCATGGCCTCGTGAGACACCAGTTTCCGGTTGCCAATCCCTGGGAAGGGTGAAGGAGCAGGGTACGAAATGGGCACGTTAGTGAGCGTTTCTGAAAGCAGGCTCCAGCCAGGGACGCTCGAGTCCTCAAATTTCTGCGCAACCAGATGCAGTTAGCAAGCCGTAGCTCAGAGCAGGCCCACTGAAATGAATGAGCATGGCTAAATTGGGTCTGTTGTTACTCAATGGCCTGGACACTGAGGTCCAGTTCCCAGGGCCTTCTGGCGACTCCCTCCCTGCATGAAGCGAGGTCACAGGGAACCAGGCAGAGGGCCTTCTCGGTGGTGGCGCCCTCCCATCAGATGTCAAGGAAATAAACAGCTACCTGCCTTTTAGAAGACATCTGAAGGCAGCCCTGTTTAGGGAAGCTTTTAATATTTTTATTATTGTATTTTAGTATTTTGTTGGAAGTCACCCAGAGTGGCTGGGGAAACCCAGCCAGATGGGTGGGGTATGTACCGTATTTTTCGCCCTATAGGACGCACCGTCCCATAAGGCGCACCTAGTTTTTTTGGGGGGGGGAAATAAAGGGGGGAAAATTTATTTCCCACCCAGGCAAGGGGCTGGGGCGGGGGAAGCCCGACCTTCCCCCGACCCCAGCCCCCAGAACAGGCAACTCTCCGCAAGCCGCGGGAGCCCAGCGCCGGGCTCCCACGCCTTGCGGAGAGCTGCGCCAAGCTTGGGCGCGCTGAGCTCAGCACGCGCAGGCTTCAGCGTGCAGGCATCTCTCCGCAAGCCGCGGGAGCCCAGCACCGGGCTCGCGCACAGCTACCCGAAGCCCCGGCGCAACTGCTCAGCTCGCTGGGGCTTCAGGATAAGAGGCAGCTCTGCGCAAGCCGGGGGAGCCCTCCCGCGGCTTGCGCACAGCTACCCGAAGCCCGGGCGCGACTGCTCAGCGCGCCCGGGCTTCAGGGTGCAGGCAGCTCTGCACAAGCCGGGGGAGCCCAGGAGGAACTCCTGCGGGCTCCCAAGGCTTGCGGATAGCTTCCTGAAGCCTGGAGAGAGAGGGGTCAGTGCGCACCGACCCCTCTCGCTCTCCAGGCTTCAGCGAAAGCCTGCATTCGCCCCATAGGACGCACACACATTTCCCCTTCATTTTTGGAGGGGAAAAAGTGCATCCTATAGGGCAAAGAATACGGTATGTATAAATAAATACAACAATAAAAATCTTACAAAATAAGCAAGCAAGAAAAGATACGCACTGCGAGCATCGTGCGCGGGGCTGGGAAGGGCGCTGCGAAGCTTCTTCAAGGTGTTCACCGCCACGTTCAGGTAAATGTTGCGGCTGGTGCTGCGGTCATAGACCACCTTCTCCTCCGCCAGGGCCTGCGGACGGCACATCGTTGGCCGGGGAAACAAATGAATAAATACCGCCCTCTGCAAAACGGGCTTCGTTTCTGCAGGTGGCTTGTTCAAACACGCACACAGACTCTCTGTTCTCTCTCTCCTCTGGCCAGGGAATACAGTGGTGCCTCGCAAGACGAAAAGAATCCGTTCCGCGAGTCGCTTCGTTTAGCGGTTTTTTCGTCTTGCAAAGCAAGCCCATTGACGGCTTAGCGGATTAGCGCTATTAGCGGTTTAGCGGATAAGCGGCTTAGAAAAAGGGGGGGAAAGGGAAAAAAACCCGCAGGAACTCGCAGGACATTTTCGTCTTGCGAAGCAAGCCCATAGGAAATTCGTTTTGCGAAGCACCTCCAAAACGGAAAACCCTTTCGTCTAGCGGGTTTTCCGTCTTGCGAGTCATTCGTCTTGCGGGGCACCACTGTATTTCCAGCCAGGCAAAAGGCACTCAAGGGAAGGGGCACAGCGAGGGGCATGGCCCCAGGGAGCCTCGAAGGCCGGAAAGCTCATCTGTTTGCTGGTGAGGATTTTTATGTTCTTTATGTTCTTTAGTGCTTACTTCTGGCTTTGTTCCGTGTTATTTCCTGTTATTATTTCCTAGATATTGAAATATGCGGTCAAGGGGTCTGGAAACTAAGCCTGGTGAGGAACGGTTGAAGGAGCTGGGTATGTTTCGCTAGGACTCGAACCCGTGGCTTCAAGATATATGAGGAAGGAGATCCAGGCTAAGTTATCAGGGAAAACTCTCTGGCAGTAAGAGCTGTTCGACCGTGGGACGGAGGTGGTGGTCTCTTCTTCCTTGGAGGTTTTTAAGCAGAGGTTAGACGGCTGTCATGGATGCTTTAGCTGAGATTCCTGCATTGCAAGAGGGTTGGAATGGATGATCCCTGGGGGTCCCTTTCCAACTCTACCATTCTGTGATTCTACTCCCAAGTCTCTTTGAGATGCTTTGGTGTAAAAAGTGGCCAATAAAAATAGAAAGATGGTCGATTTTGCTCACTCACTCCGTTCCCAGTTCTTCCTCCCACCAATCCTAGGTTCACGCCCAGCCACTCCACGGTCTTAACAGATAATTGGGACTATAATTCCTGGGAGCCTGAGCCAACACAGCCAAGGCGGAGGACGACGGGAGCTGTGATGCGGAAGAAAGTCACCCAAGAGGTGCAGCGGTTGGGCAGGGTTTGTTGGGCTTCCCGTAAATGAGCGGCAAGCTATTAAGCATCCAGAATTCTTTTCGTACCCCACCCCAAATAACCCCCCGCTCCTCGGTCCAGTATATCTGAAGGAGCGTCTCCACCCCCATCGTTCTACCCGGACACTGAGGTCCAGCGCCGAGGGCCTTCTGGCGGTTCCCTCCCTGCGAGAAGTGAGGTTGCAGGGAACCAAACGGAGGGCCTTCTCGGTGGTGGCACCCGCCCTGTGGAACACCCTCCCATCAGATGTCAAAGAGATAAACAACTACCAGACTTCTACAAGACATCTGAAGACAGCCCTGTTTAGCGAAGCTTTTAACGTTTGATGCATTACTGCATTTTAATATTTTGTTGGAAGCCGCCCAGAGTGGCTGGGGAAGCCCAGCCAGATGGGCGGGGTATAAATAATAAATTATTATTATTATTATTCCTCAAAGATACGAACCTTGTCGAACGCTTCCTGCTGCGAGGTGCACGACTTCAGGCACTCGTCGATGAAGAGGTTGAGGTATCTCTGCCGGATGTTGGTGGGAACCTTTGCCCCGAATTCGGTGGGGATCACTGGCCTTTTCAAAGTAGCACTCTGGGGGGAGGGAAGGGGGGGAAGAGGAGAGATTCGCCTGAGGAATTCGGCCGACGCATCGCCCGCCCCTTTTCCCAGCAGGCTACTGGGATCTGTGGGGCTACGGCATGTGCAACTGGCCCGTGAGACTAGGAGACCTGGGTTCAGATTCTCACGCTCGGTCATGTTGGGTGACCTTGGGGGGCTAAGCAGTCATCTTGGGTCCAGCCTACCTCGCAAGGCTGTTGTGAAGATGAAAGAGGGGCGGGGAGGAGATCCGTGGCCTATGAATGTACTGAACAAATACATGTGGAATGAAGGGGAGCTGAAGGCTCCCCGGACACTGAGGTCCAGGACCTTCTGGCAGTCCAGGACCTCCTGCGAGAAGCCAAGTTACAGGGAACCAGGTAGAGGGCCTTCTCGGTGGTGGCGCCTGCCCTGTGGAACGCCCTCCCGTCAGATGTCAAAGAGAAAAATAGCTACCAAACATTTAGAAGATATCTGAAGGCAGCCCTCTTTAGGGAAGCTTTTAATGTTTAATACAGTGGTGCCTCGCAAGACGAAATTAATCCGTTCCGCGAGTCTCTTCGTCTTGCGGTTTTTTCGTCTTGGGAAGCACGGCTATTAGCGGCTTAGCGGCTATTAGCGGCTTAGCGGCTTTAAGAAAAAGGAAACAAACTCGCAAGAACTCGCAAGACCTTTCGTCTTGCGAAGCAAGCCCATAGGGAAATTCGTCTTGCGGAACGACTCAAAAAACGGAAAACTCTTTCGTCTTGCGAGGCATTCGTCTTGCGAGGTATCACTGTAGGTTATTAAACAAATAGAGTGGCTGGGGAAACCCAGCCAGATGGGCGGGGTATAAATAATAAATTATTATTATTATTATTATTATTATTATTATTATTATTATTATTATTAAGGCACACAGGCACGGTTGGACTTTGCCGCACAAGGGCTAAAGTGATTTCCAGCCTGGCCAACGGTGAGGTGAGGATGGGAACTGTGGTTTGGAAACCTCAGAAAGCCCTGCCAGACAGTCCCTCTCCTGACCTAAGGAGTATCTCCACCCTCATCGTTCAGCTCGGACACCAGGGTCCAGCTCCGAGGGCCTTCTGACGGTCCCCTCCCTGCAAGAAGTGAGGTTACAGGGAACCAGGCAGAGGGCCTTCTCGGTGGTGGCACCCGCCCTGTGGAACGCCCTCCCTTCAGATGTCAAGGAGATAAACAACTACCTGACTTTTAGGAGCTAGGCAGAGGTCGCACAGCCTGGGAGTCATTTTGGACTCCCAGCTGTCCATGGAGGTGCAGGTCAGTTCTGTGTCCAGGGCAGCTGTCTCCCAGCTCCATCTGAGACCCTCCCTGCCTGCAGACTGTCTCGCCAGAGTGGTGCATGCTCTGGTTATCTCCCGCTTGGACTACTGCCATACGCTCTATGTGGGGCCACCTTTGAAGGTGACCCAGAAACTGCAATTAATCCAGAATGCGGCAGCTGGACTGGAGACTGGGAGTGGCCGCTGAAACCATATAACACTGGTCCCAAAGGATCTCCACTGGCTTGCAGTACGTTTCCAAGCACAATTCAAAGTGCTGGTGCTCATCTAGAAAGCCCTATTATCACCTCACTACTTCCAACGATGCCTATCTGCAATTCTATGCAGCCCAGCGCATTTCACAACCCATCTCTGACAGAAGCCCGGGGAAGACACAGAAAACAGTCTGCCCTCCGCGTTCTGCATGCTCCCTTGTGAAGCAATTCGGGGGGGGGGGCAGGCAGTGGAGAGAATCTGTACCTGCAGTGTGGGAGCGTGGGCTATCCTTTTGGGGACGTTCGTGTTGGTCGTCTTGGACGCCATCCCAGCAAGCGTGCGAGCTTTCAGGGATAGGGCTTCGGCCCCGTTGGAAGACGCCGCGCTCCCAGGCGGAGCGGTTTTCTTGAGGCCTCCTAGGGCTGGGGGACAAGCAAGCAGAAAACACGATAAACCTAACAGGGCAACATGTAGAGCTAAACCCAGTACAGTGGTACGTTGGTTCTCAAACTTAATCCGTTCTGCAAATTCCATTCGGAAACCAAGGCGTTCCAAAACCAAAGCTCGCTTTCCAGTTGAAAGTAATGCAAAATGGATTAATCCATTCCAGACTTTTAAAAACAACCCCTAAAACAGCAATTTAACATGAATTTTACTATCTAACCAGACCACTAATCCATAAAATGAAAGCAATAAACAGTATACTGCAGTCACACAATCAATCAATCAATCAATCAATCCAATCAATCAATCAATCAATCAATCGGTCCACTGTCCTTCAGACCATGTGGTGGGCCGGACTTTATTTTTGGGGTGGAAAATGAACGAATTCCTATGCCCCACAAATAACCCAGAGATGCATTCTAAATCAAAGGACACATTCTACTCATGTAAAAACATGCTGATTCCTGGATCGACCGCGGGCCGGATTGAGAAGTCGACTGGGCCGCATCCAGCTCACGGGCCTTAGTTTGCCCACCCCTGGGTTAAAACATGGGCAGGATTTCAACCACACTTGTAAAGTATGGGTAATTTGGAAGGATAAAAACTTGGGTAAGTGTTGATATGAAGTTGTAAATATTATCGTTAGGACCCAGGGAAGGGAGATGTGTGGAAGTCAGGAGATTCAGAGCAATCTCGATAGTCGGATCTTGAATTTTTTGTTGTTTTATGATTATACTTTTAAAAATCAAATAATAATAAAAAACGAGAGAGGAACACAAAACTTTTCTCTATGCATCCCCCCCCCCCCGCAATTTTGGAAACTTCCATAATGTCTCCTTCGGGGAGTAGAGGCCCCTGACTAGTTATCCGCTGCCATGCCGAGAGAGATAAACTACGCAGCGATTTATGATACCCAGGGCGAAGATCCTGGTGACATACTCTCTCCCTGTGCAGACAGGGAGATTAAATGGGATTCGCCTCCTATGCTCTGAAGGAGCCGTTCGTCACACCAGAGGCAGAAGCTGTTTTCGGATACGGAGAACTATCTCGTAGTGAGAGTGACCGCCATCGCGGCCACACACTGCATAATAACCCTCAAGCTTTGCCCCCTTAGGGCATCAGGTCAGCAAAACCTCCCTACTTTTAAATCTTTTTTGAGACTGGAACTAATTACAACTGAAGCGATATCCCTGCAGATTACCGTATTTTTCACCTATAAAATGCACCAGACCACAAGATGCACCTAGTTTTTGGAGGAGGAAAACAAGAAAAAAAATATTCTGAATCTCAGAAGCCAGAACAGCAAGAGGGATCGCTGCGCAGCGAAAGCAGCAATCCCTCTTGCTGTTCTGGCTTCTGGGATAGCTGCGCAGCCTGCATTCGCTCCATAAGACGCACACACATTTCCCCTTACTTTTTAGGAGGGAAAAAGTGAGTGTTATAGAGCAAAAAATACGGTAATTCTCACCCGCAACGCAAATTGGCTGCTGGCGTAAAGAAGAGGCGTTAATTTTAACAGGCAAGGAAAAACAAAGCAAAAAAAAAGCTTATCCTGTTTCTCTGTAATTAACGAAAGTTCACACCACGGATGAGGTCGCTCCTGCTTCTTAAATAATAATAATAATAATCGTTTTATATTACTCTTACCTCTCTGTCCTGTCCGTGTGGCATCGGCTGTAAAAGTGAAACTGGAAACAGCGTGGGAATGGAATGCAATGTTTACTTAAACTGGCGCAAGATAAGGGGGAAGACGAACAGAACCCAACGCGGCAAAGGGATTGCGGAAAACCCCACTGATTGTTGGCATCAGTGGGACGATTATTGGGTGAGCAATTGGGAGAGATCAGGGCTGAGGTGGGCAGAGTGGAGCTAGAGTGGATCCCTGCAGATCCCATCAGGGCACTCCGCATTTTCTTTCTTTTTTTCTTTTTCTTTTTTTTTAATTCTCTTTATTAAGTTTCATTCTTCACATACTCACAAAAAAGTAAAACACAGAACATTAAATAAAAGGTAAGAGGGCACCATCACAAAAAGAAAAAAGGGGACAGGTCAGAAAAGAAAATAATAATAATAATAATAATAAAATAAAATACAAAATAAACATTAGACCAATACATATCACACACTATCTGACTTCCTTCCCTACTGATTTCGGATTTCTAATTTTTAAAATATCACTTTTACCGCTGATATTGGTTATTAGTTTGTACATCGGAAGTTTTATATTAAACCTGCTATAGTTGGTAGGTTTTTAAAATTAGTTTCTATTAGGGCACTCCGCATTTTCTTAAGGAAATACAGAACAGTCGCCATCACTTCGAATCTTAACATGGGGGTGTCCTCCCAAAACACATGTGACCATTACACAAACAAAAAACAAAACGCCATGCTCTACCAGATGTTGAAATAGCCTGTCACTCAGAAAGGAAGATCCCCACCCCTTGTAGCAGAGAAGCTTACCGCACTTGGACACTGCAGGAAGAGCTGGGTTGGGCACGTGAGCGATCCGCTTCTTCTCCCCTTTGTGCATCGCCACGGAGGCTCTCGGGGGTGCTGGAGACGGCCGCGTGGGGGGCAGCTGCCGGGCCAGCTGGGCCGCCTGCTTCTGGGCCAGCTGGATCCGCTGGTAGCACACCTCTTGGGCCGTCGGGGGCCGGTACGGGCGGAAGACGGGCTTGGTCGGGGTCTCGGCCTGCGCGGGGAGGAAGGGGGTTGGTCGGCACCGACAAGACGGGGTGGCAAACCGAGGCCAGAGTTTGAGCCAATTATAAAGGAAGAGGCAGGAAGGTTAGCCCCACCCACTTAATGATCCAGAGTGATCCATGCGACGGTCACCTCCAGGCTTGACTACTGTAATTCGCTCTACGCGGGGCTGCCCTTGAAGCTGTCCCAGAAACTCCAGCGGGTGCAGAATGCAGCAGCGAGGCTCCTCACGGGGTCTCTGCCATGGGAGCATATTCACCCAGTGCTTTTCCAGCTGCAGTGGCTCCCGGTGGAGTACAGGGTCAGATTTAAGGTGCTGGTTTTGACCTTTAAAGCCCTTCATGGCCTAGGACCCTCATACCTACGGGACCGCCTCTCCCGGTCTGCCCCACGGAGATATTTTAATGTTGTATTTTAATCTTGTTTTTAAGTTGTATTCATTCAACTTGTTTTTGTTATTGCTTGTTAGTCGCCCTGAGCCCGGCCTTGGCTGGGGAGGGCGGGGTATAAATAAAAATTATTATTATTATCATCATTATTAATCACCCCTACGCGTGATCACATGAGGGATGGTGGACCGGCCCACGGCTGAAAAAGCTTGCTGACCCCTGTTTGTAGTGGGACACGATCCGGCAAGTGCCACATGGGCTACACCCAGTACGTAGCAAGGCCACCTTTGTTCTCTCTCCACGACCTCAAACCCAGTGTAAGTTAGTCCGGGTACAGCGGTGCTAAGGAACAGCGAAATGTTTGAGCTTCGCCGTTTCCAACTCATTTCACCCCTGTCCCTTATCTCTGTGTTAGATTGGGGGTGGGGGACTAATGGATGGTTGGGCGAAAAGCACAAGACGTGATTTGTGCTGACCACAGACCTTACTTGTCAAAACAACGCTTTTGCGGCAAGGCAGGGAGAAAAAGGGGTCAGCACAAACCTTGCAAACATTGAGCCATGAAGAGCTCTCTGCTTTCGTTTCAAGGGGTGAAAAACAAAGCCCTCCAGAGCGGAAAATTCCAGTAAAAAGAAACCGGGGAGGGAAGAGAACACAGATGGAGATTCCACAGCGGAGAGAGTTGCCCAGGTGTTGCTGGACCACAAATCCCAGCATCCCTGGCCACTGGGGGCTGATGCGAGTTGGAGTCTAAAGGCATCTGGAGGGCCAAAGGTTTGCTGCCCACCCCTGATCTAAGAAGAGGTTTTCCCCTCTCTCAGGAAGGGAACCTACGGCCTTCTGCACATTGCTGGACTCTCTCGTTGTCTGTGACCATTGGGCTGTGCTGCCTTGAGGCTGACGGGAGTCTGAGACCCGATGACGACATTCAGAACCCCAGCAAATCTGAATATTCAGACCAGGGTGGGGGAAAATCAATGCTGTTGTTTTTTAAAAAGAAAAGAAAAATCAGATTTTTTTAATCATTTAAAAATTTAGATCGGATTTTTAAAATAAAATGCTTTCGGAGGAAAAATCTTTCTAAAGATTTGCTATTTTAGTCCAATAAGGAAATAAGGATTTGTTTTCCATTTTTCATGTGTGCTAAAACTCCGTCTAAGCTTTTTGCTTTGTTTTTAATTGTTTAACCACATCAGCTAACAAACATGGATACATACGCTACGAGGTTACTGTCTTAGTTAAATGAATTGTTCAACTTGTTGCTAAGGAAATGATCTGTTTGTCTCCTTGCAATAAGGCACAGCAGAAAAGTTGCGCAAATATAAGCAGTTAACTTAAAAAAACCTCACAACAATTTCATAATGATCTCTATTTCTAACAGTATAATCAAATCTGTAATTCTTGATGTAACCGTAAAAACTACTCTGAAAATGTATAATTCCAAAACGTATGTCTATTTCAGCAGCGGTATCGTAAAAGCCCGTTTTCGTAAGGCGGCGGATTTAAGCTTCGACTTTCCGCGTTCGGAATTTGGAGGGGGTGGGAAGAGTGAGGTTTATATTCAGGCCAATACGGTAAAACGGCATCTTTGGGCATGATCCAGCTGCTGCTAAGGGTTTTCTGATGCTCTCGATCTCCACAGATATCAACTTACGTTCCCTGGCTTTGTCGCGTGTGAGATCCTCCGCTTCTGGCCAGGAAAGAGCGTGGTTAGACAGTCTTCGGCCGGCTTTTCCTCGGACCCTTCCTCTTTCGGCGGCTGGCGGGGTGGGGGGGAGAGAGAGGGAGGAAGGCAGGGGATAAAAAGAGAGAGGGTTAAACAAAGCGAGCGAAGGCTTTCTGCTACACCACTGTTTGCATATTTTGCTGGGAAGGAGGGTGGGGAAAAGAGCCTCGCCTTACAGTAACAGGAACCGTGAAACAGAAGCGAAAGCGAAACAAATAAGATTTGTGGGGAGGGAAGTCACTTCGCAGAAGAAATTGCACAGGGGTCAGCAACCTTTTCCAGCCGTGGGCCGGTCTACCGTCCCTCAGACCAGTGTTTCCCAACCTTGGGCCTCCAGCTGTTTTTGGACTACAACTCCCATCATCCCTAGCTAGCAAGACCAGTGGTCAGGGATGATGGGAATTGTAGTTCAAAAACAGCTGGAGGCCCAAGGTTGGGAAACACTGCCTCAGACCATGTGGAGGTACAGTGGTACCTCGGGTTAAGTACTTAATACGTTCCGGAGGTCCGTACTTAACCTGTAACTGTTCTTAACCTGAAGCACCACTTTAGCTAATGGGGCTTCTGTGCGATTTCTGTTCTCATCCTGAAGCAAAGTTCTTAACCTGAAGCACTATTTCTGGGTTAGCGGAGTCTGTAACCTGAAGCGTATGTAACCTGAGTTACCACTGTATTTTTTGGGGGGGGGGGGACTGAACGAATTCCTATGCCCCACAAATAACCCAGAGGTGCGTTTTAAATAAAAGGACACATTCTACTTGTGTAAAAACACGCTGGTTCCCGGACCGTCCGAGGGACTGATTTAGAAAGCGACTGGGCCGCATCCAGCCCCCGGGCCTTAGGCTGCCTACCCCTGCCCTTGTGTGACAAAATGGAAGCTGCTTTCTCAGAAAGCCCTGCCGGGAAGGATAGCCCTCGCCTCGCAGCCTTCTGGCCTGCAGTTACAGGCTTTCATCAGCGATGGGGGGAGCCTCCAAATGCTCTTAGACTCCGGCTCCCATTGGCCATCGCGGTCAGAGGCGATGGGAGTTGTGATCCAGAAACACCTGATCACAAACCGTGTCCTGAAACTAACTCGCAGTAGAAGAGGCATTCGCCGCTCTCAGGAGAGAACGTGCCTTCTTGAACCAGGGTCTCCCAAACCGGGGTCTCCGGCTGCTTTTGGAATACAGTTCCCATCATCCCTGAGCATAGGTCCTGCTAGCTAGGGGTGAGGGGAGTTGCAGTCCCAAAGCAGCTGGAGAACCAAGCTTGGGAAACCCTTGGGAAACAGAGGCAGCCTCCCTCCTCTTGTAAGCTGCTTCTTAGATTAAAGACGGTGGACTTGAGGGAGCCTTCAGGTTCCTGCCGGACTACAACTCCCAGCAGGCCCACCAACCAAGAGTGAGGGACGGTGGGAGTCCAGCAAAAATCTGGAAGGCCTCCCAGCTTCCCTGTCCTCATTTTACATTATGCTCAGCAGGGTGGATAAAAATCAATGGTTTTTAAAATTTTAAATCAGATTTAAAAAAAATATATTAAGATTTTTTTTTATTTTTAAAAAACTATTTCAAAAGATTTTCCATTTAAGTTACATTATACTCCACAGGCTATTCATCAGGAAATAAGGGTTTGTCTTTAAGTTTTTCATGCATGCTGAAACTCAGTCTAAGTTTTTTTATTATTATTGTTTAGCCACATCAGTTAACAAACATGGATACAAAGTTACTGTCTTAGCTAAATAAATTGTTTAAACTGTTATTAAGGAAATGGTTGTTTTTCTCCTCCCAATAAAACACAGCAGAAAAGTTAACTTATTAAACCTCACCATAATTTCATAATTATTGGTCTATGTATTTCTAACAGTAGAACCAAATCGGTAATTTTTGATGTAACTGTAAAAACGACTCTGAAAATTTACTCTTCCAAAAATGAAACCTTCATCTTGTTGTAAATATTAAGATGATACCAGCAGGAATATCTCTGTAAAAAAAGATCTAAATCAAGTCTTACTGACTAGTGATTTAAATGGTGATTTAAATCCAATCCACCCTGATGCTCAGTGCCACTGAGTTACTTTTATTTGTGCGATAAATCACCCGAAAAGGCTGTGGGTAGTTCAGGCCGTACAGCACAAGACCCTTAACCCCAGGGTAATGAGTTTGAATCCCACCTTGGCCGAAAGATTCCTGCATTGCAGAGGGTTTGGCTAAGTGACCCTGGTGAGCCATTCTAACTCTAAAAAATTATATGATTCCGATTCTACGAAAGGGTCCGAGCAAACAGGTGTTGGCCGCAGAAACACCTCCCGTTTTTACGTTTCACTCGGAATAGCTAAACTCAAAAGAATTAAGGGAGTGCGACCCCCCCACAAAGCAGCCTCACCTGGGTTAAGTTGGAGCGGAGCCAGAGGGGCTTTCTTCCCAACCTAAATGTAAAGGTAAAGGGACCCCTGACCGTTAGGTCCAGTCGTGGCTGACTCTGGGGTTGCGGCGCTCATCTCGCTTTACTGGCCGAGGGAGCCGGCGTACAGCTTCCGGGTCATGTGGCCAGCAGGACTAAGCCGCTTCTGGCGAACCAGAGCAGCGCACGGAAACACCGTTTACCTTCCCACCGGAGTGGTACCTATTTATCTACTTGCACTTTGACGTGCTTTTGAACTGCTAGGTTGGCAGGAGCAGGGACCGAGCAACAGGAGCTCACCCCGTCATTGCGGGGATTCGAACCGCCGACCTTCTGATCGGCAAGTCCTAGGGTCAGTGGTTTAACGCACAGTGCCACCCGCGTCCCTTTCTCAACCTACCTGCCCCCAAACCTCTCACCTGCTTCCCCAGCCTGCCTTTGTCTTCCGTCTTGACGTCGGTCGACTCGTTAAAAATCCGAAGGCACTCCTCCATGGGGTCGGACTCAAAGTCTATGTCCCTCTCCAGGACCGAATAGTCGAGCTCGTCGGAAGAGGAAGACGAGGAGGAGGAAGGAGGAGGAGCAGCAGCAGCTTTGGGCGCCTTAGGGCGCTTCGCCACCCCGTTGTCCTGGGGCGGAAGGAAGCAGCAGCCGTCGTCTCGGTCCGAATCCGAGCTCACGTCCGGGAAGGCCACGGGGTGAGGCTGCCCCGCTTGCCCCTCATCCCCGCTCTCATCCCCGAAGAGATCAGCGTGGCTCAGAGCCCGCCGTTTCGGCTTGCACTTGGCTCCGGGGCTCTCCGTGGGTCCCTTTGAGGCGGGACGCTTCCCCTGCTTGTCTTTACGTTCGGCCTGCGAAGCCTCAGCCTTGGGTCTCAAACCCCCGGGCTGGTTCAGCTTGCCATCTTTCTTCACGCTGCCCACTTTCTTCTCTGCTCTGGGTCCTTGTGGGACCTTCTTGCACGTGCCAGAGCTCCCCGCTTTTGCAGCCTTGGGGGGCTCCTCCTGCTTCCTCGAGTGCCCGTCGGCGTGGGGCTTGCTGCGCTTCTCCTTACTCCTCTCTCCATTCCTGCGCTGAGCCTTTGCTTCCGCCTTTTCCTTGTCCGCAACCTTGGCACGCTCACTCTTGCCATCCGCCGCGTGGCCGCCAACGGCCTTCTTTTTCACCTTCTCCTTCGGGCCCCCCTTGCCCTCGCTCGTGTCCCTTTTGGGGGCCGCCTTGGCCAACCTTTCGCCCTCCTCTGGCGAGTCCTTGACGCCGCCCTCGATGTCCCCCATATCGTACTGCACCGCCGTCTCCTTCATTTGCCGAGAACGGGAATCGGGCCGCGGGGACCCCTTCCCGTCTGCGGGCTTGCTTCCCGGACCCCCTTTCGTTTTCGAAGGGAAGGCGGGAGCCGCTTCGCGCTCCTCTTCCGAGTCGGAGAACCTGGCGTCCGGCTCGGGGCCGCTCCCTGCGTCGCAGTGCTTCTTGGGAGAAGGCGAATACCCCTCCTCTGGGTCGGCCTCCCTTTTCCTCTTGGCCCCTCTCTGCTCCTTGGCTTTGCTCAGGAGCCGGGCGGAGTAATTCGAGAGGGGGTCATACTCCAAGTCCGTGGACGGCTTGGAGTTGTCGAGGGTGTATTTGCTCTTGGCGAGGGTGCAACTGTACTTCTTGGGCTGGGTGACCACCGTGGGCACGTACTCAAGCGAGCTGCCCTTGCCTTTCGCCTTGTCGAAGGAATCCAAGGTGTACTTGGTGGAGCGGCTAGGAGTGGCCACCGCAAGGGGGGTGGGATTGTAGTCGGCACTGCCGCCCGCGCTGTAGCCCCCGGGGTTATATTCCAAGGCAGTGAAGGACTTGGGTGCTGCAGACCCAGAGGCCTTGGAGACGAGCGAAGGGGGCTCGGAAGAGCCGTACTCCTTCGCCGTCCCCAAGAGCTCCTCGTACTTCTTTTGCTCACGCTCGACTTCGTTCTTGACGGCCTCGATGGCCTTGTTGACCAGCTCGAGTTCCAGGATGCCTGGCGCCGCCTCGGCAATCTCCTCCAAGGAGCCATTGCGGCTCTGCGACACGGGCTTGGGAAGCTCCGGGTTGTAAGGGTCATAGCCGCATCCTGCGGGGGGGAAAGAGAAAGGAAAATGTTATGACTTAGCATCTCTCTGATAATTCCCATCTAATTTTTAAAATAAACGTAAAATCCACCAGGCTGCATCAGTGATGCATCAACTGTTGACCCAGTGTCAGAAACTCAGATACAGTGGCACCTCAGGTTAAGTACTTAATTCGTTCCAGAGGTCCGTTCTTAACCTTAAACTGCTCTTATCCTGAAGCACCACTTTAGCTAATGGGGGCCCCCCGCTGCCGCTGCCACACAATTTCTGTTCTCATCCTGAAGCAAAGTTCTTAGCCCGAGGTACTATTTCTGGGTTAGCGGAGTCTGTAACCTGAAGCGTCTGTAACCTGAAGCGTCTGTAACCGGAGGTAACACTGTATATATCAGCTAGGTGCCAAATGACTCCTTAAACCAAGGTTATAGTGGCCAAAATGGAATGTCGTTTTGGGGCGAGACGGCTCAAAAGTTGGACAGACTTTGATTGATTTTCATCTGGTTAGTTCAGAGAACAACCCTGAGCTAGTTTAAGAGCTCTGAGAACTTTAAGAAGGAAAGTCCCTTGATCCAGGGACAGTAAACATCTATATTGGCCTATTCCCACCTTTTTCTTAATGGTGACACGGACCATTCATAAAATAGGGATATTCCGCACAACTGTGAGAAGGGAGGAAGCGAAGACAAGCGACAACAATTCGCTGTTCGCTGCTCCTGCTCAGGCTGCCCAGAAAAAGCATTTTGGTTCCTGAGATTCATTCCGATTGTGCAGGTAAAATATAACTGGCAGAATTCTACAGGATGGGGTGTTCGTGTGTGAAAACAGTCAAGATCCAACGATCCCCAGGCATCTTCACTTGGTCGCAATTGGCCCATAAAAGGTAAAGGTAAAGGGACCCCTGACCATTAGGTCCAGTCGTGACCGACTCCGAGGTTTTAACTGCTGTGTTTTAACTGACTGTATGCAAACTGAGTCTCTGAGACACGTTGCATGGAAGGCAATGAAGTAATCAGCAGCCAAGACGCCAGTCCTCACCATCTCAGGCCTATCTGCTCTGCTGGGCAACCCTCACACTCCTGCACTAGAGAAAAGGGAGAAGATTGCTTCAAAGGTTTTAGGGGCGGACACGAGCTCATCACAGCTATTCCCCCCATTTTGTGGGGGCTGTTGCTAGTTGGAAATAACCACCCTGCCTTAGCTAGGCAGGCATAATCTCTGAGAAAAAGGGACCAAAAGGAGGAAACTGAAGCACTACCTTGCCTTAACCAAACTGGAAGCGGCGGGGAAAGGCTTTTCAGAAAAATTGCCCAATGCAAAGACTTCTAGGAAAGGAACTCTTGCCCAAGGAGGCGCTGTTTTTAATCAGTTTCTTAAGCCGGTCGCCTGAAGAGCAGAGATAAGCCCACTTTTGGTGAAGCTCGCTTATAGAAGCCACCCCAGAAACGAAGAGATATAAATCTCCCGCCGCCACAAGCCACTCCGGCCAAACTTGCGGAGTCAACCTATTCCTGGAAACGACTCTTCGTCGAGAACGTAACAGAAATGTCAAATGCGTTCGACGTTTTGAAATAAGAGTGTTTTTGCCAGGGTTGTGCCGATGATCTCCCCACGCCGCTGTGCTACCTTTTAGAGGTGGCCAGACTCGATCCCAAAGCCACAGATTCCCCATCTCTCACAGAATTGCAGAGGCGGAAGGGGCCTCCCAGGGGCCATCCAGCCGAACCGCCTGCAATGCCAGGATCACAGCTGAAGCATCCTGTGACGGGCAGCTTAAAAACCTCCAACTTTCCGAAGCAGCCCGTTCCACTCTTGCCGCCAGAAAGCTCTTCTTAATGCTTCGTCGGAATCTCCTTTCTTGAGCATCAGGAAGACGCGAGGATGCCTCTGTTTACAAGAGGTGTTCCTGTCCTGAGATGAGGGACAGGGAAAACGTCTATCCCCCCCCCCTCCCGGATGATGCTTGACCACAAACTTGACATGAGCCAACAGTGTGACGCGGCAGCTAAAAAAGCCAATGCAATTCTGGGCTGCACCAATAGGAGTATAGCATCTAGATCAAGGGAAGTAATAGTGCCACTGTATTCTGCTCTGGTCAGACCTCACCTGGAGTACTGTGTCCAGTTCTGGGCACCACAGTTCAAGAAGGACACTGACAAACTGGAACGTGTCCAGAGGAGGGCAACCAAAATGGTCAAAGGCCTGGAAACGATGCCTTATGAGGAACGGCTAAGGGAGCTGGGCATGTTTAGCCTGGAGAAGAGGAGGTTAAGGGGTGATATGATAGCCATGTTCAAATATATAAAAGGATGTCACATAGAGGAGGGAGAAAGGTTGTTTTCTGCTGCTCCAGAGAAGCGGACACGGAGCAATGGTTCCAAACTACAAGAAAGAAGATTCCACCTAAACATTAGGAAGAACTTCCTGACAGTAAGAGCTGTTGGACAGTGGAATTTGCTGCCAAGGAGTGTGGTGGAGTCTCCTTCTTTGGAGGTCTTGAAGCAGAGGCTTGACAACCATATGTCAGGAGTGCTCTGATGGTGTTTCCTGCTTGGCAGGGGGTTGGACTCGATGGCCCTTGTGGTCTCTTCCAACTCTAGGATTCTATGATTCTATGACTCCCAATTCTCATCAGCCCACATGGCCAATGGTCAGGAATTGTGGGACTTGCAGTCTAGCAACATTGGGGCGGGTGGGAGGTGTTGGCCAGCGCTGAATCTTGCAAAGGGGGGGTCAGGGACCATCATAAGTTGCAGCAGTTCAGGAAACATTACTGAAAAATGGAACTGAAAGGCTATTTTGACCTCCACCCCCCCCCCTTTATATACAAAACAGAGTTTCACCCCTGTGAAATTTGTCTCGAAAGCAAAGACAGAAATGAGGCAACGAGCTTCTGGACACCTGCAGCTCAAAGCTTAACCCAACTTGTCTTATAATTAGCAGGGAGAGACCATCGCGGGCAACGGATGTTTGAAAATCCGCCAACCCCCCATGCAATGCTCCGAGTCATTTCAGCACCCGATTTAAGGGCGATTAAAAGCTAAACAAAAACGAAGCTCTTCTTTCTGATGAAGGACATGGAGAACAGTGGCTTCGTCCCAGCGAGACGGTGAAACAGATAACTGCAAAGGCCGTTTGCTAATTTCCTCTCCCACCTTTCTTCGAGACTTGGGTAATTCAAGTCTGCCTCTTCAGCAGAAGTTAAATGTGCAACATATACAAAATAAATTTAAAAAGTGCCAGGTTCAAACCCTGGATTCCCCAGGGAGGGCTGGAGAAAATGACTCCCTGCCTGAAAACCTGGACAGCGGCTGCCAGTCCGTGTAGACAACACTAAGCTGGATGATCAATGGCGTAAGGCACCTTCCGATATTCATATTTAAACAAGCCATTTCTTTAGGCGAAAGCCTGTAGCTCAGTGGGTCAGCGTGCCGAAGGTTCTGGGGTCAATTCCCGGCATCTCTGGGTAGGGAAAAAAGGCCCCCTTGTGTGAGACTGGTCGGTATAGGGCAGTATACAAATTTAATATTAATAACCCTGGAGGATCTGTCAACGAGAGATGAACGGTCTGACCAGGAAGCTTCCTACATAAGCCTTCGAGGAAACAGCATGATAACACCAACACATACTTTGCAAGCAACGCTCTGCACACTAAGTTTTCTTCCACATGACTCAGGGAGCCCAATCTCCGCCCTAGACCCTGCAAAGACCCGTCAGAACGAGCCTCCCTGCTCCGCTGTTTCGATCTGGTTTAAGGCAGGTTCTCATGCTCTTAAAAGTAACCCGTCCAAAACCGAATTGAGGGAGGGAGCCACGGAATAATTGGTTTCCCTCGGAAGAAGAAACCAATATTTTTGGGACAATTCCTGTGCTTTTCTTTCCCATTGGTTTCCCTTCCAACAAATGGATTGATTTTTCAATGGTGTTTCGAGCACACACACCTCCCCCCCCCCCAAAATAATTTAATTTTGATGATTACACTATGTAAGGATCAAATGTCACTTAAGACCCAGGTAAAATGAACCGGGGGGGTGGTGGTGATAAGAATACTCTTTTCCAGGTATCAAAGGTCCAAGGTGACCCCAACAAGAGTGAAAAATTGCACTTCACAATGCAATTGCTACTTAATCCAGCCGTTAAGAGTAGGGAACATTTCAGTACTTTAAATAAAAACACACCTCCAGGAGATTTAAGTCAACACTGGATTAATTATCAAATGCAGCCTACCCCCACCAGTTAAAAACCCTCTCTGTGGGCATGTATTTGACCCAATGCGCTGGACCATAAAGAAGGCTGATCGCCGAAGAATGGATGCTTTTGAATTCTGGTGCTGGAGGAGACTCTTGAGAGTCCCATGGACTGCAAGAAGATCAAACCTCTCCATTCGGAAGGAAACCAGCCCTGAGTGCTCCCTGGAAGGACAGAGCCTGAAGCTGAGGCTCCAGTACTTTGGCCACCTCAGGAGAAGAGAAGACTCCCTGGAAAAGACCCTGATGTTGGGAAAGATGGAGGGCACAAGGAGAAGGGGACGACGGAGGACGAGATGGTGGGACAGTGTTCTCGAAGCTACCAGCATGAGTTTGACCAAACTGCGGGAGGCAGTGGAAGACAGGAGGGCCTGGCGTGCTCTGGTCCAGGGGGTCACGAAGAGGCGGACACCACTAAACAACAACAACAACAACATATATATATATATATATATAGCACAGGAAAGCTTAGATGAAAACAAAGGATTTCAAGAATGCTTCACAGGTAAGTAGCAGAGAGTGAAGGGCTACCCGGCCGACATACAAAATTCACCAGCGGCATTGTAGGCTATATGCCTGGAAGATTGCGTGCCTCACCTCCAGAGAGCGGCCAATAATAGCAACCTTTTTTTACCTGGCACCCCAAAGAAAGAACACCAAGGATAGGAGGAATTAATCTTTTTTTATATAAAAAAAGAAATTTACCTGGGCTCTCGTGCGTTAGCAAGGAACGGAGGTATTTGTTCATGTTTCCAACTCTTATTTTAACGCGAGGATGTCGGCAGTCATGACTGCCCTACCTTCCTGTGGCAGCAGAGATATAGCAGAGGGTGGAGGAAACTGGTCGCAGGTCCCACTTTCGCAGAGTCGCATGGCTTTTAAAGAGACACTGCCCTCTTTTAGTTTTCAAGGGCGTTAGGTTCTCTGATGTTTAACTTTCCCACGATCCTCTTGAGACCCCAGTGCAGGTAAAACACGAATGCTTTTTCAGATTGGGAGATTCAGTATCTGAAAGCGTTAAGCTTATTCATTTGCCAAGGCCAGTGTTTTTTTGTTTTTTAAAAAAAAATGTTTACGGGTACAGTGGTGCCTCGCAAGGCGAAAGTAATCCGTTCCGTGAGGCTCTTCGTATAGCAATTTTTTTGTCTTGCGAAGCAAGCCCATTGACAGCTTAGCGGATTAGCGCTATTAGCGGTTTAGCGGCTTTTAGCGGATCAGCTGATAAACGGCTTAGCGGCTTAGGAGAAGGGGGGGGAAGGGGAAAAAACCCGCAGGAACTCGCAAGACATTTTCGTCTTGCGAAGCAAGCCCATAGGGAAATTCGTTTTGCGAAGCGCCTCCAAAATGGGAAACCCTTTCGTCTAGCGGGTTTTCCATCTTGCGAGGCGTTCGTCTTGCGGGGCACCACTGTACTCTCATATTCCTACTCGTATTGAAATACTGCCCCCTCAATGAGGCCAAACTTAGATTCACAAAATGTTTAGGGGTATGCGTACCCCTGCATACCCCCAGGAAAAAAAGCACTAGATAAACAGATAGATAGACAGGAGCAAAAGAACCGCTGAGCATACGCAGAGCACAATAGATAGATAGAAAGATAGAGAAATATTGATATATCTAGTGATAGGTAGATAGATAGATAGATAGGAGCACAAGAGTCCCTGAGAATACGCAGAGTGCCTTCCCCTTCTGTGAGGGCGGGTGCGGCTTCCGCTCCCCCCGCCTCCCTCCCAATGGTGCCTTTGAGCATATGCACAGCACAATAGACAGACAGAAAGGTAGATGTATCAATATATTTAGTTATAGATTAGATAGATACAGAGGGGAGTGCAAGAGCTGCTGAGCTTACACAGAGCACGACAGAGAGATAGACTGATATAGATAATAATATATAGATGTATCTCGTTATACTGTAGATAGATAGATAGACAGATACAAGTGCCAGAGCCCCTGAGCATACGCAGAGCACAATAGAAAGACAGATAGAAAGATAATGATATATAGATATAGAGCCCCTGAGCGTACCCAGAGCACGAAAGATATATACCTCATTATAGATAGGTAGACGGGAGCGCAGGAGCCCCTGAGCATAGGCAGAGTGCTCTCCTCCTGAGGGCGGGCGTGGCTCCTTTCCCCTCCTCCCTGCCCCTGAGCATACGCAGAGCGCTCTGTATCTTTATACCTATAGATTTATGGGAGCGCAGGAGTCCCTGAGCATACGGAGAGCACAACAGAGAGATAGATAGAAAGAAAGATATACACCTCATTATAGATAGATAGATGGGAGCGCAGGAGCCCCTGAGCATACACAGAGCGCCCTCCCTCCTGAGGGCAGGCGTGGCTCCCTTCCCTCCCTCTCGACTGGCCCCTGAGCATACGAAGAGCACAGTAGAAAGATAGACAGATAGAAAGAAAGATATATACCTCATTATAGATAGATAGGGAGCGCAAGAGCCCCTGAGCGTACACAGAGCGCTCTGTATCTATATACCTATAGATATATGGGAGCGCAGGAGCCCCTGAGCATACGCAGAGTGCCTTCCCTCCTGAGAGTGGGTGTGGCTCCCTTCTTCCCTCTCTCCCTGCCCCTGAGCATACGCAGAGCGCTCTATTTCTATATATCTATAGATAGACGGGAGCGCAGGAGCTCCTGAGCATATGCAGAGCGCCTTCCCCTCCCTCCTGAGGGCGGGCGTGGCTCCCTTCCCCCCTCCGCTCCCTCTCTCCCTGCCCCTGAGCATACGCAGAACGCTCTAGATATATGGGAGCGCAAGAGCCCCTGGGAGTACGCAGAGCACAATGGATAGGAAGATAACGATATATAGATATACCTAGTGATAGATAGATGGGAGCGCAGGAGCCCCTGAGCATACGCAGAGCACAACAGATAGAGAGAAAGATAATGAGCCCCTGAGCATACGCAGAGTGCCTTCCCTCCTGAGAGTGGGTGTGGCTCCCTTCTTCCCTCTCTCCCTGCCCCTGAGCATACGCAGAGCGCTCTATTTCTATATATCTATAGATAGACGGGAGCGCAGGAGCTCCTGAGCATATGCAGAGCGCCTTCCCCTCCCTCCTGAGGGCGGGCGTGGCTCCCTTCCCCCCTCCGCTCCCTCTCTCCCTGCCCCTGAGCATACGCAGAACGCTCTAGATATATGGGAGCGCAAGAGCCCCTGGGAGTACGCAGAGCACAATGGATAGGAAGATAACGATATATAGATATACCTAGTGATAGATAGATGGGAGCGCAGGAGCCCCTGAGCATACGCAGAGCACAACAGATAGAGAGAAAGATAATGAGCCCCTGAGCATACGCAGAGTGCCTTCCCTCCTGAGAGTGGGTGTGGCTCCCTTCTTCCCTCTCTCCCTGCCCCTGAGCATACGCAGAGCGCTCTATATCTATGTACCTATAGATAGACGGGAGCGCAGGAGCCCCTGAGCGTACGCAGAGTGCCTTCCCCTCCCCCCTGAAGGTGGGCTTGGCTCCCTCCCTCCCTCCCTGTCCCCCTCGACTGGCCCCTGAGCATACGCAGAGCGCCTTCCCCTGAGGGCGGGCGAGGCTCCCTTCCCCCCTCCCTCCCCCTCCCCCTCGACTGGCCCCTGAGCATACGCAGAGCGCTCTATATCTATATACCTATAGATAGACGGGAGCGCAGGAGCTCCTGAGCATACGCAGAGTGCCTTCCCCTCCCCCCCCGAGGGTGGGTGTGGCTCCCTCCCCCCTCCCTCCCCCCTCCCGGCCCCTGAGCATACGCAGAGTGCCCTCCCCTCCCCCTGAGGGCGGGCGTGGCTCCCTTCCCCCCTCCCTCCCTCCCCTCCCCCTCCCGGCCCCTGAGCATACGTAGAGCGCCTTCCCCCCTCCCCCTCGACTGGCCCCTGAGCATACGCAGAGCGCTCTATATCTATATACCTATAGATAGACGGGAGCGCAGGAGCTCCTGAGCATACGCAGAGTGCCTTCCCCTCCCCCCCCCCGAGGCCGGGCGTGGCTCCCTTCCCCCTCCCTCCCCCCTCCCCCCTCTCGACTGGCCCCTGAGCATACGCAGAGTGCCTTCCCACTGAGGGCGAGCTTGGCTCCCTTCCCCCTCCCCCTCCCCCTCGCCTGGCCCCTGAGCATACGCAGAGCGCCTTCCCCCCTCCCTCCCTCCCCCTCCCCCCTCCCCCCCCTGAGCATACGCAGAGCGCCTTCCCCCCTCCCTCCCTCCCCTCCCCCCTCCCCCCCCTGAGCATACGCAGAGCGCCTTCCCCCCTCCCTCCCTCCCCCCCTCGCCTGGCCCCTGAGCATAGGCAGAGCGCCTTCCCCCCTCCCCCTCGCCTGGCCCCTGAGCATACGCAGAGCGCCTTCCCCCCTCCCTCCCTCCCTCCCCCCTCGCCTGGCCCCTGAGCATAGGCAGAGCGCCTTCCCCCCTCCCTCCCTCCCTCCCCCCCTCCCCTGGCCCCTGAGCATAGGCAGAGCGCCTTCCCCCCTCCCTCCCTCCCTCCCCCCCTCGCCTGGCCCCTGAGCATAGGCAGAGCGCCTTCCCCCCTCCCCCTCCCCCCCCTCGCCTGGCCCCTGAGCATACGCAGAGTGCCCTCCCCTCCCCCCTGAGGGCGGGCGAGGCTCCCTTCCCCCTCCCCCTCCCCCTCCCCCTCCCCCCCTCGCCTGGCCCCTGAGCATACGCAGAGTGCCTTCCCCTCCCCCCCTGAGGGCGGGCCAGGCTCCCTTCCCCCCCTCCCTCCCCCTCCCTCCCTCCCCCCCTCCCCTGGCCCCTGAGCATACGCAGAGCGCCTTCCCCCCTCCCCCTCGCCTGGCCCCTGAGCATACGCAGAGTGCCCTCCCCTCCCCCCTGAGGGCGGGCGAGGCTCCCTTCCCCCCTCCCTCCCCCTCCCCCCCTCGCCTGGCCCCTGAGCATAGGCAGAGCGCCTTTCCCCTCCCTCCCTCCCCCCTCGCCCGGCCCCTGAGCATAGGCAGAGCGCCGCCACCTGCTGCCGAGGCGGAGGGCCTCCTGCTGCTGCTGCTGCTGCTGCTGCTCCTGGCCTGGCCCTGCGGGGCGTGCGGGGGGCCGGGCGGGTGTCGGAAGTGGCAGTAGGGCCTGTGGCAGGCGGTGCCGAAGGGGCAGTCGACGCCTCGCAGGAAGCCGCTCGAGCGGAGCATCCCGGCGGGGCCTGAGGGGAGCAGGGACCAGGCCAGCCGCCGGCTCTTTCTTCTTCTGTCAGGCCGCCGCCATCTTGGCTGAGGGCAAGGCCGGGGGCTTCGCCGCGCCGCAACGCGCCTGCGCCGCGCGGGCCGGAAACCACGCCTTCCCCTCGGAAGACAAGATAGGAGGAGCTCGAGCGGGAGAGGGGCAACGACGCGCATGCGCCCCGGGGGGCCGCCATCTTGATTGAAGCCGTCTGGTTCCGGGGACGGAGGGCGGCCATTGCGCATGCTCCTTAAACCATAAAGGGTGGAGGCTTCGGAAAGCTTAGAAAAGGCGCCATGTTGGCTAAGGGCAAAAGGCCGAGAGGATGTAGGACTGCTCCAAAGCGCATGCTCGTTGCCAGAAGGGCCCTTCAACGCCCACTTTAGTGTCTTTCCAGGGCATGAGGTGGCTTAGGAGGTGCCTGTTGGAAAGTTGGAATAAGGAAGGGAAAATGGGATAAAATCACGGGCAGAGGGGAACGGGTATGAAAGAGGAAAGGGGGATTTAAAGAAAGAAGTCGGGGAGAAAGGAAAAAAAAGGAACTGAGCAAAAGTCACCTGGCTGCCAACTTTTTTTTTTTTCCAGAAAAGGCTCCTCTGCCCTTAAAACTGCATTTTTTTTACTAAAATTTTTACAAAAGTACAGTTTTGAGTGTCTTTCCTCCTCTCTCACCTCGCAAAAAAAGATGCACAATAGGGGGACATCTATTGCATTTTTTCTCACTGGAACAGTAGGCACAGGAGCCCTGCTGCAGAGAACATGGAGAAGTGTTGGCAGCAAAACTAAAGCAAATACAGTCAAAACTTGGCAGTGTTGGGTTGGAAGTTGGGTATGATCAACAGCAGGGCTTGTTTCCTAGCGCCAAGAGCCTCTGAGCATGTTAAAAGTGGCTCATTATTACAGAGCAAAGTGCTGGTCTCTCCCTCCACGAAGGTTTTATTTCTTTACATTTAATTCCACGCTGCATCATATTTATAGATCTCCAACCCCATTCACAGAAGGTTGTGTTTCTTCCATTATTAAATGAATCCACACGTTGGTTAACTGTGATTGCTGCTTGCTGGTCATGTTGTGCGAATGCCCAATTATCATCTTCCAAAGCGACTATTCGGAACTTAAAAATGGAAAGCATAATGCTGGTGGTAACCAAAAGGGGTTCAAAGACTCTCTCAAGGCAAATCCAAAAAAATGTAGTATCAACACCAACAATTGGGAAACACTGGTCCACGAGCGCTCCAGTTGGAGAACAGCCTTTCCCAAAGGTGTCGTGGGCTTTGAAGACACTCGAACTCAGGACGCAAGGGAGAAACGTGCTAAGAGGAAGGGACGCTTGGCAAATGCACACCGTGATCAACTCCTGCGTGGAAACCAATGTCCCCACTGTGGAAGGATGTGGGGATCCAGAATTGGCCTCCACAGTCACTTATGGACTCATTTATAAAACCATGTTTATGGAAGACAATCTTATTCGGCTACGAGGGATCGCCAAAGAAGATGATGATGAAGAGGTCAAGTATCAACAAGGCAGAGACATCCTTTGGTATTTTCTACACTTGGGGGGGGGGGAGAGACACGGGTGGCGCTGTGGGTTAAACCACAGAGCCTAGGACTTGCCAATCAGAAGGTCGGCGGTTCGAATCCCCACAATGACGGGGTGAGCTCCCGTTGCTCGGTCCCTGCTCCTGCCCACCTAGCAGTTCGAAAGCACAAAGTGCAAGTAGATAAATAGGTACCGCTCCGGCGGGAAGGTAAATGGCATTTCCATGCGCTGCTCTGGCTCGCCAGAAGCGGCTTAGTCCTGCTGGCCACATGACCCGGAAGCCACACGCCGGCTCCCTCGGCCAGTAAAGTGAGATGAGCGCCGCAACCTCAAAGTCGGTCACGACTGGACCTAATGGTCAGGGGTCCTTACACTTGGGGGGGGGGTGTTATGCGCAACATTTCTTCTTCAATCCTCTTCCTAAATAACTTGGCAGATAGCTTATAAAAACAGTAATCCATATAAAACAAAGAGAGTCCCTTTTCCCACCCCAGATCAGTCTTGCGGTGAACTGCTGCGATTCCCGCACCAAAGGGGGTTGGTTTGGATGTCCTTTGGGGAGCCCTCCAACTCGCCCGATCCAGCGAGAAAATGTCCTTAAAAACAAAGCTGCCGTCCCAAACACATGGACCGGTGAGGAAGCCCTTCTTAAGACACGGCAAGGCATTTACAATAGCATGCAGGAAATCAATTTCACAAACAGCACACAAGACACACGAGTAAAGCAGTTTGTCGTTTTTATTTTTCAAGCGGCACACCCAAAACACACACACACACACACACACACACACACACACGAGCTTCAGTGCTTCTTTAAAAACAACAGGGGAAAAGGGTGCATGGGATATTGACAATATCTCAAATCCTTCACCCCCATCTCTACCACGATGCACGGGTTTTTCAGACCAGGAGAAGGGAACACGTTGTCAAATAAATACATTGCGTAATCCACCATTTGCACAAGTCATACGGCAGGGTTTGCCAGCTGTTTTGGCAAATTTTCGGCTGCTGAGCGGTTGCCAGACCCTCTGGCCATGTCTCTC
Source organism: Podarcis erhardii (assembly GCF_964252035.2). Taxonomy (NCBI): domain Eukaryota; kingdom Metazoa; phylum Chordata; class Lepidosauria; order Squamata; family Lacertidae; genus Podarcis; species Podarcis erhardii. The sequence continues at coordinate 10,143,670 of NC_138516.1, read as the reverse complement.
CCCTGCCTGCCAAGACAGAAATTAAAAGTGCATGCACACCCAACTCTTCCATTTAAAACGGATCTTGGGAAAAGACCCAGTTGGATTATCCAAGCCTCGAAAAAGTGGATAAGAAGAGAACTTTGAAAGATTGGCATTCTCCCCAAATTCCACCTTCGGCACCTTGTGCTTTTCAAGGGAGAAAAACGACAGCCATGGGGCTTTGTGTGGGTCTCAGAGGGGGAAGATATCTCAAGATTTAGGGCAATCGAAGAACTCCCCAAGTTTTCTCAGAAGCAGCCTGGGGTCACATAACCCTACTTTTAAAAACACCGGCCAGTTCAATGTTACTAGTGCAAACATAGCCACAGCTACGCAGGGGGAGAAATCCTATTTCATTCAATGGGGTTTGCTCCCGGGTAATAAGAGCCTTTAAGGAATGCAACCTCAGGTTTTGGGGTTGTTGCTTTTTCGTTTGTCTTATAATAAACTCAAAAGTTTTAATTAAATAGTTTTAGCTTTCACCAGCTCCTTTTTTCCGAGCCGACGGAACTGTCCACAAAACCCTTTTAAGATCTGCAGGGTTGACTGACAAGAACGCAAAGAAGACCCTTAGAAAGAAAATGCGATGAAGGCATTTGTGTTCGCTGTTTCTCATAATAAACATACCGTAATTTTTTGCTCTATAAGACTCACTTTTCCCCTCCTCAAAAGTAAGGGGAAATGTGTGTGCGTCTTATGGAGCGAATGCAGGCTGCGCAGCTATCCCAGAAGCCAGAACAGCAAGAGGGATTGCTGCTTTCGCTGCGCAGCGATCCCTCTTGCTGTTCTGGCTTCTGGGATTCAGAATATTCTTTTTCTTGTTTTCCTCCTCCAAAAACTAGGTGCGTCTTGTGGTCTGGTGCATCTTATAGAGCGAAAAATACGGTAGAGGGATAGATGGATGGATTAGGACTCCTGTCAGCGCGTGGGAATCGCCAGGTGGGTGCTGATTTCTCGGCTGTAATGGAAAAAATACGTCGCGCCTCCGACCAAAACCAACATTTTCCCCCCCTTAAAACCTGCACTGCGATTCTAATCCGCATTGCAAACAGACCAAACCAACCCTGAACACTCAACCGACGCGCAGCTTCCCCTTAATTCGCACGCTATTCTTTTTAACCAAAAATAAATAAATCTACTTGCTTTCGTTTAAAAAATATCTCTTGCTTAATTACAAAGGGAGGAGGGAAGGGAGATCATAAATATATAATTTCCCCAGATAACAGGAATTTGAGGGGTGGGGCACGGGAATTTCGGTTCCCTTATTAGTCCCTGAGAACTCAGGAAATTTTAAGATGGGGGTCAGGAGGAAGATTGTCCCAGGCAAAGCTTCCAGATGTTGGACAGCTGGTGTGCTTCCCCAAATGCCTTGCGCTTCCCAGCCTGCATCTTCAGGTCTTGAGTTCGAATCCAGGGCCTCATGGAGGCGGGGCAGTGTATCCCGGAAGGGCCTAAATCGCTAGACCTGAAGCACTGAGGTTTAACTAGCTCGGGGACAAGGAACTTTTGGCGCGCCAGGTGTTGTCGAACTACAACTCCCATCAGCCTCTGCTGCCAGGTATGGTGGGAACTGTAGTTCCGCAGCATTTTTCAGGCTCAAAGGCTCCCTGAGCTTGGCCTAGCTTTATGGCGGCACGGATTCCGCTCAGGGTTTTGCGCAAAGTCCAGATTGCGCTTGGGGTTTTGCGCAAAGCGTTTGAACGTCGCTCCACCAACTTGCAAACTCTCTGCCCCATCATCCACCTGCACAGAGAGATCGCTTTTCTCCCCGAAGTGCAAGCGCACGCCCCTTCTCCAGTTTCCCAAAGGACCCTGGACGGAAGTCCGGGTCCGACGGGGTGAAAACAGGAGCCTCGAAAAGCAAGAGGAAGCGGGAAAAGCGGCCGCTCGCCCTGACTCGCTCCTCCGACTCTACGGCGTTTTCCAAGGGAGGGAGCAAGGCCAGCACCAACCCGTAGACCGAGCAATCGCAGATATGGCTATTGCCAGCTTGGCAAATTAAAAAAACAAAAAACCCCGCCCTCCTGCGCTGAGGGGGTACCTGACCCTGCGAGCAAGCCTCACAAATGCATTTAACCAAAGAAGAAGGAAGAGGTGCCTTCAAGGGCCGCGATCCGGCCCTCTGGAAGCACCAAGGCACCGAAACTCACGTTAAAAACACGCACATATATCTATTTCTCTTTATCCACACCCTGAAATACATCTCAGCTGGGGAGGAAGAAGGGGGGGGGGGAGTGCTTTGAAACGTGCCCAACATCCCTCGCAAAAACTTGCCCAGGCTCTGGTGTTGTTGGGTTTTTTGGGGACTACAAAACCCATCATCCCCGGTCCTGCTAACCAAGCATGATGGGATTTGTAGTCCAAAAACAGCCAGGGACCCAAATCCTGGGCGACACAGACTTCTGCTTCTTGCCGGCTCCGCGGTCTACCTAGCTCAGAGCTGCCCACTGAACGGCGCCGCTTCTCCAGAAACCGAAGCGAGTTCCTAGTCCACATGAATGTGGGCAAAGCGATTCCCAGCTCCGCCGCTTGGCTGTAAGGCAGGTTTGCAAAGGGAGAAGGAGGACGATAAAATCCTTAAGCCTTCTCCCCACTCCATCAACATTCCCCCCAGACCGATGCAGATTCTACATTTAAAAATAAAATAAATTACACTGTTTATATATATAGATATAAAAATAACAAGAACAGCCACACCCATAAAAACAGGTCCTCCATTTTCTATGTACAGATATTAAAATTTGGACCCAGTTCGGAGGGAGGGGGGAAATTATTTACAAATTTTAGGGATAGGTTACCCACTAGCGATGCTCAGCTAAGTCCCAGGGAATAGGATTGACAGGTATGCAAATCAAACAGGCCTCTGATGCAGACAACAATGAGAGGGGTTTCCCAAACTGGGGTTTTGCAGATGCTATTGGACACCAATGGTCATGACCCCCGCCCATTGGGCATGCTGGCCGCTGGTGTCCAGCACGAGAAGCATACAGGCTTCCCCATCCCTGTTCTAGGAAGAGGTGTTCCTCAACTCTCAGGAAGGGAGCGCTTTTTCCAAACAGAGGCATTCATCTCCCCATCACCGCTAACCACTAGTCATGCTGGCTTTTGGTTGGGCTGGTGGGAGCTGCGAGCCAAACCCCACCTGGTTTTTGGAGAAGCAAGGTGAGCAGGTTTTGGCTGGCGAGCGAGCGAAGGACGGAGCGATCACTCCTCTGTGCAGCACACACAAACGTACTGTATTTTTTGCTCTCTAAGACTCACTTTTTCCCTCCTGTGTGTGCTTCTTATGGAGCGAATGCAGGCTGCGCAGCTATCCCAGAAGCCAGAACAGCAAGAGGGATCGCTGCTTTGACTGCGCAGCGATCCCTCTTGCTGTTCTGGCTTCTGAGATTCAGAATATTATTTTTTTTCTTGTTTTCCTCCTCCAAAAACTAGGTGCGTCTTGTGGTCTGGTGGGTCTTAGAGAGCGAAAAATACGGTATTTGTTTTCCCTTTTAAGGCTGGGTTCCGATTAATTGCGGGCAGCCGTGACAGCAAGGAATAGATTATTTAGGGGGGAATATACCTCTGGTGACCGGGTTCCGGGAACAAATGACGCCGGATTAGCTCAGACTATACCGTACCCTGTTTACCGAGCATCCTGGAGTCATCTGTTCACCGCAATCGTTCCTCCCCAGCAAGAGGCAGTCTACCTTTGGTTACCAGATCCGGGTGATGTGCAATTGCGGACATCTCTGTCCCATTGTACCATATAAATGAGCTTCCTAAAACCATCTGTCTGGCCGAAGAAAGGTTTGGCGTGTTCTAGACTAATTTCCCCATGCTTTCCTGAGTATTGGAGAGCCAGGGAAGGGGGCCGAGAATCCAGACTTTTCCGGAAAGTGATAGGGAACGGCAGGGTGGGACGATTTGAGACACCCACCCAAACCAGAACGTCCCTTTGCGTTGGGAAACCGAGGCAAAGGGGCTGCGAGGGGACCCTAGATGCCAGAAAAACCCTGGCAGGCGTGGGGCAGGGGAAGGTGGACAGTTGCAATCGAATGGACCGAAGCAAGTCGCCTGGAACGGTTCCTCCGATCGCCAGCGGCGACCCTCGCTCCCTGGAGGCTCCCAAATTGGGAACCGGGAACAGGCCCCCTTTGCCCAACGGAGGGTCCCTGGCGGGCCAGCAAAGTATCGTGGGTAGCGGGGCCGTTTCAGGGGGCGGAGCTGTCGTGGGCGGGGCTCCCGGCCAGGCTGCTTGCGGCAGAGTCACTGGGAGAGGCGCTGTGGCACTCGGGTCTCCGGACCATGTCCGGGCGGAAAGCCGGGTGGCGCCGGGCATGCTTGGTCAAGTGGTCGCTGCGCATGAAGCGCTTCTCGCAGAGCGGGCAGGCGAAGCGCTTCTCGCCGGTGTGGGTGCGCAGGTGGCGGGCCAGCTCGTCGGAACGGGCGAATCGCTTCTGGCAGGAGGGCCAGCTACAAGGGAATGGGCGCTCGCCTGCAAAGCAGAGAGAAAAGAAAAAAGCGTGAATCGTGTTATCATTCACAGTAAGCTGGAGTAACAGGGTGGATACGATTTATTCCTTATTTATATATTTAAAACTTTTATTGATAAATTATTGCATATTGTAGAATAAGTATTGCAACACAAACCAGAACATGAAACAAACCTATTCTACATAGATACATACACCTCATACATAGATACATAAATACATACATACAGTGATACCTTGGGTTACATACGCTTCAGGTTACAGAGTCCGCTAACCCAGAAATAGAACCTCGGGTTAAGAACTTTGCTTCAGGATGAGAACAGAAATTGTGCTCCGGTGGCGCGGCAGCAGCAGGAGGCCCCATTAGCTAAAGTGGTGCTTTAGGTTAAGAACAGTTTCAGGTTAAGAACGGACCTCCGGAACAAATTAAGTACTTAACCTGTGGTACCACTGTACATAGACCTTGCCATCAAAAGTCTGTATAGTTAAAGCTCTGGTATTCCCAGTAGTGATGTATGGAAGTGAGAGCTGGACCATAAAGAAGGCTGATGGCCGAAGAATGGATGCTTTTGAATTCTGGTGCTGGAGGAGACTCTTGAGAGTCCCATGGACTGCAAGAAGATCAAACCTCTCCATTCGGAAGGAAATCAGCCCTGAGTGCTCACTGGAAGGACAGATCCTGAAGCTGAGGCTCCAAGACTTTGGCCACCTCAGGAGAAGAGAAGACTCCCTGGAAAAGACCCTGGTGTTGGGAAAGATGGAGGGCACAAGGAGAAGGGGACGACAGAGGACGAGATGGTGGGACAGTGTTCTCGAAGCTACCAGCATGAGTTTGACCAAACTGCGGGAGGCAGTGGAAGACAGGAGGGCCTGGCGTGCTCTGGTCCAGGGGGTCACAAAGAGGCAGACATGACTAAACGACTAAACAACAACATACACCTCTCAATTTAAGATTACAAAAAAGAAAAAACAAACATACAAACTAAACATACAGACATAAATTTTGACTCTTGGAGGATGGGTGGCGGCTAACAGATTGAGGTTGAATCCTGACAAGACAGAAGGACTGCTTTTGGGGGACAGGGGGCGGGAGGCTGTGGGGGACTCCCTGGTCCTGAATGGGGTCACTGTGCCCCCGAAGGACCAGGTGCGCAGCCTGGGGGTCATTTTGGACTCCCAGCTGTCCATGGAGACGCAGGTCAATTTTGTGTCCAGGGCAGCTCCATCTGGTACGCAGGATGAGACCCTCCTTGCCCACAGACTGTCTCACCAGAGTGGTGCATGCTCTGGTTATCTCCCGCTTGGACTACTGCCATGCGCTCTCCGTGGGGCTGCCTTTGAAGGTGACCCGGAAACTGCAACTAATCCAGAATGCGGCAGCCAGACTGGGGACTGGGAGCGGCCGCCGAGACCATATTAACACTGGTCCTGAAAGACCTACATTGGCTCCCAGTACGTTTCCGAGCACAATTCAAAGTGTTGGGGCTGACCTTTCAAACCCTAGACAGTCTCGGCCCAGTAGATTTCCGGAACAGATTAAGTTTGGCGCTTTTGTTTTTGCTATTTATTTTGCGTTTTTGTTTTTGAGGCCTTTTCGGTTAATTTGCTTTCATGACTGTGTAGAACCCAGTTCAGCTACTGATGGATTGATCGTGTGGCTGAGGAAATGGATAAAATCAAAACCATGACCATCATCAGTGCAGGTAAGGGAAAACAAACCATTTCAATTTTTACCATCTACAATACTGTCTTATTTATTTTATAGTACGGTACATTGATTACTGCTTTCATTTTATGGATCAACGGTCTCGTTAGGTAGTAAAATTTGTGTCCAATTGCTGTTTTAGGGGTTGCATTTCAAAGTCTGGAATGGATTAATCCGTTTGGCATTACTTTCTATGGGAAAGCGCGCCTTGGTTTTGGAACGCTTTGGTTTTGGAACGGATGAAGTTTGAGAACCAAGGCACCACTGTAAACCTGTCCTTATTTGGGACTAGAACCTTGACTTAGGTTAACTGGGCTCTGCTCTGCCAAAGGAGCGTGCCGCAGCAGATGTCTTTGCAACCTAGCTCATGCCCATGAGAGTTCGCTGCCCTTAATCTCCTCGTGGGAGGAAAGTTAAGCCAAGCAGGCAGATGTCAGGATTGCACAAGCAAAAGTCTGCATACCGTGGGGTTTTGTTTTCCCCCCTCTCTCTTCTCTCTCCTTTTGGAGTGTCTGTTTACCCAGATGCAGCCCTGACACTTTGTTTTTCTCGACAAAGCTTTTTGAGGCTGTCTTGTGCCATTTCAAGACGGGGACTTATAAACACACCGTGAAACCACCGCTAACAGCTCTCCATCGAAGGAACTATCTGTTCCAAACTCGTTGAGAGCTCTCCCTCTCTCTGCGTATATGTGCCAAGAATTGGATTTGTTAAATTATTTTTGTATGCCACAACCGCTGCTCGTATTTTGTTAGCTAAAAAGTGGAAAACCCAAGAATTACCAACAATAGAAGAATGGCAAATGAAGATGATGGATTTTTCGGAGCTAGCCGACCTAACCGGAAGAGTCCGCGACCAGAAGGAGGAGGAGTATCAGGAAGAATGGAATAAATTTAATGACTATTTAGTTAAATTTGTTCAGTTAAACTAACTGAAAATAGCTTGCAGATACTTAATGGGCTTAGGGTTTTATTTATGTTAAGTGAGGAATTTATATGTTTAATTCTGTAAGGTGAAGATCTAAGGATGTTAATGTTTAAGTTACCGTATTTTTTGCTCTATAAGACTCACTTTTCCCCTCCTAAAAAGTAAGGGGAAATGTGTGTGGGTCCTATGGAGCGAATGCAGGCTGCGCAGCTATCCCAGAAGCCAGAACAGCAAGAGGGATTGCTGCTTTCACTGTGCAGCGATCCCTCTTGCTGTTCTGGCTTCTGAGATTCAGAATATATTTTTTCTTGTTCTCATCCTCCAAAAACTAGGTGCGTCTTGTGGTCTGGTGCATCTTATAGAGTGAAAAATACGGCAAATTTCATAAAAATTGGGATTTGGGAAACCGTTAAAAGGACATGCAATGAAATTCAACCAAAGGGAAGCGAGGAAGTCACTTAACAAAGTATTTTTCAATAAGGCTATGATTTATGTGTGTTTGTATATTTGTTTATAATATTGTGAAAACTAATAAAATTTTTGGAAGAAAAAAAAAAGAATTGGATTTGTGTATCAGGACACTAAACCGATTCGGCGCCCGAAGCAGAGAGTTCTTCGGAGAAATAAACAAACACCAGGTTACATTCCGCCAAGGCAATAGGGAGGGGAAATCTGAGATTCTGTGATGGGCGGTTCATCTTCACCTATCGGGGTTCCTGAACAGGAGCAGTCTATCTGGAAAACGAGGACTTCAGAATTCAGGAGCGGGCTGTGGTTGTGGTTTTTTGTGTGCAAAAACTTTTCATTTTGGTTATGGTGAAGAGAAGGTTGCCTTTTGAGCTTCTGAATATCATTTTGGTGGGGGGGGGGCAGTCTGTAATAAAGCCTCTTTCTTGATCAGAGGGGAAAGTGAGCTTGTGTTTGCTGATGTAATGAAACCCCCGGCTCTTTGTGTAGCCTTTTGTCCACAGGCAAACTTATATTTCTTGCAGTATCTCCACACACACCCCTTCCCCACAGCCATACGGCCCTCAGAATGTTGTCAACTGGGGAATGTGGCCCCAGGCAGAAAAAAATGGGTTTCCTGGCCCTTGCTCTCTCGGCCCAGGGTCCGAGGTCACCCAGTGAGTTTCCGGACGCAGCGGGGATTCGAACCCTCATCTCCCAGGTCCTAGCCCGGCGCTGTAACCAATACACCACACTGCCTTCCTAGAGACCTTCTGCTGCGGGGCAGCTCTCTAAATTAAGCAGGTCCATAGATATGGGGAAAGCGAAATTCCACTTATAGAGAAGGATCCGAAATAAGTCTCCGTGATTTGGAAAACCGTTAAAAGGATATGCAATGAAATTCAACCAAGGGGATGCGAGGAAGTCACTTAACAATGTTAATAAGTGTAATTTTCAATAAGGCTATGATTTATGTTTGTTTGTCTTATGTGTTTGTTTGTTTGTTTATAATGTTGTGAAAACCAATAAAAAAAATGGGGGGGGAGTCTCTGTGAAGCTTGCAGTTTTTTTATTTATTCCAGGTTTCGTTTGGCGTTTTAATGCGTTGTAAACCGCTTTGAGATTTGTTCTTTGTTAATACAAAGCGATATAGAAATGAATAACGATTATTATACTAATAAGTCACGCGGCCAAAACAAAGACCCCGACATTCTGTTGTGGTGACAGTAACCTTGGTTTAAGATTCCATTTGGCAATTAGCTACTATACAGTGGTACCTCGGGTTACAGACGCTTCAGGTTACAGACTCCGCTAACCCAAAAATAGTACCTCGGGTTAAGAACTTTGCTTCAGGATGAGAACAAGATGCTCCAGCAGCGCAGCAGCGGCAGGAGGCCCCATTAGCTAAAGTGGTGCTTCAGGTTAAGAACAGTTTCAGGTTCAGGACCTCCGGGACGAATTAAGTACTTAACCCGAGGTACCACTGTATCTGAGTTTTTTAAGTCAGCACATTCCTGGCAATGGTGTAAATGTCCACAATCCAAACCAGGGAAGTCACATACAGTGGTACCTCGGGTTAAGTACTTAATTCGTTCTGGAGGTCTGTTCTTAACCTGAAGCACCACTTTAGCTAATGGGGCCTCCTGCTGCCGCTGGAGCCCGATTTCTGTTCTCATCCTGAAGCAAAGTTCTTAACCTGAAGCACTATTTCTGGGTTAGCAGAGTCTGTAACTTGAAGCGTATGTAACCTGAGGTACCACTGTACTTTTCTAGCAGCGAGCAGTTCCGCCCCTTTTAATACAAAATCGGAATTGGACACAGTGCCATTTTCCTTCTCGCCTGCCTGCAAATTCCTGTAAAAGGCCAGGTTTTCGGTTGGTAACCGGTCTCCCAGAGAGTCAAACTCCAGGGCTGGCAAAAGTGATCTTTGCCCGCTTCATGCCCATCCCACTTCGCCACAACCCACTCTCTTAAGGTGTTTACTTTCTGAATTTTTTTTTTGGTGGGGGTGTGTAAATGGTTGTGTTTGCCCAGCAGGTCTGGGTGGAGAGCCAAGAAACCAAGCCACAGCCAAACCCCTCCCCAAATTGAAATTTCCACACAGCAGGTCCCTCCCTCCCACCCGCCCCCCTCTCAAATCAGGCCACCCTAGGCCAGCCACACCCGCTGCCCCACATGGCAAGACATTTGCCAAACAAGAAGTGGGCGAGATTTGAAGCCGGGGAAAAGATTTCCATAAGGTTTTTCTTCAAATTAGGGAGCAGGGACATGGGCGTAGCCAGGATTTTTGCTAGGGCGGGGCAGGCTTTTGGTAGGGTGGGTGGAGGGGGGAGAAGCAGAACCTCAGATATGTATTGATTAGCTCACCCCACCCCACCCCCTTACACCCCTAGGCAGGGGCGTAAAGCAGAACCCGGCGCATCCTCCAGTCTTGGCAAGCGAAAGCCCTACCGGATCAAATACGCTTGTTTGTTTGTTCTCCGGCGGCCGAGGTAGACTGCGCCTGGCCCCGGAGGCTCGACCGAACCTGGGATTTTGGTCCTCAAGGGCCATATCGATAGGATACGAGACAGATCTAAACCCAAGCCGCCCACTCTGGAGAGTCTCCGCACCCCACCCTCTGCGCTCTTGGTGCGCGCTTTCGCTTTCGGAGCACGTGGGGCCGGGATCGCTCAGCCCACGCGCGGGGGCGTGGGGGGGAGGTAGGGCGGCGGAGGCGCGCCCGGGCGGCACCTTGTAAGGGCGGGCAAGAGAGACCGGCGCAGAGGTCTCTATCGCGACGTGGGTGGGCTGCGTAATCACCCGAGCCCAAATCCGGGAAATGCGTGCGTCGACGACGCCGCCCAGAGCCAGCGAGCGAGGCGCGGTCTCCCCACGTGGGTGGATGCCACGGGGGTGGGGCGGGGGAGGGAAAGCGAGGCGGGAACCGGCCGGGGGGGGGAGGGTGGCCTCGGGGTTCCGGGGGTGCCACCTTGAACGAAATATTGGGGGCCCCCAGTAAACCCGCATAATCCATCACATGGAGCGTGTTGGCATGCCTATCCACATTTGGGGATATGTTATGAAGAGGGGAGCAAAGGCCCCCTGGGGTGTAGGATGGAGGTGGGGGGGGGTGAGAGAGACTGGCCCCGAGCTCGGTGGGGGCGGCCCTTACCCGTGTGCGTCCGGAGATGCGCCTTCAGATGGGAAGATTTGCCGTAGATTTTTGCGCAGCCCTGGAACGGGCATCGGTGCCTCTTGGCCGCGCCGGAGAGGTTGCCTGCGCCGTCGGGGGTTCCTCCCAGGGCTTCCCCCGCCGCCTCCGGCGGGGCCGCGACGATGGGGCGCGCCCCGCGCTCTTCCTTGGCTCCGGCGGCCGGGTGTAACAGGGCTCCGGTGGAGATGGAAACGAGGCACTCGGCGGCCAGGTAATCCAAGCCCGACATGATGGCACCGCCTCCCTCTCTCCCCCAAAAAAGCCGTCCAGGCGGCTCCTCGCCTCCTCCTCGGATGGACAGGCTGCGCGCCGCCGCTGCTCCGCCTCGCCCCTGGCGCAACGTGGAGAGACGGCAGGAGGGGAGGGACGCCGGCGACCGTCCCCGCCCAGGTTGGGCGGCGCGCGCACTCGCGCTCGTGCACGCGCCAGGGGCGAGGGCAATTGAGGCCGCGACGGTTTGACCCTCCTACCCGGCGAGTCTCCACCCCTGGGTGCCTCGGAGGGAGGAGCGCGCAGAGGGTGGAGCGCAAAGAAACCAGGCTGGGACGCGAAGCTGGCGCGTCTCTCTTGGCGCAAGGCTGCAGACTGCGGCTGGGGAGTTTCTCACGAGTTTGCACCCGTGGGGGTTTCCTCCCCCCCCCAAGCGATCTCCCCCAAAAAGCTCAGCAACGCTTTGTAAGATCTCTCCCCATAAAACTCAACCACTTTTGGGCCCGCCGCCCATCAAAAATCCATCAAAGAAAAGTCATTCTCCGCGCACAAGATAGCCACCTTGGCTCCGTGGGTGCCATGCCCTGGCGCCGAAATTGGTGGGTGCCCGGCCCCTTCATCATCATCATCATCATCATCATCATCATCATTTATTATTTATATCCCGCCCATCTGGCTGGGTTTCCCCAGCCACTCTGGGCGGCTTCCAACAAAATATTAAAATACAGTAATGCATCAGACATTAAAAGCTTCCCTAAACAGGGCTGCCTTCAGATGTCTTCTAAAAGTCAGGTACAGTGGTACCTCTGGTTACATACTTAATTCGTCCTGGAGGTCCGTTCTTAACCTGAAACTGTTCTTAACCTGAGGCACCACTTTAGCTAATGGGGCCTCCCGCTGCTGCCGTGCAATTTCTGTTCTCAAAGTTCTTAACCCGAGGTATTATTTCTGGGTTAGCAGAGTCTGTAACCTGAAGTGTATGTAACCCGAGGTACCACTATAGTAGTTGTTCTCTTTGACATCTGCTGGGAGGGCGTTCCACAGGGCGGGAGCCACAACCAAGAAGGCCCTCTGCCTGATTTCCTGTAACTTGGCTTCTCGCAGGGAGGGAACCGCCAGAAGGCCCTCGGAGCTGGACCTCAGTGTCCGGGCTGAATGATGGGGGTGGAGATGCTCCTTCAGATATACTGAACCGAGGCCGTTCATGGGGAGTTTTGTGGATGCTCAGGCACCCAGGACACCTACGCAGGAGAGGATACCTCTATTAAATAGGACGTTCTTCAATCTATCAAAGATAGATGCTTCTTTGACCAGGGATTGTAGAATTATAAGGAACCCCCCGGGTCATCCAGTCCAACCCCCTGCAATGCAGGAATCAATTGCCCAACATAGGACTCGAACTCACAACCATGAGATCAGACCCTCCCAAGTGTCTATATTTTCCAGGGACAGTCCCAGATTTACAGAAGCCATCCCGGTTTCTGATCTGATCCCGGAAGCTCCCTCTTTTCCTTAGGGCATCCCTACTTTCTTCAGAGAAACGTTGGAGGGGATGGAAAAGGACGTCCCTATTTTCAGGGGAGAAACGTTGGAGGGGATGGAATAGGACGTCCCTATTTTCACAGGAGAAATGTTGGAGGGGATGGAATAGGACGTCCCTATTTTCACAGGAGAAACGTTGGAGGGGATGGAATAGGACGTCCCTATTTTCAGGGGAGAAGCGTTGGAGGGGATGGAATAGGACATCCCTATTTTCAGGGGAGAAACGTTGGAGGGGATGGAATAGGACGTCCCTATTTTCACCGGAGAAACGTTAGAGGGGATGGAAAAGGACGTCCCTATTTTCACCGGAGAAACGTTAGAGGGGATGGAAAAGGACGTCCCTATTTTCAGGAGAGAAACGTTGGAGGGGATGGAATAGGACGTCCCTATTTTCACCGGAGAAACGTTAGAGGGGATGGAAAAGGACGTCCCTATTTTCACCGGAGAAACGTTAGAGGGGATGGAATAGGACATCCCTATTTTCAGGGGAGAAACGTTGGAGGGGATGGAATAGGACGTCCCTATTTTCACCGGAGAAACGTTAGAGGGGATGGAATAGGACGTCCCTATTTTCACCGGAGAAACGTTGGAGGGGATGGAATAGGACGTCCCTATTTTCACCGGAGAAACGTTAGAGGGGATGGAAAAGGACGCCCCTATTTTCAGGGGAGAAATGTTGGAGGGGATGGAATAGGACATCCCTATTTTCACGGGAGAAACGTTGGAGGGGATGGAATAGGACGTCCCTATTTTCAGGGGAGAAGCGTTGGAGGGGATGGAATAGGACGTCCCTGTTTTCAGGGGAGAAACGTTGGAGGGGATGGAAAAGGACGTCCCTATTTTCAGGGGAGAAGCGTTGGAGGGGATGGAATAGGACGTCCCTATTTTCACCGGAGAAACGTTAGAGGGGATGGAATAGGACGCCCCTATTTTCAGGGGAGAAATGTTGGAGGGGATGGAATAGGACATCCCTATTTTCACGGGAGAAACGTTGGAGGGGATGGAATAGGACGTCCCTATTTTCAGGGGAGAAGCGTTGGAGGGGATGGAATAGGACGTCCCTGTTTTCAGGGGAGAAACGTTGGAGGGGATGGAAAAGGACGTCCCTATTTTCAGGGGAGAAGCGTTGGAGGGGATGGAAAAGGACGTCCCTATTTTCAGGGGAGAAACGTTGGAGGGGATGGAATAGGACATCCCTATTTTCAGGGGAGAAATGTTGGAGGGGATGGAATAGGACGTCCCTATTTTCACGGGAGAAACGTTGGAGGGGATGGAAAAGGACGTCCCTATTTTCAGGGGAGAAGCGTTGGAGGGGATGGAATAGGACGTCCCTATTTTCAGGGGAGAAACGTTGGAGGGGATGGAATAGGACGTCCCTATTTTCAGGGGAGAAACGTTGGAGGGGATAGAATAGGATGTCCCTATTTTCAGGGGAGAAACGTTGGAGGGGATGGAATAGGACGTCCCTATTTTCATGGGAGAAACGTTGGAGGGGATGGAATAGGATGTCCCTATTTTCAGGGGAGAAACGTTGGAGGGGATGGAATAGGACGTCCCTATTTTCAGGGGAGAAACGTTGGAGGGGATGGAATAGGACGCCCCTGTTTTCAGGGGAGAAACGTTGGAGGGGATGGAAAAGGACGTCCCTATTTTCACCGGAGAAACGTTGGAGGGGATGGAAAAGGACGCCCCTGTTTTCACAGGAGAAACGTTGGAGGGGATGGAATAGGATGTCCCTATTTTCATCGGAGAAGTGGAGCTATTTTCCTACGAGATGTGAAGCTACAGGGAACCAGGCAAGAAGGCCTTCTCAGTAATGGCACCTACCTTGTGGAATGCCCCTCCATAAGATGTCAAACAGATATTATTATTATTATTATTATTATTATTATTATTATTATTATTATTATTACCTGCCCATCTGACTGCATTCCCCCAGCCACTCTGGGCAGCTTCCAACACATAGAAACATCATAAAAGCTTTAAAAAGCTTCCCTATGCAGGACTCCCGTCAGATGTCTTCTAAAGGCTGCATAGTTACTCACAAACAAGATAAACAACTATTTGGTTTTTAGAAGACATCTGAAGGCAGCCCTGTTCAGGCATGTTTTTAATGGTTGCTGTTTTATTGTGCTTTTTAATATATTTTTGGGGAGCCGCCCAGAGTGGCTGGGGCAACCCAGGTAGATGGGCGGGGTATAAATTATAAAATATTATTATTATTAGGCACTCCCGGGAGGGAATGCCTATTTTAAGTAGAGGTTTCCTTCTTGCCTTTTCTTTTATGCACCAGGGAATGCTAATTATTATTTAATTTATTTATTATTATAGTCATAGGCCCCCTCTCCTCTAAGGAGCTCTAAATGGCCTTTTCAGTTCCTCCCCACCATTCAGACATTTCGTCCTCACAGAATGGGTGCCACCACCGAGAAGGCCCTCTGCCTGGCTCCCTGTAACCTCACTTCTCGCAGGGAGGGAACCGCTAGAAGGCCCTCGGGAGATGGACCCAGGTGTCCGGGCTGGACGATGGGGGTGAAGACGCTCCTTCAGGGATACTGGGCCTTTGAGGCCACTTAGGGCTTTCAAGGTCAGCACCAACACTTTGAATTGTGCTCGGAAACTTAGCGGAAGCCTGTGAAGACCGATGTTATATGGGGACCGATGTTATATGGTCCCAGCGGCTACTCCCAGTCCCCAGTCCAGCAGCCGCGATCTGGATTAATTGCAGTTTTCTTCTCATACACGGCAACTGGATTCGGCATTTTATTTTCAGTCGTTTCCTGGTTGTTGCTTTTTTAAAAAAACCCTCTGTGTCTGTGTTTTATTTTTCTACTTTCATGTTTATTTTTCTTCGCCGTTTTTATTGTATTCTGTAGGTCAGAGCTTTCCAAACCGTGCGCCGCGCCGCGTTGGTTTGCCGGCTGTGGTTTGTAGGTGTGTCGCACGAATGTTGGAAAGGGGTTTGTTAGTAAAACGGGTTTGCTAGTAAAACTGAAATTTCTGCGTCGCGAAATGATTCACGTCTGAAAAGTGTGTCGCCAGCATGGAAAGTTTGGAAAGCTCTTCTGTACAGTGGTACCTCGGGTTAAGTACTTAATTCGTTCCAGAGGTCCGTTCTGAACCTGAAACTGTTCTTAACCTGAAGCACCACTTTAGCTAATGGGGCCTCCTGCTGCTGCTGCGCTGCCGGAGCCCGATTTCTGTTCTCATTCTGAAGCAAAGTTCTTAACCTGAAGCACTATTTCTGGGTTAGCGGAGTGTGTAACCTGAAGCGTATGTAACCCGAAGTACCATTGCATGTGTTTATGCCAGTAAATCTTTATTTTTATTTTTATTTTTTAAGTTTAGAGCTATTCTGCTAGGCAGCCAGTCTCATTGAACTGTATGTTTCTGAAGGCAAAATTTTGGGGTTCATGTCTCTGCTTACATTCTCTGGCCCCCCCAGCCCCCGCTCCCCAAAAGGAGTGTCCCATTTCTCCGCAGTTGCCCAGCGCCTCATAAAACAATAGTTCCACCATTTAAAAAAAACATAATGTACAGGTTAGAGATAATTATATACAAACGAGAATGCTAAAGGTACAGTTTATCTCAACGTCTTACAATTTTTAAAACCACATCCTTTCTCTGAAGAGTTCCAGAGGACTGCTACTTTTTGCTTGCGAAGAATAGAATCGTAGAATTGTCAATTCGACGAGCTGGAAGGGACCCTAAGGATCATCTAGCCCAACCCCCCGCAATTCAGGAATATGCAGCCATCCCATATGAGGATCGAACCTGCAACCTTGGCATCAACGGCGCCACGCTGTAACCAGCGAAGCTCTCCAATTTCCCTCTGCTGAGGACCTTAGAAGACAGCCTCTATATCAGCAGCGGCCATGCAATTGCCCTGAGAATTCCAGCTTACATTTTTTTCTTTTAAAGACGTCAAGCTTCTAGCCCTCAAGCTCTGTATATAAAAGGGTCGTGGCTGAGACTGTGCGAGGGAAGTCCAGCAGCTTTCGGGTGCGGATCCGGTGTCAGCTGTCAGTTACTTTTTTTTCCCCCAAAATTTTTTTTATTGGTTTTCACAATATTATAAACAAACAAACACACAAGACAAACATAAATCATAGCCTTATTGAAAATTACCGTTATTAACGTGACTTCCTCGCTTCCCCTTAGTTAAATTTCACTGCATGTCCGTTTAACGCTTTTCCAAATCCCAATTTTTATAAAATTTAACTTAGACATTAACATCCTTAAATCTTCACCTTATATAATTAAGCATATTAATTCATCACTTAACATAAACAAAATCCTAAGCCTATTAAGTATCTGCAAGCTGTTTCCGGTTATTTTAACTTAACTAAATAATCATTAAATTTATTCCATTCTTCCTGAGTCAGCTGTCAGTTACATGGAGTAGGAACAGGTGACATTCAGATGACGTTGCCGCTTTTTGAGGGTGTCTCCCCGATCTTCCTCCCCAGAGCTGGGCCCATAGCTACGTGAGCTTCCCTTTACTATCCCAGCCTCCCAAGAATCTCCCAGGCATAGGATGACAAAGGGAAAACCACAAAGCCTAGGGGTGGGGGTGCGGGAATCCTCTGGGGACAAGTCCAATCCTTCTAAAGGCCTTCGACACAATTGAGTGGAACGAGAGTTGGGGGGGGGAGAGAAAGAAGGGGACAAGGAGAGATGTAAAAGAAAGAAGGAAGAACGTGTCGAGGAGAAGCAGAAAGAAAGATGATTCAGCCTCCTGCGGAAGGAGAATAAATCAAAACAGGAATTTGTTTCACAATGGGAGGTTTTCAAAGAATATCTGAAAAATAAATATAGTAGTTTAAATTCTGTTGCAGCATTCGAGGAATTTCAGTAATAGTTGCAAGGTAGATATAAGAAATTAGATTTATTAAGAATAAGTTTAATTATGATAAAAGTGTGTATTAGCAATAAGTAATATGAATTTGAAATATGGAATAGACGGGAGGTTGGGTCTTTAGTGTTAAGACCAATAGATGTTTTATTGTTTGCTAAGAAAATTATGTGTCTATGGTTATTCTTGTGTGCAATTTGGTATTTGTGTTTTTTTCTTTTTTCTGGTTGTATCAATAAAAACTTTATTTTTTTTATAAAAAGAAAGTGGGAGGGGAAATGGGGAAGAAAAAAAATGAGGATTAGAAACTTGAATATACCTAAACCATCAGCTCCTTGAGACAGAGGCTTTCAGCACATGCTAACGTTTGCCAGCATGTCTAATTTATTTTTATTTAGTTTATTCGTTATTATTTCTTTTCTATCCCAGCCCTGATTCCTCCCCAAGGAGCCCGGGGGGGGGGGGGAGTTAAGACCTCAAAACTGTCACCACTGTGTCAATTTTTATTTTAACCCACATTTGAAACGTTTTTGGTGTGTTGTAAATGACAGAAGTACCACTGTTTGTGCACATTCCATGGCAAGACAGCACTCTTCCAGAGCTCCAGAAAGCCCCATAACCTCCGAAATGGGGAGGTAAATCTGGTTTTATCCAGTATGCATCTGAAGGCAGCCCTGTATCGGGAATTTTTAAACGTTTGGCGTTTTATTACGTTTTTATATTCTGCTGGAAGCTGCCCAGAGTGGCTGGGGAAACCCAGCCAGATGGGCACGGGGTATTTATAATTATGATTATTATTATTATTGCTATACCAACGGAGCACACATCCTTTCTCTTTGTTGAGTTCTGGATTGCAAACCTCGACAGGGTGTGGTCAGTTCCAGAAGACAACATCCAGAGTCTCACATCTCCCCCTCCGTGAGAAATTACAAAGCTATTATACATGCAAAAAATGCAAACGCTGCAGAATAAAAGAAACCATGCAAAATAAGAGACGGTTTCACATCCTTCTGGTGGTTCCCAAATCCGGCTTTCCCTAGCACAGAAATTGCATTGGCTAAGCATATAGATTAAATAAAAAATAAAATAAATCTGGCACGGAATGCAGCAAACATTTCCTTCCGTTTCTTTAACCTTTATTGGAGACTCTAAAATCTCCTTGCTTGTCGTGACCATGAAAGTTGCAAATAAAACTGTCAGTTTTATCAAAGCCGCTGCACGAATTTATGGCAGGACGGCACTTTAAATGCCATTCCCGGTTTTTGTTCGCCTGGCCTCACAAATGGAGCAGATAAAAGCGTCGCCAGGCTGTGGAACTCCCTGCCACAGGAGCCACGTATGGCCACCGATTTGGGTGGCTTTCAAAGAGGATTGGGCAAATTCATGGAGGAGGAAAAGTATGGCGTGCCTCTGAATATAAGCTGCCGTAAGAGCGCTCAGCTTTTGAGAGTAAAGCCACGCTCTTTAAAGCGTTACACTCATGAGGACTAGGAACGTGAAATAAAAAGCAGGCTCCAAGATTCCCAGGAAGCTAACTGCCACACTCATTCGATGGTCACCTCCATGGGATACAGTAAAAGCCCTTAATTTCCCCCCATGAAGGAAGGAAATAAGCAACTATCTGATTTTTAGAAGACATCTGAAGGCAGCCCTGTTTAGGGAAATTTTCAGTGTTTGATATTTTATCGCCTTTTTATTGTTGCTGTTGGTATTCTGTTGGGAGCCGCCCAGGGTGGCTGGGGGAACCCAGCCAGATGGGCGGGAGATTATTATTATTATTATTATTATTATTATTATTATTATTATTATTATTATTATTATTATTGGTTCCCAGCACCCTTAGCAAACTATACTCCAAATAATTCTGGCCGAGGGTTGTGGCGCCACGCGCTTTGAACGTACGACGTGGATGCCACCAGCTCGGGACCCACCCAGTGACCCCGTCTGTGGCAAAACACTCGCCACTGAATTATAGAACCGTCGAGCTGGGACCCTCAAAGGTCCTCTAGACCAACCCCCGCAATGCGGGAATCTCGGCTGAAGCAGCTAAGATCACCCAACCTCTGCTTAAAAAACTTCCAAGGAGGTTTCCCTCGCTCTTGGAAAGAAGATCTGCCCCACTTCCTTGATACCAAAGGGGTCTTCTCCATTCTCGGCTGCCTTACCAACACCGCTTTTGGGGGTGACTCCTTTCTGGTGGCTCCCCGTCCCGAGAAAGCTCAGTGACCTTCGCCTCGTCCTCTTCTTCTTTCCAGATGATGGGACCGATGGTCCGCCAGGCGTCAGTTTTATACTGTCGCCATTCATATGACCAGCACGTGAAAAGCCCGAGTCGGACAGGGCTTGGAAGTGGGAACCGAAAATCGACTTAAGAGGACTTAATTGCGGCGGGGCGGGGGGCTCCTTGCTGATGCTGGATCCCATGACCAAGCTAAAAGGGGTCTCATGACTGCCTTATACCAGACCTAAGTTCTCAAAGGGCCTATTCTTCTCCTCCGTGACCTTCCGCTCAGCTGGGCAACTTATCCATCAAGCGAGGGCCGTTGATCCTCTTAGAACTGGAACACAGGGACCTGAATACCAGCACCCCCTGGACGCTTTTGGACTCCCAGCTCCCAAAAGTGCTGGTCAGCATGCCCAGTGGTCAGAGATCACGGTGTGTGTGTGTGTGTGTTTTGAGGCCCACAACTTGTGGAGGGTTGCAAGTTCTCCATGACCTTGCTATATATACCAGGACACATTTGCAGGGAAACATAAATGCTCGTTTATGAAGCTATTGCACTACCAACCTTACTCTATGCTTGTGAAACGTGGACCACTTATAAACGCCATCTCCACCTCCTCGGAAGATTCCATCTATGGGGTCTCCGAAAACTTTTACACATCACTTGGGAAGACAGGCCAGTGTCCTGGAAGAAGCAAAGATCGCCAGTGTTGAAGCGATGATTCTTCAACGTCAACTTTGTTGGACTGGTCATGTTGTGCAGATGCCTGATGATCGTCTTCCAAAGCAACTCCTCTATTCCGAACTTAGAAATGGAAAGCGTAATGCTGGTGGTCAATAAAAGAGGTTCAAAGACTCTCTCAAGGCAAATTTTTAAAAATGAAGTATAAACACTGACAACTGGGAAACACTGGCCTGCAAGCGCTCCAGTTGGAGAACAGCCTTTCCCAAAGGTGTCGTGGGCTTTGAAGAGACTCGAACTCAGGACAAGAGGGAGAAACGTGCTAAGAGGAAGGCACGCTTGGCAAACCCTCACCGGGATCAACTCCCGCCCGGAAACTTATGTCCCCACTGTGGAAGGACGTGGGGATCCAGAATTGGCCTCCACAGTCACTTACGGACTCACTTTTAAGACCGTGTTTATGGAAGATAATCTTACAGGAGTTCCACCGGTTCACTGCTACGCACAAAGGCAGGCTTGGTTTTGGCTAACCCTCGAATCTATACCCTTCCAACATTTCTCCAATGAAAAAAGGGGTGCCTTATTGCATCATCAATCATCATTTTAATAATTATACCCTGCCCATCCGACTGGATTGCCCCAACCACTCTGGGCGACTTCCAACATACCGTATTTTTCGCTCTATAAGACGCACCAGACCACAAGACGCACCTTGTTATTGGAGGAGGAAAACAAGAAAAAAAAAAATATTCTGAATCTCAGAAGCCAGAACAGCAAGAGGGATCGCTGCGCAGTGAAAGCAGCGATCCCTCTTGCTGTTCTGGCTTCTGGGATAGCTGCGCAGCCTGCATTCACTCCGTAAGACGCACACACATTTCCCCTTACTTTTTAGGAGGGAAAAAGTGAGTCTTATGGAGCAAAAAATACGGTATATAAATTCATCAAACAAACAAACAGCTTCACTAGAAAGGACTGCCTTCAGATGTCTTCTAAAGGCTGTATAGTTACTTGACTCTCCAACCCGCAACATTTCTGCGTTGAAAAAGGGAGGGCTGATGGTTTAGGCATACAGTGGTACCTCGGGTTAAGAACTTAATTCGTTCTGGAGGTCCGTTCTTAACCTGAAACTGTTCTTAACCTGAAGCACCACTTTAGCTAATGGGGCCTCCTGTTGCCGCCACACGATTTCTGTTCTCATCCTGAAGCAAAGTTCTTAACCCGAGGTACTATTTCTGGGTTAGCAGAGTCTGTAACCTGAAGCGTCTGTAACCCGAGGTACCACTGTATTCAATTATGGCGAAATTATCCACCGCCCTGTTTTTTAAAATGAGCTTCCCCAAAGGGACAGAAAGATGGCACCCCTGGGGTTTCCTACCATGTGAAAGCTATTTTTATATTTTTATGTTGGAAGCTTTTAGAAGGCACCTTCCTGTTTAGGGAAGTTTTTTAATATCGGATGTTTTATTGTCTTTTTAATATTCTGTTGGGAGCTGCTCAGAGCGGCTGGGGCAAACCAATCACACGGGCAGAGTAAAAAGGTAAAGGTAGAGGGACCCCTGACCGTTAGGTCCAGTCGTGGCTGACTCTGGGGTTGCGGCGCTCATCTCGCTTTACTGGCCAAGGGAGCCGGCGTACAGCTTCCGGGTCATGTGGCCAGCAGGACTAAGCCGCTTCTGGCGAACCAGAGCAGCGCACGGAAACGCCGTTTACCTTCCCACCGGAACGGTACCTATTTATCTACTTGCACTTTGACGTGCTTTCAAACTGCTAGGTTGGCAGGAGCAGGGACCGAGCAACGGGAGCTCACCCCGATTCGAACCGCTGACCTTCTGATCGGCAAGTCCTAGGCTCTGTGGTTTAACCCACAGCACCACCCGCGTCCCATATATGGGCAGAGTACAAACAAATAATTTATTATTATTATTAGGAAAGCCAACAGCCCCCACTATTACTCAGCCCTCTCCAATTTCCTGCAAACTTCAGACACACAACAGATCCCCTCCTGCCACTCTCTCCACCAGGAGGTTGACAGCTCTTAAGAGGAGATAGAGAGACAGATACATATTTGGCACAAACAAACAGTTTTCTCTCATGGGATTAAGTCCGCCCCAGGCTGTTCCAGCCGCTTTGCTAATCGGAGGCTGCTGGGGACAACCGCGTGCCACAGAAGGGGAGGACCGGCCTGCAAAATTGGCCTCCCGCTCGGGTCAGATTTTGCAGGGGCGGTTTTGAAAATAAATCTAGGCTTCTTTTTGGGGGGGGCTGGGAAATGGCTGCCCCCCCGATCCCTCTCTTCCTTCTCCCCATCAATCATGCTTTTTAACATCTATATGAAGCCGCTGGGAGAGATCATCAGGGGGTTTGGACTGGTTGTCCATCAGTATGCGGATGATACCCAGCTCTACCTCTCTTTTAAATCAGAACCAGTGAAGGTCCTGTGTGAGTGCCTGGAGGCGGTTGGAGGACGGATGGTGGCTAACGGATTGAGGTTGAATCCTGACAAGACAGAATTACTGTTTTGGGGGGACAGGAGGCAGGCAGGTATGGAGGATTCCCTGGTCCTGAATGGGGTAACTGTGCCCCTGAAGGACCAGGTGCGCAGCCTGGGGGTCATTTTGGACTCACAGCTGTCCATGGAGGTGCAGGTCAGTTCTGTGTCCAGGGCAGCTGTCTACCAGCTCCATCTGGTACCCAGGATGAGACCCTCCCTGCCCGCTGTCTGTCTGGCCAGAGTGGTGCATGCTCTGGTTATCTCTCGCTTGGACTACTGCAACGTGCTCTACGTGGGGCTGCCTTTGAAGGTGACGCGGAAACTGCAACTAATCCAGAATGTGGCAGCCAGACTGGGGACTGGGAGCGGCTGCCGAGACCACATAACACTGGTCCTGAAAGACCTACACTGGCTCCCAGGACGTTTCCGAGCACAATTCAAAGTGTCGGTGCTGACCCTGAAAGCCCTAAACGGCCTCAGCCCAGTATACCTGAAGGAGCGTTTCCATCCCCATCGTTCTGCCCGGACACTGAGGTCCAGCTCTGAGGGCCTTCTGGCGACTCCCTCCCTGCGAGAAGCAAGGTTACAGGGAACCTGGCAGAGGGCCTTCTCGGTGGTGGCGCCCTCCCATCAGATCTCAAGGAAATAAACAACTATCTGGCTTTTGGAAGACATCTGAAGGCAGCTTCAGAAGTTTTTAATGGTTGATGTTTTAATATGTTTCTGTATATGCTGGAAGCCACACAGATTGCCTGGGGAAACCCAGCCTGATGGACAGAGTACGAAGAATAAAATTATCATTATTAACAGTGTACGGCAGAAGTTGTGCATGTAAAGACACTGTTCTTTTGCAGGTGAGTTTCTTAGCAACATCTTGCAAGCAACAGGCAAGCGACTCTCCTGGGCCCAATCCATCGCAGAAGATGTAGCAAAGCGTGTTTTGAGATGGTGCAGATCTTACAGGAGAGAGGAATGTGGAATTTTTTTTCCCGGGTACCCCAACACACCCAGTTCCAGCCGTTCCCCTGAACCCCGCAAGACACACCCAACAACATTTCTCGGGAGACAAATCTGGGTCTTCCAAACTTTTATTCCTCTTTGTTTCAAAAACGAACGGGTGGGAGGCTTCCCCCAAACTCCCTCTCCTCCCCCCCCCCCGAAAACACACACACGAAAAAGATTCCCTGCGTTACTTGGAATTAAATGAATTCTGGCTCAAACACATGGGGGTATCCGGATACGGCGGGGATATTCAAACAGTAGGATCCGGGAGTTTGTGGACGGAACAGGCAAGCTGTCTCTCTGACTCCCGCCAACGCGCTTAATCCTGGCCTGCGCAGATCAGACAGCTTGTACTCCACAACCAGGGTCTTCGCTCCGGCGTGTCCTAGCGAAAACTCCATCCGCCGCAGCGCAGGAGAATCTGTAACGGAGGTCCTCCAGCCTCTAGGTGGCGCTGTGCAACGGGCGGCGGAGGCAGAGCGGACCGCTTTGGCCGTCATGCATTTTGGCGCCCCCCCCACCCTGTATCCTTGGGGCAGAGCCAGGGTTATCCCGCCCCACCTTCCCCCTTCCCCCTTCCCCCAAGGCTTATTGCTATCTCTGGGATGCGCCGAGAGTTATGAAAAGAAGGATCCGAAAAAATGGGATGTCGTTGTGGCAGCGTAGTCTCGATGGAGGCGTCGTCGTCGACGTATTTTTTTAATAAAAAAATGGACAGCGATGTGCGGAGACGGCTAGTCTGCAGGCGCAGAGAGGGGCGGCTCGGCACGTTGCCGGGGCAGGAGGCGTCGACGTCAGAGATGGCAGCGGTGGGCGAGCGAGCGACTCCCGGTGTCGGAGGAAACGCCCCCAAGAGAGACGCGAGACTGGCGCCCCTCTGTAACGGAGGATTCCTCTCCCGCTTTGGTGGGCAGGGGACGGGCGCCCGTAACAGCGCCCTAAAGCCGCAAACCCCTCGCCATCCTCCGAACCGAGGTGCGCGCGGCCGGAGGAGAGGGCGAGAAACGAGACGGGCGGTTGTCAGTTGTTCTGGTTGGCCAGGTCGTGCGAAATGAATTTGCACAGGCGCTCCAGGTACTGGCTATACAGTTCAATGTCGTTGTGGCCGGCGCCCTCGACCCACAGCGGCTCAACGGCCTTCGGGCAGCGCTCATAGAGAGCCAAGCCGTGGGAGAAGTCAATGACCTCATCTTCCGTGCCGTGGATGAAGAGGACCGGGGAGGTGATCCGGGAGACTTTGTCGATGCTGCGGAAGAGGAAAAGAACATGAGTTATTGGCCTGCTTCGCCCTGTAACATCAACCATGGTGGGGTTTTTGTGAACCATGGTTATTTAAACCATGGAGGCGAGGGTTTTTTTGAACCATGGTTATTTAAATAACCATGGTTATTTGGTTATTTAAACCATGTTGGGTTATTTTAAACCATGGCTTTTTAAAAACAACAACCACCATAGTTTTTAAACCATATGTTTTTTTTAAACCATGCCTTTTAAAAACAACAACCACCATAGTTTTTAAACCATATGGTTTTTTTAAACCATGCCTTTTTAAACCATAGTTTTTTAAAACTGAGTTCCGGATGAAACAAGGCCCTGGTTATTACTATTTTTAAAATCTCTCTCCCCCCCCCCCACGAACCTGCCCAGGTTTTGTGATCTTCAGAGAAGGCCACTGAAACTACCGCCAGCTACACAGACAAACTTGGTGAGATTGTTGGACAGGGCCTTCTCGGTGCTGGCTGCTCCCAGACTTTTCAACTCCCTCCCTAGAGAAGCCAAACTGGCTCCCTCCTTGTCGTCCTTCCACCCAGCAGGCCTTCAGGTACTGGCTCCTTTTAAAGAGTGCTCTTTTTACTATTCCTATTTCAACACATCTGGTTTTTTGTTTTTTACGTTTTTAAAAATTCTATTAAAGTTGAATGACTTTTTAACCATTTTCAGGATGCGGGTGGCGCTGTGGGTTATACTACAAAGCCTAGGACTTGCCGATCAGAAGGTCAGCGGTTCGAATCCCCGCATGACGGAGTGAGCTCCCGTTGCTTGGTCCCTGCTCCTGCCAACCTAGCAGTTCGAAAGCACACTGGTGCAAGTAGATAAATAGGTACCGCTCCGGCGGGAAGGTAAACGGCGTTTCCGTGCGCTGCTCTGCTTCACCAGAAGCAGCTTAGTCCTGCTGGCCAGATGACCCGGAAGCTTTACACTGGCTCCCTCGGCCAATAAAGCGAGATGAGCGCCACAACCCCAGAGTCGGCCACAACTGGACCTAATGGTCAGGGGTCCCTTTACCTTTAACCATTTTCAACCTAGCGCTGTTGTTCTAATTTGATTCCTCTTGGTCTGGACTGCGAGGGTGATGTCCGGTGACGGACAGGCCCCATGCCAAAGCCCTCCTTCCACATTTGGCAGTAGAGGGAAGCCCCCAACCCCAAATGCCAGCCACAGACCCACTCAGCAGCCTTACTTGGGGAAAGCGTCAAAACAGTAGGTCTTCTTGGTTTCCGGGAAGGCGACGCGCATCCCCGAAGTGAGCGGCGAGTGCAGGATGACGGCCGCACACTCATAGCGAGAGGCCAGGTCAACCGTGGGCACCGTTCCGATGCTTTGTCCATACAAGATGATGTTCTCGGGACTGATCCCATATCTGGAAGGTAGGTAGGGAAGGGGGGGGGAGAGAGAGAGCAAAGCCAACTTCAGTTTCAACAATAATAATTATTGAACACACTCCTGAAGGGGTTCACTGTGCCCCTGAAGGACCAGGTGTGCAGCCTGGAGGTCATTTTGGACTCACGGCTGTCCATGGAGGCGCAGGTCAATTCTGTGTCCAGGGCTGCTCCATCTGGTACGCAAGATGAGACCCCCTCCCTGCCCGCAGACTGTCTGGCCAGAGTGGTGCATGCTCTGGTTATCTCCCGCTTGGACTACTGCCATGCGCTCTCCGTGGGGCTGCCTTTGAAGGTGACCAAGAAACTACAACTAATCCAGAATGTGGCAGCCAGACTGGGGACTGGGAGCGGCTGCTGAGACCATATAGCACTGGTCCTGAAAGACCTACATTGGCTCCCAGGACGTTTCCAAGCACAATTCAAAGGGTTGGTGCTGACGTTTAAATCCCTAAATGGCCCAGTATCCCTGAAGGAGCGTCTCCATCCGCATCGTTCAGCCCGGACACAGAGGTCCAGCTCTCTGGGCCTTCTGGCAGTTCCCTCCCTGCAAGAAGTGAGATAACCATGCAGAGGGCCTTCTCGGTGGTGGCACCCTCCCTGTGGAAAGCCCTCCCTTCAGATGCAAAGGAGATAAAGAACTGCACAATTTTAAGAAGACACCTTAAGGCAACCCTGCATCTGGAAGTTGTTTTTTTTAAAATACTATTTATTAAAGTTTTAAATGTTACAAAAAGAGAAAGAGATAACTCCAAGTTAAACAAAAACTTGACAACACATCACAATAAAGAAAGAAGAGAATAGATTTTTTTTTTATAAAAAACAGAAAAATAGAAACAATTAAAAAACACAACGAACCTTCCCATAACTTATCTTTCATTTACTTGTTTCCTTGACCTCCTCGCACCTCCCTTTTTTGTATTCTAGTTCGGTTAGCTATTTCAGCAAATCCTTTCCATCTTTCCCAATTTTTATCCTATAATTTATCTTAATATAATGTAACTTTACCTTTCCTCCTTTCATCCATTAACAATCTATTTTTACTTAATCCTTTATAATATTTCTGCTAAAGCCACATAACTTCATTCCAGCCTCCTTCTAACATTCCTTCCTGCATCTGGAAGTTTTTAATGTTTGGTGTTTTAACATATGCTGTAAGCCACCAGATGAACAGGGCATAATAACAGTAATATACAGAAACATGATAAAACATTGAAAGCTTCCCTAAACAGGGCTGCCTTCAGATGTCTTCCAAAAGTCAGATCGTTGTTCATTTCCTTGACATCTGATGGGAAATGCCGTTTACCTTCCCACCAGAGTGGTACCTATTTATCTACTTGCACTTTGACGTGCTTTCAAACTGCTAGGTTGGCAGGAGCAGGGACCGAGCAACGGGAGCTCACCCCAACATTGCGGGGATTTGAACCGCTGACCTTCCGATCGGCAAGCCCAAGAGGCTCAGTGGTTTAGACCACTGAAGAATGGCGAGCGAACAACTGACTTAAAGAGGGCACCTTCGCTCCCACGCTCACCGGGTGCGCAGTGCTTGCCAGGCAGCGTCGACGTCAGCGTACAGATTCTTCTCAGAGGGCTTCCCCGTGCTGACGCCGTACCCGGAGTAGTCATAGGAGAAGATGTTGCAGCTGATTCGGGTGCCCAGGCTGATGTAGAAGCTGCACATCTGGCCCAGGTCCACAGCGTTGCCGTGTGAAAACAGGACCGTGAACCTGCAAGGGAAGGAGAGATGGAAGGGAATGGCTTTCATGTGCACGGCTGGATTTCGTTTTGATGAGGCCCTCAGCTCCTGAAGGTCATGGGGCCCTTTCTATGTCCAGCTGTCCTTTGTCAACAACAAATGGTCGCTGTTTCTTTGTGTTGAATAGATGCTGTATAGGGGATGCGGGTGGCGCTGTGGGTTAAACCAGAGCCTAGGACTTGCCGATCAGAAGGTCGGCGGTTTGAATCCCCACGACGGGGTGAGCTCCCGTTGCTCGGTCCCTGCTCCTGCCAACCTAGCAGTTCGAAAGCACGTCAAAGTGCAAGTAGATAAACAGGTACCGCTCCGGCGGGAAGGTAAACAGCGTTTCTGTGCGCTGCTCTGGTTTGCCAGAAGCGGCTTAGTCCTGCTGGCCACATGACACTGGCTCCCTCGGCCAGTAAAGTGAGATGAGTGCTGCAACCCCAGAGTCGGGCACGACTGGACCTAATGGTCAGGGGTCCCTTTACCTTTGGCTAGATGCTGTATGGTCATTTATGGACCTAATCGGTATCTCAAGCCATTTGCCCATGTTGCCCTGCAACCAGTACATGCAGAATGTAGGTATATAAATGTATATTTATATATAAATATATAAAAGGTAAAGGTAAAGGGACTCCTGACCCCCTCCTGACCAACTCTGGGGTTGCGGCGCTCATCTCGCTTTATTGGCCGAGGGAGCCGGCGTACAGCTTCCGGGTCATGTGGCCAGCAGGACTAAGCCGCTTCTGGCGAACCAGAGCAGTGCACAGAAACACCGTTTACCTTCCCGCTGGAGCGGTACCTATTTATCTACTTGCACTTTGACGTGCTTTGGAACTGCTAGGTTGGCAGGAGCAGGGACCAAGCAACGGGAGCTCACCCCGTTGCGGGGATTCGAACCGCTGACCTTCTGATCGGCAAGTCCTAGGCTCTGTGGTTTAACCCACAGCGCCACCCACGTCCCACCCTATATATAGAAAGAAGCAAACCATGGATATATTAGGAAGCAGGTGGGGCCCATGACTTACATCAAAGGAGCCTACACAACACAAAACACTGTTGCTGCAGGTAGGTTTTATTTTATTTGTTTTCTATCTCATATTTTGGAAATGTACATCCTGTTTTTTCCCCTTTAAATTTTTTTGAACGTGGCCCTAAGCTATAACTTGTTTATGTAAATCCGGCATTGAGAACAGATGACAACATCCTTGGGACGCTTTCTCCCCCCAAAAGCAAGCTCAATAACTTTGGGGGGTGGGGCTAACAAAATTCCTGGTGCGGCCACAGTAGGCGAAATGGAAAGCTCCCTATAAACTCATTTCCATTGTAAAAATAGTGTTTCCTTCCGCTAAAAATCTATGTCCCGGAGTTTAAAATCAGCAGCTGTCCATCGACCATCACAGCCCGTCTTGTGCTTGTCACCATAAAACAGAGTTATTTCGCAGCAGGCCTGGCGATATTTGGGTCTTTTGTCAGCAAGGAGGTCTCTTATTTTTAACAGTTTGCAGCAAACCCGTTTGCAGCAAACCGGATGAACGGATCCTGGTATCCGTTGCAAAGAGGACAGGAAATTCCAAACCGGGGAAACGCCCTCATCCACAGCGGAAACAGCTGTGGCGCTAACATCTGTCTTGTTGCTCCTTCCTGGCCACCGCCCTCGCTTCTTCTCCCCAGTAGGCAGTCCGTGGCCGAGCCGGCAAAATCTCCGCAGAGACCCAGGTTACGGCAATCCGCCCATACGGCAACACTGCCTCCCTTCTGTGGCTCCCAACAGAATATTAAAAAAACGATCAAACATTAAAAACTCCCCTAAACAGGGCTGCCTTCAGATGTCTTCTGAAAGTCAGAAAGTTGTTTATTTCCTTGACATCTGGCGGGAGGGCGCCACCACCGAGAAGGCCCTCTGCCTGGTTCCCTGTAACCTCACTAGGTCAGGCGGAAAGGCAGTGATGGGCCCAAAGGCACCCCCAGTGAGCTTCAAGGCCAAGGGGAGATTTGAACCCAGGTCTCTCAGTTCCCAGTAAGTCACTCTAACCCCTTAACCATACTGGCTCTCTGATTTTCCCATCAGCCACTTTGGGCAGCCTCCAGTACATATAAAAACAGAATAGAACTTCAAACATTAAAAGCTACCCTAAACAGGGCTGCCTTCAGATGTCTTCTGAAAGTCAGATAGTTGTTTATTTCCTTGACATCTGATGGGAGAGCGCCACCACCGAGAAGGCCCTCTGCCTGGTTCCCTGTAACCTCACTTCTCGCAGGGAGGGAACCGCCTTACGGCCACCGAGGGAGGGGGGCAGGAAAAAATAGAGGAGGACGTAGAGGGCCTTCTCGGTGGTGGCGCCCACCCTGTGGAACGCCCTGCCATCAGATGTCAAGGCAATAAGCAACCATCTTACTTTTAGAAGACATAAGGCAGCCGTGTTTAGGGAAGTTTTTAATGTTTAATGCTGTATTGTGTTTTTAATATTCAGTTGGGAGCCGCCCAGAGTAGCTGGGGAGGCCCGGCCAGATGGGTGGGGTGTAAATAATAAAATTATTATTGTTAATTATTAAAAGAATATTTAGAAAGGTGATTTGGGAGTCAAAAATAGGTGTGATGTTAGATCATGGGTAGGCAAACTAAGGCCTGGGGGCCGGATCCGGCCCAGTCGCCTTCTCAATCCAGCTTGCGGATGGTTCAGGAATCAGCGTGTTTTGACATGAGTAGAATGTGTCCTTTTATTTAAAATGCATCTCTGGGTTATTTGTGGGGCATAGGAATTCGTTCATTTCCCCCCAAAAAATATAGTCCGGTCCCCCACAAGGTCTGAGGGACAGTGGACCGACCCCCTGCTGAAAAAGTTTGCTGACCCCTGTGTTAGATGATGTGTAGCCAATTAATGTTTAGTGAAATTAATGGTTGCCATTAATTTGATTTAAAACTGATTTTAGAACGAATTGATCTTAGAATGCTGTATTATTTTACTGTTGTTAGCCGCTCTGAGCCCAGCTTCGGCTGGGGAAGACGGGATATAAATAAAATTTTATTTATTACACTGGTACCTCGGGTTAAGTAGTTAATTCGTTCCGGAGGTCCGTTCTTAACCTGAAACTGTTCTTAACCTGAAGCACCACTTTAGCTAATGGGGCCTCCCGCTGCCGCCGCACAATTTCTGTTCTCATCCTGAAGCAAAGTTCTTAACCCGAGGTACTATTTCTGGGTTAGCGGCGTCTGTAACCTGAAGCGTATGAAACCCGAGGTACCACTGTATTATTATTATTATTATTATTATTATTATTAGTTGTTGTTGTCATTGCGGTATTGTTTTCGACTGCCTGTGTTGTTTGTTTCACCATGAAGATAATAAGAACAGCAGAAAGACGGAAAGGTGGCAAACAAATTACTGTATTTTTTGTTCTATAAGACTCACTTTTCCCCTCCTAAAAAGTAAGGGGAAATGTGTGTGCGTCTTGCAGAGCAAATGCAGGCTGCGCAGCTATCCCAGAAGCCAGAACAGCAAGAGGGATTGCGGCTTTCACTGCGCAGCGATCCCTCTTGCTGTTCTGGCTTCTGAGATTAAGAATATTTTTTTTCTTGTTTTCCTCCTCCAAAAACTAGGTGCGTCTTATGGTCTGGTGCGTCTTATAGAGTGAAAAATACAGTACAGTGGTGCCCCACAAGATGAACGCCTCGCAAGACGGAAAACCCGCTAGACGAAAGGGTTTTCCGTTTTGGAGGCGCTTCGCAAAACGAATTTCCCTATGGGCTTGCTTCGCAAGACAAAAATGTCTTGCGAGTTCCTGCGGGGGTTTTTCCCTTTCCCCCCCCTTTTCCTAAGCCCTAAGCCACATATCAGCTGATCGCTAAAAGCCACTAAACCGCTAATAGCGCTAATCCGCTAAGCTGTCAGTGGGCTTGCTTCGCAAGACGAAAAAACCGCTAGACGAAGAGCCTCACGGAACGGATTAATTTCGTCTTGCGAGGCACCACTGTAAAAGCGAAACAATAAACGCAGCCCAAAACCGTCTCACCTGGCGCCAGGTACGCAACGGACGTACATGCACCCCACACGATTTCCCCGGCTGCTCTTGGTCAGGAACACCTCGATGGTGTCCAGTTCCCGCTGGGCGTACTGGAAATCGGCTCGGTCCCCCAGGTGCAGTTTCCAGCGGGTCATGGCTCCTCCTCGGGGGGAGGCGCTTCCAGGGCCCCCCGCAACGGGATCTGGTTCGGGGACGATGGTGTACGTCGGCTCGGGGGGCAGGAAGGCCAGTTTGGCGGCGATGCGCCCGGGGCAGGGCGGGCAACAGAAAAGGCAGCAGAGTTCGCTGACCGTCAGGCCGTTCATGGTGACCGGCGGGGCAGGAATACAGGTTTTTTTGGGGGGGGGGGACACCCGCAGAAGTCCCAGGCTGGAGGAAAGAAGCGAAGCTAAGGGCGCTTAGGGAAATGTTTTAGCTTCCCACCGGACGGAGGAAGCCTTTATGACATGCCCACTCCGAAGAACTATGAGAGGGTTCTCCCGCATTCCGGCGTACAACGGCTGCGTTCTGAAGTCTCCCGGCTGAGTGTCCGTTTCCCTCTGCAGAGTCCTAAAAATAAAAACAGAGAGTAGATTAAATTTAATGATTATCTAGTTAAATTTGTTAGGGACGCGGGTGACGCTGTGGGTTAAACCACAGAGCCTAGGACTTACTGATCAGAAGGTCGGCGGTTCGAATCCCCGCAATGACGGGGTGAACTCCTGTTGCTCGGTCCCTGCTCCTGCCAACCTAGCAATTCGAAAGCACACCAGCGCAAGTAGATAAATAGGTACCGCTCCGGTGGGAAGGTAAACGGCGTTTCCGTGCGCTGCTCTGGTTCACCAGAAGCGGCTTAGTCCTGCTGGCCACATGACCCGGAAGCTGTACACCGGCTCCCTCGGCCAGAAAAGCAAGATGAGCGCCGCAACCCCGGAGTCGGCCACGACTGGACGTAACGGTCAGGGGTCACTTTACCTTTACTAGTTAAATTTGTTAAATTAAATTAACTGAAAACAGCTTGCAGATACTTAATTGGCTAAGGATTTTATTTATGTTAAGTGATGAGTTAATAGGTTTAATTCCATAAGGTGAAGATTTAAGGATGTTAATGTTTAAGTTAAATTTCATAAGAATTGGGATTTGGGAAACCGTTAAAAGGACATGCAATGAAATTCAACCAAGGGGAAGCGAGGAAGTCCCTTAACAAAGTTAACAAGTGTAATTTTCAATAAGGGTATGGTTTATGTTTGTTTGTTTTGTGTGTTTGTTTATTTATAATATTGTGAAAACCAATACAAAAAGAGAGAGAGAGAGAGAGAAAGAAAAAAAGGG
Organism: Podarcis erhardii; assembly: GCF_964252035.2. Classification (NCBI taxonomy): domain Eukaryota; kingdom Metazoa; phylum Chordata; class Lepidosauria; order Squamata; family Lacertidae; genus Podarcis; species Podarcis erhardii. The sequence goes on along the minus strand of NC_138516.1, from coordinate 10,110,155 downwards.
AGAACGGAAGGAAAGGAGCGTTATAAACAACCACAGGGACTCCATCGTTTTAACGGGGTATGGATTCCCCCCTGCATTGCAAAGGGTTGGACTGGACCAGGGGTCAGCAGACTTTTTTAGCAGGGGGGCGGTCTACTGTCCCGCAGACCTTGTGGGGGGCCGGACTATATTTTTTTGGGAAAAAATAAACGAATTTAAAAACGAATTCCTATGCCCCACAAAGAACCCAGAGATGCATTTGAAATAAAAGCACACATTCTACCTGTGTAAAAACACCAGGCAGGCGCCACAAATAACCCAGAGATGCATTTTAAATAAAAAGGGTTTTCGATTCATTTGTTTCTGTGACTGTGGAACCCAGTCAAACTACTGATGCGTTGATTGTGTCACTGCGGAAATGGATAAAAGCCCCCCACCCAAACAATGACTATCATCAGTGCAGGTAAAGGGGGGGGGAAATAATAATTTTAATTTTTATCATCTACAATACTGTCTTATTTATTTTATAGTACAGTACAATGTTTATTGCTTTCATTTTATGGATCAGTGGTCTCGTTAGATAGCAAAATCCATGTTCAATTGCTGTTTTAAGGGTTGTTTTTAAAAGTCTGGAATGGATTAATCCATTTTGCATGACTTTCTATGGGGAAGCGTGCCTTGGTTTTGGAACGCTTTGGTTTTGGAACAGATTAAGTTTGAGAACCTTCTTCTTCTTTAGTGATCACTCCTAGCCGAGTAAGATTGTCTTCCATAAACACGGTTTTAACAATGAGTCTGTAAGTGACGGTGGAGGCCAGTTCTGGATCCACACATCCTTCCACAGCGGGGACATTGGTTTCCGCGCAGGAAACCAAATCTTTGAGAACCAAGGTACCACTGTATATAGATATAGTCACAGACGTTTTCCGCAGTCCAGGGCAGAGGCCGCCAAGCCGACTCCCTTAACTACAAATTCCAAATATATATATATAAATATTAATAAATCATCGCTGCAGAGCCATCTGTGGATTGGACAAGGTTTTTTCTTTCTTTCCAGGATGCACAACCCTGTCGAACGGTGTGCTATGGAAAAACAATAATGACATCATCGGCTGCTGCCTGCCTTCTAAACACACACCGTTAAGTATTCAACTTGGGCAGATGTATCTCTGGGGGGGGGCCACGCAACTCAGGAGGGAGGGGGGCTGACTTCAGAGTAAACAGGTAAATGTGCAGAAACCCGGACTGCTCTACTGTGTGTGTGTGTGTGTGTGTGCGCTCTGGAAAGGGTCAAAGTTTGCAAAACAACCCCTCCAATACACACGCAAATGGAGAGAACGCAAACAGTTTCCAACTAGGTTCTCCTCCTCCTCAGAGACCTATTGAAATCAATGGGCCTTTCGGTGGGTTTACCAGTGCTGAAGCATCTGGTAGACATACCGCCTAACACCTTGGTGCTTTGCAAAAAAAGGGGGGGCGTTGAGAAAATTTAAGAAGCCGACCTCCCGGGTTCAGTCTTGAAGCCCCTGGACAGCTGCTGCCAGCCAGTTCCGGCAATACTGAGGGATAGGGGCCCACCGCACAGGGCAGCTTCCCGATTTAAATCTACCCTTACCCCGGTTCCTTGAGGACTGGTATCTTGTTCTTGCATCCAGGAAGGGCTGGTGGGGTGGAAAGGGGGAGCCCGTTCCTTGCCCGAAACCCCGGGGAGCCGCTGCCGGTCCGCGTCGGCAACAGCGCGCTCGGTGGAGCCGCCGGGCCGACTCGCGAGGAGGTCCCTAAAGGCAGCGCACCTCGGGGGAGAAGGGAGGCCGAAGGCGCACGGATAATCTCCACTCCACGGGGAGGGAGGCGCGCGCAAAGCGAAAGGCAACTCAACCCGGATCGGGCTCGCCGCCACGGACTCCCCTCCCTGCACCCTCCCGTCTCTATCCGCCGCGGGATCCTAAGGACAAGTGACGCCCCCTCCGCCCCCGCCTCCGCCTCGCCCGGATAATCACCCTCTCCGCCGCGCGTCCCTCTCCAAGTCCCGACGGGGGTCTCTCCAAAGCGCGCTTTGGCGCACGGCAGCTGGCGTCTCTTGTGCGTCTCTCTCTTTCTCTCCCTCCGTCTGGCTGGCTTCCTCCCTCCTCTCCCGGCAGCAGCTGCTCGGATCTAGCCGCCCAGCACCGGCCAGGCCCCGATCCGCCGCCTCCGGGCCCCCGCCCGGGCCCTGCAACCGGCCCCCGCCGCGCTCCGCATTACGCGCCCGGGGCCTGGAACTTGGAGACGCGGCTGGTGCTGGCTCGCTGCTCGTCTGCGCCTCCCCTTCGGCGCCTCCTGCTCCTCCTCCCGAGGAGGCGGATGTGACAGCAGCGACAGCCGCACTGGAAATGACGACGGGGCGGCAGGAGGAGTCGGAGGTGGAGCGAGGCCTCCTCCGCCCGTCACGGGAGAAAACGGTTGCCACGCTGGGAAAAGGCTTCCCGAAGCGCCGCGCCGCGCAAGGGGTGGCCCGATGCGCCTCTTCATGAGTCATTTTCTCCCAGGGAAAGGCCCAAGAGCCCCCCCAAGCGTTTCGCTTGCAGATGGGCACCCCCCGGAACGACTGTTTGCGTGACTCTCTGGAGAGCCGCTGCGACTGGGCAATGCTAGGTGGACAGTTGCCTGACTCAGTATAAATGTGCGTCTCTGTATGAGTCCCTGTTCTTTTCTTAGTTACTCCCCATTATCCTGCACAGGGGGGCGACGGTTCATCCCAGACCCTCCAAGTGTCCCTCTTTTCCAGGAACAGTCCCGGATTTACTGAAACCACCCTGGTTTCTGATTTGATCCCAGAATGTCCTGCATTTCCTATTTTCTTTTGGGAAATGTTGGAGGGTATGGAGTTATGCCACCCCCACCCTGAGCCAAGGAAAAAACTAACTCTAAAACCTTAAAAAGCAGAGACATCACCTTGCCAACAAAGGTCTGTATAGTTCAAGCTCTGGTTTTCCCAGCAGTGATGTGTGGAAGTGAGAGCTGGACCATCAAGAAAGCTGATGGCCGGAGAATGGATGCTTTTGAGTTCTGGTGCTGGAGGAGACTCTTGAGAGTCCCATGGACTGCAAGAAGATCAAACCTCTCCATTCGGAAGGAAATCAGCCCTGAGTGCTCACTGGAAGGACAGATCCTGAAGCTGAGGCTCCAAGACTTTGGCCACCTCATGCGAAGAGAAGACTCCCTGGAAAAGACCCTGATGTTGGGAAAGATGGAGGAGAAGGGGACGATGGAGGACGAGATGGTTGGACAGTGTTCTTGAAGCCCCTTCTGGCGAACCAGAGCAGTGCACGGAAACGCCCTTTTCCTTCCCGCCGGAGCGGTACCTATTTATCTACTTGCACTTTGACGTGCTTTCGAACGGCTAGGTTGGCAGGATCAGGGACCGAGCAACGGGAGCTCACTCTGTCGCGGGGATTCGAACCGCCGACCTTCTGATCGGCAAGTCCTAGGCTCTGTGGTTTAGACCACAGCGCCACCCATGTCCCTAACCCCCGTATAGGGAAGCCTTTTAATGTGTATTACTGTGTTTTTTTTATTTGTGGGAAGCTGCCTCTCAGAGCGGCTGATTTAGTCATTCTGAATCAGACCGGACACGGGCTAGAGCTCAACGTCGAGCCTACCAAGTGGCAATGGCGACGGCGAAGAGGGCCTTCTTCACCACCTCCATTGCATCTGCAGAAAACAGCAGCAGGAGACTTTTTCAGGTGGTTCGCAATCTATTGGAACCACCTGCACCACCGGGGCCTGGTAGGGACCCCAAGATCTCCTGCAATGCTTGTGCAAAGTTCTTTGCAGATAAAGTCGCTCAGATTCAGAAGGAGGTAGCCTCCACCGTGGGAGCAGGGCCAGGGTGGGAGTGCGCTACAGTTCTGTCTAGTCCTGTTACATGGGATCAATTCCAATCTGTTACCTCCGAGGATGTGGACAGGCTGCTTGGACACCAAACTGGGAGGGGTGGGCTAACACCCCAGAGGACAGGATCACACTTCAAAACGACCTTGACAGATTAGAGAACTGGGCCAAAACAAACAAGATGAATTTTAACAGGGAGAAATGTAAAGTATTGCACTTGGGGGGAAAAAATGAGAGGCACAAATACAAAGATGGGTGACACCTGGCTTGAGAGCAGTACATGTGAAAAGGATCTAGGAGTCTTGGTTAACCACAAGCCATGTTCAAATATATAAAAGGATGTCACATAGAGGAGGGAGAAAGGTTGTTTTCTGCTGCTCCAGAGAAGCGGACATGGAGCAATGGATCCAAACTACAAGAAAGAAGATTCCACCTAAACATTAGGAAGAACTTCCTGACAGTAAGAGCTGTTTGACAGTGGAATTTGCTGCCAAGGAGTGTGGTGGAGTCTCCTTCTTTGGAGGTCTTTAAGCAGAGGCTTGACAACCATATGTCAGGAGTGCTCTGATGGTGTTTCCTGCTTGGCAGGGGGTTGGACTCGATGGCCATTGTGGTCTCTTCTATGATTCTATGATTCTATGATTCTAAGTGAAACCGACCACCTGTCTCCTGGATCCTTGCCCATCCTGGCTTATAAAAGCTAGCCGGGAAGGACTGGGCGATGGGCTTCGTGGGGTGGTGAACGCTTCCCTCCGTGAGGGAGCCTTCCCAGACCCGCTGAAAGAGGCGGTTATTAAACCGCTTCTTAAAAAAACATCTTTAGATGCGGCTACGATGGCCAACTATCGCCCAGTCTCAAATTTACCATTCTTGGGCAAGGTGATTGAGTGGGTGGTTGCCAGACAACTCCAAGCACGCCTGGAGGATGCGGACCATTTGGATCCCTTCCAATCGGGATTCAGGCCTCACCATGGGACTGAAACTGCCTTGGTCGCGCTGGTCGATGATCTCCGGCGAGCTAGGGACAAAGGTGAGAGCTGTTTCCTAGTTCTGCTGGATCTCTCAGTGGCCTTTGACACCATCAACCATAACATCCTTCTGGACAGTCTTGAGGGGCTGGGAGCTGGGGGCACTGTCATACAGTGGTTCCGCTCCTTCCTCCTGGGCCGTGTCCAGAAAGTGGTGGTGGGGGGTGAGTGTTCAGACCCCTGGGCTCTCACTTGTGGGGTGCCTCAGGGTTCTGTCCTCTCCCCCATGCTTTTTAATATCTATATGAAGCCGCTGGGAGAGATCATCAGGGGGTTTGGGCTGGGTGTTCATCAGTATGCAGATGACACCCAGCTCTACCTCTCCTTTAAATCAGAACCAGTGAAGGCAGTGAAGGCCCTGTGTGAGTGCCTGGAGGCTGTTGGAGGATGGATGGCGGCTAACAGATTGAGGTTGAATCCTGACAAGACAGAAGTACTGTTTTTGGGGGACGGGGTGGGCGGGTGTGGGGGATTCCCTGGTCCTGAATGGGGTCACTGTGCCCCTGAAGGACCAGGTGCGCAGCCTGGGAGTCATTTTGGACTCACAGCTGTCCATGGAGGCGCAGGTCAAATCTGTGTCCAGGGCAGCTGTCTACCAGCTCCATCTGGTACCCAGGATGAGACCCTCCCTGTCCGCAGACTGTCTGGCCAGAGTGGTGCATGCTCTGGTTATCTCCCGCTTGGACTACTGCAACGCGCTCTATGTGGGGCTGCCTTTGAAGGTGACCCGGAAACTGCAATTAATCCAGAATGCGGCAGCTAGACTGGTGACTGGGAGTGGCCGCCGGGACCACATAACACCGGTTCTGAGAGATCTGCACCGGTTCTGAGTAAAACTATTTTACTTTTAAAAGTCATCTGAAGGCAGCCCTCTTTAGGGAAGTTTTTAATGTTTGATGCTGTACTGTTTTTAATATTCAGTTGGAAGCCGCCCAGAGTGGCTGGGGAAACCCAGCCAGATGGGCGGGGTATAAATAATAAATTATTATTATTATTATTATTATTATTATTATTATTATTATTATTATTCTGTAACTGGAAGCCATGGGTTCGAGTCCTACCGTCCAGAGCAGGAGAAAACGAGCTCGTTCCACCTTCCACGTGACATTCCTTCAGATGTTTGAAAATGGCTATCGTATCTCTTTTTTCCCTTTGCAGCTGCCTGACAGGTAGAAATCCAACTGGTGAAGCTTTTAGCCCTTCTTTGCTTTTGAAAGCAAGGACAAAACACTAACCCTGTTTGGTCAGCAGATGGAGATAGTGAGCTACAATTGGACCTGTAGGCTTTAACTCTGTAAAAGCTATATATGTACCATATATACAAAAGACACAAGAGGCTTGCTTTGCAATGCAGTATTTCCCCTTTTCTTTTTAGAAGGCCGAAAATCTCAGTTATTTGCATATAATAATTGCATATAATAATGCAAACCTAGAGACTTGCACATACAAAAGACACAAGAGGCTGCGAGAGAGTTGAAAGCATAGCTTATTTAATTTTTATACATTTTTTTCCTCATTTTTTGCAACTTTTTTCTTATTTTTTTTCGCCCTTTTTCTTATTTTTTTCTCATTTTTTTTTAAATTGTCCTTTTGGAATTTTATTTTTTTATTTTCCTTTTGCATAGGGGGTGGGGGTGGGCGGGGGGGGGGAGAGAAAAGGAACGAAAACCAGAGCCGGCTTTCGGATAATGGTACATTTAAAATAAAAAACAAGGAAGAAAAGTGCATTGGCTAAAACAAAAACAAAAAACAGTACGCGTATGACGAATGCTAGAATCAAATATTGTGAAAAGCACTGGAGAAAAGCAAGCCTGTGTGTGCATGTGAGTGAATGGGGAGGCCATGGTGAGCCCGGCTGAAATGAGAGAGGGATGAATTGCAGATTGCTGTGTTGGCGGACCGAGATCTGAGTTGCAGCCGATTATTTCGTTCAGTCGGGTACGTCTACGATGTATAGCGACACCTCCACACAAACCCCAACCGCCCAACGAACCTTGGGAACTGTAGTTTAGCCGGGCGCCTGGGAACTGTGGGTTGACGATCCCTGCTTGCAGCATGAGAGGGCCGGGCTTGAAAGTTCGTTGTGCTCAGAGTAGACCCCTCGAAGAACGAAAGGATGGGCTTGACACAAAGGGTTCCAGATGCAACTTTCCAACGCATCTACTCTGAGTCGGATTCTGTGCAACCCACCGTTCCCAGCAGAGAAAGGCCGGCCGCTAAACCAGTTTAAGGCTGTGGTGTAGACGGGACGCCCCTGAGGCCAGATCCATTTCCTCTTTGGCCGGGAAACGGTCTCAGTTCACTCTTCCCGGCGCTGACAACACTGCGAATACGTGTGCTAACTTAAGAAGCAGCAAGCGAGAGGGAGGGTAAACTATTATTGCGACATCTGTAAAATATAAACGGCAGAAGTGTGTTTGCGCGTCACCGTCAGGGGAAGAAAACGAACTTCCGGTCAGATATACGGAAAAGAGGGGATCGGGGGAAAGAAAAGATTGAAGGAAATGAGAATCGACGCCGGCTGGATCTTGGCCCGACTCTGAAAAACATTCTTGCCTCGGTTATCCCTCCACCCCACCCCAATGTTCCCTTCCTCTTCCTCCTCTTCCTCTTCCAGACTACACAGTGAGAACAGGGAACATGAACACAAAAGGATAAAACTTCACAAACGGAAAAGTGTGGCTCAAGGTCTTGGGGACGGCGACCTCCCAGCTGTGCAGTGCTGTCGGAGAAAGCGGTTCAGGCCGATAAATTTGTCAAGTCTTGGTTTCCTCTTAGTTTCACACTCCCCCTATCTTAAATCCAGTCTGCTCGATTCGATTTTGGCATCTGTTTGCTTTAAAAAAACCCGCAGAAAAATCCGCTCCCGTTAATATACAGTGGTACCTCGGTTTACGAACCTAATCCGTTCCAGAAGTCCGTTCTTAAACCGAAACCGTTCTTAAACCAGGCGCGCTTTCCCTAATGAGGCCTCCCGCCGCCGGTGCCCTTCCACTGTTCGGATTCCGTTCTTAGACCGAGGTAAAGTTCTCAAACCAAGACACTATTTCTGGTTTTGCGGAGTTTGTAAACCAAATCGTTCTTAAACCGGACTGTTCTTAAACCAAGGTACCCCTGTAGTTGCTTTGTAGGTAATTTTGCCTCAACCATGCATTTCCCCCCTAATAGACAATTGATAGGAATATAGTCCATTATATCTACAGGATTTCCCCGGGATTCCAGTGACGGAATTAGCGTTCGGGTTTTTTGAAACTCAACAACTTGAAATACGGCAACGTTTGCAGGGCGGCGTTTGCAGAACTGCAGTGCAAAGTTTGAGGACGCTCGGATTTCGAAGGACCCCAGGATCTTGGGCTGATCGTATTGAAAAGCGAACCAAATTAATTCCCTTCCCTGTCCCTTCAACGGCTGCAAATCACATCCGTGTCAAATCGTTGTTTTATTTGCAGTCAAGGACAGTTAATAACTCTTTTATTTGTATAGGTGCGATTTCTTAGAATGCGTTTTTGTAGTCAGCCATCTGCAAGTTTTCCTGAATCAGACCGAACTCATAATAGGGGCGAGTGGGCGTGCCAACGAACTTAGCCCCGCCCAATGGCTCCTCCCCCTCAACCAAGCCCCGCCCACTTGATCTACCGCTCGGCCAATCCTGACAGCACTGCATCAGCCAGGAGGGAAGTAGAATGAGGGGGGCCAAATCTCTCCTTCCAGTATTGAATTTGGGGCCCTTTCATACCAGTGTGTGGGGGGATAATAATATAGCAACACCACTGATTTAATAGAGCAAAAATTACCCGGGGTAAATAGGTGATTAGGGCTCAAGGAAACACAATCCAGCAGTAAATTTCATAGGCACAGCATAAATTATATTTTTGGTATTCCAGAATGCTGCTGGCTTCTGTTTTCTTGGCGTGAGTATACAGTTATTGTCCTTGCCGTATTATTGTCCGGCGACAGGTTATGGGACCAGAAAATCACAGCGCACGCCACACTCTTGTAGGTTCGAGACAGGACAGGGAAGCCTGTGTGTGTTAGCAGAAAGGGCGATGCCAGGAAAAGCAAACAAACCACGACTGATCCCAATAAAATCCTTATTTCCAAAGGCAGCCCCCACAAATAACAACTTCCCCCAAACTCTCAGGGTTCGGGGAAATGGATGCAGCGATCGACAGAGCGGTTAAGCAGCCGCTCCTCCGACTGGCGTCGGAGGGTGAACGACACACCCACGCTTAATCCAGTTTCAATCTGGATTTCTACCGCGATGGCGGCGCCTCCCTCCCGCTCCCACGTCTTTCTTTTCCGGCGTCCTTGGCTAAACCGGATTCGGAGTGGTTCCGTCAGAGACGGAAAAGGAAGGTTTCACGCGCAGGCTGAATCAGTTCGGAGGTGGCTCGTTTTGCAAGAAAGCTGGGAGAAATCGGGAATAAGGCTTTTCTAGGTCTCTTCTGAAATAAACTTGGGGGGGCAGAAGCTGGGGGTTGTTGCTGGGACATAGTCTCATCCTACAAGCCGTCGTCAAAGGGCAGCTTCTATCAGCTTGCCAATATTTTTCTGGGGAACGGTTGCACCATCTCAGACCTTTTGAGGACAACGGAAAACCCTAAATCGACTCAAAACCCACCGCTTCTTAATTTTCCCTCGGGGCAACCCCCCTCCCCCACCATCTTGTGGGGGGGGGGAGCGCCCCCCACCTCAAATCCACAAATGTGGAAGTTAAAAGAAGCTGGTGTTTGTGTGTGTGTGTTTTCCTTTCCAAAACAAAAAAGAGAGAAGCAGCAATTTAATAAAATTATATTGCAAAAGAAGTTTTCTTTTTCTTTTTTAAAAAGATATAGATATATATATACACAGTGCTCCCCACCCCGGCCAAATTGCGAGATTATCCTGGCTTACAAGGAAGGATTGTCAGTTTAGACACTTATGCCCTTTGCCCCTCCGTCCAGACCCATTTAAAAGAAAGAGAAGGGGGAAAGACCTATCGCTTTAACGAAATCGCCTTGTCGGGGGCCGGGAAGCGATTTTGGGTGGGAGGGTGGAGACACCCAGGGAGATGCGTCGGACGCGAGTCGCCGCGTCACCCAGGTGCCAAGAACACCCCCTTTCCGGCATAGCACCATAAAGGTAAATACAACATTCTGTACATGATTTCTCTCCCCTCTGCCCCCGCGGGGCCCTTTCAAACAACCGCCCCCAAAGTATAAAAAATATGTAGTGCATGAGGAAGGCAGGAGGGTGCCCCCCCGAGTGTGTGTGCCTTGCATAGAAGTGGGAGTAGACTTCCTCGTGCAGAGTCCACAGTGCGAATGGCGCTACGGGGAAGTTTTTGCCGCCGACGGTCGGGGGTGAAGGGAGCTTGGCGTGTCCCTGGAGGACCAGGGCGAGGGGACCTCTTGTCCCTGCTCTAAGGAACATTCCCCGCTGCACATGAGAGATGGAGGAATGCCTCTATTCCGAAGAGGCATTCTCTCCCGGGAAAGGGGAGTGCTTCTTCAGAACTGGGGTGAACAAGCAGCCTTCCTGTGATGGCCTGGGATTTGGACCTGGAGGCTGAAGGATCCCAGCCTGCACAGGATTCCCCACCTCCAGAACCAGCTGAGCCGGGGCTGGGGCTTGAGCCTGAAGGGTCCTCACCTGTGCTGGGTCCTCAGGTGAGTCTGCTCTGGCTCCTGAGGTGACGGAGGACCCATTGCTTGCAGGTGCTCCACTCTCAGCCCCGTCAGGGGAAGCTGAGGTTGCCTCTGGGTCTGGGAACCCTTCAGCCACTCCTGAGCTGCAGAAGCTCAGGGCAGAGAGGCGGAGGGAACTAAGTTCCCGCAGGAGGAGGGCTCGCCTCCAGGCCAGGAGAGGCGAGTCACCTGAGGACCGGGGCCACCCTATGCCTCGGGGCAGATAAAAGCCGGCCAGCCCCATGCGGGAGCAACATTGTCGCTAGCCAGTTCCTGCCTGCACCCTGTCCTGCCGGATCTTCTGACCTTGCCCAACTCCCTGCCTTGGACCCAGCTTCAGCTTTGACGGACGGCTTCAATACTGCTCCCTCGACCTCGGACTGGACTCAGACCACGCCTCACGGAAACCAGCACACTTCCCTTTGTGGCTGGACTCTCACAGCCTCAACCTCCCTAGCCAGACGGCATGGAGGGTGCAATTCAATTCAGGAGCTGTCGGAAGGCCAAAGCACCCCACACACATGTTATGGGGGAGCAGGACGGGATGCCCCCCCAAAACACCCCAGAGTTTCCTTCTCTTCAACCCGCAGCCTCCTTGCTTCCTCGCCTCCCTGATTGTCGGCAGAGCTGCTCCGCCGACGGCAGCTCGCCTGGGGCAAGTCGGAAATCGCCTCCGGGCAACGCTGCTCTTCCTGCACCCCTACAAAGAGACGCCTCTCTCCACACCCCCTAACTTAGTTCCCAATTCCGTTTACGGTTCCCGCGGCTTCGACCCTTCCCCCTCCTCCTCTTTAAAAAAAGTTTTCTGCCTTGGAACAATTGCACATCCGTCCTCTTAAGACGGCCTCTTCCCACCCGGGGGTGCCAGAAATAAATCCGTAAGTGCAGCAGCTGCTGCGGGGTTGCATAGTGCGATCGCTGCATGGCTCTTTATCTCTGGGTTGCGTCTGTGATTTTTGTGTTCGCGGAAATGCGCCCAAACGCCTCATTATTATTTTTAAAAGGCGGGGCGAATCTCAGCGCAAACCACCTCAATTTCCCCCTCTTTGGCCAATTCGGGAGGTGGGGCTATTCAGGATTAGAGGCCCTGTTTTCTGGGTTTCAGTTCAGGGGCAGAGTGCCTGCAGAAGATTCCGGGTTCGATTTCCGACGGCAGCTCCCAGCAGAGCTGGGAAAGGCTTTCCAAAATACTGGACAGCTGCTGCAAGCCAGTGTAGGCTGCCCAGGGGGCCCAACTCAGTATAAAGCAGCTTTCTACTTAAACCAACCCTTCACCCAGGACAATGAGGACTAGAATATTGCGTTGTTTTTAGGAGAAGCCTATAGCTTTGCATGCAAAAGGTTGCAGGTTCAATCCCTGGCAATCTCCAGCTGTATTTACATTTTGCCAGCAGAGCTCTGTACATGCTACAAACGCCCAAAGCGAGCTCCGCCGGCAGACCGCGAGACGTCGAATCTCGGGGTTGTGGATTTGAGTCCCGCACTACAGTGGGCTGGGCTGGATGACCTCGTGGGGTCCCTTTTGACTCGATGATCCCAGGAGTTAAGAGGGGACTGTGTGGCCTGCGAGGGCCGAAAACGGTTCGAGAGCAGTCCCGATTCACCCGCTTGTCGACGCCACATTTGCCTCCGCTTAAACAGGCGAGGCGGGTTGCAGGAATGGCACAAAACCGCCAAACCTGTTGAGCTTTGCATGCAAAAGGTTGCAGGTTCAATCCCTGGCAATCTCCAGCTGTATTTACATTTTGCCTATGGTTTCTTTTGGGGGCAGCGGCCGAACAGGAAACACGGGGGGAAAGGTTAAAGGCCACGGCCTGCCAGGAAAGGGTCAAATCTTCAAATCTGCAAAGCTTCTGCGTTTACGCCCGAGCCTCTGCTCTGCGGAGAAACTCCCATTTGCAGCCTGTAGATTTGTGGCAAAGGAGGGAAGGACTCCACTGGCCCCAACAGTCCCCCCGCAGGCAGTATGGCCTAATGGTCAGGGAAGACGCGAGTTGCAGTTCAGAGACATCTGGGCGGCCACAAGTCCCCGCAAGCGACACAAAGCTGTCCTTTCTGGGGCTGCGAGTGCGAATCATGTAGATCAGTGGGAGGTTGGGGGCAGGACGTTCCATCTCCAGCGGCGCTGCCTTGGGAGACGAAGTCGAAGCACCCTGCCCCACAGATCTGGGATGGGTGCCTGGCCTGTGGTCAGTAAATAAGGTGCTTTCGTTTATTTTATTTTAGATCCCTCTTCCATCAGTTGCTGGTCAATAAACCAGCAGACCAAAATTAAGTGCTTAATATAATAATAATAATAATAATAATAAGAAGAAGAAGAAGAAGAAGAAGAAGAAGTAGGTGAACTTATTTTTAGCATTTTGGGGTGGGTGTAGATGGAACCGGTAGAATTACAGAATCAGAGTTGGAATCCGGGGTGCCAACTTGAATAATTTTTTTGGGAAGGGCAAGAAAGTATAACCGATCGCACAACTGATCGCAAGACGCAACATTTGAACGGCGATGCCCATCAGCTTTTGGGGAGAGGCGGTCCCCTCAAACATTTTATTGGGGACTCTGAAGGGACCTCGGCCCCTAGGATTTGGCTCCTACAGTTAGAAGGGGCCTCTGCAATGCCAGAATCTCAACACGCGGTCCCCCATCCAGTTTGAAACCACACCGGACCCTGCTTAGCTTTGCAAATGTGCTGGCTGCCTATCTTGCCTACAGAATACATTTTTAACCTGAAAATGCATTGACGTCATCAACGTGGCTAATAAATTGTCTTATCTTGACAACGTCAGGGTTTTTAAAACAGCATTTCCACCCTACATCTATTGCTCCCTGGCAAGGAAGGACCTATCAACTTCCTTTCCCTCTCTTTCTAATTTTTTTTTCCAGTCTTAGATTCAGTTTTCCGCAGCAATTCGCCAAAAATAAAGCCCTCACGAAAATTCACCGGCATTTTCCCATGCAAATTTCTCCCGACGAACACATTTTCCACATGCGGTTTTTGACTGTTGTGCACATTTTCGCGAGCTGCCCCCCTCCTTGTTTAATGCAATTAATTTTTTTTGCAAAAGTTCTTTGGCCAGAGAACAGCATTGCAAAATTCAGATCGATGCAAATTTCAAAAAGCGGGCGTGTTTCGGTTTTCCTTCAGGGAGGGCGAATGTGATAGCTCTGCAGCTAAATGCGAACTGAACCAATTTTTTTATCCATCCCTTGGATTCAACAGCGTGCCAATTTTCGTGGGTGTAAATAGGTATCTACTGCAGAGAGCTAAATTTGTTAAGTGGGCGAGGCTACTGACATGTCAATCACCTGGTCACATGATGACTCCAGGCAGGTCTAATTTGACCCACAGGTCCTGGACTGCGTTCCTTCCAGAATTCTTTAATTTCTTGGGGTCTCCAAACAAGGAAGGGCGCTCTGAGCTTTTGCAGCCTGAGTAGGTAGTATTCTGGGATGTTGGGAAAGACCTCCCCGCTCAGAGCTTTCCCGGAAGCCAGCTGCCGCGAAAATTTCCTCTCCCCCCCCCTTTTTATAAAGTGTTCAAACTGCAGTCACCATCCCACCTGCTCAACTGAACGAAAGCAAGCGGAATTGCAGAAAGCCGGTGAGTTAAAAAAGGACGAACTTTTCTCGCGCCCGACGCCCCACACTCACAGTTCCTTTTTTAAGATGGGGGAAATGTCCCATTTTGTGGGGACGACGGTGGGGCGGGCAATATAGGATGGAAGGATTCTAGCATCGGGGGAAAACAGGGTTGGAATCTCGGAGAAGACCCATTGGATTTAATGGGCGCAAATCAGCCACAACCACACATCTCCATAGGCCTGCTGGGATGGTGATTCCCTTGGTTATAACTTTTAGGTTCAAATGTGTCTATCGAGTGGGATTCTGCCACTGTTCATTAATCCCCCCTGCTGCACCCCCCAAAAAAAACCCCTGCCTTTCCCACAGGGAGGTAGCAACAGATATGGCTATCTCTGATTCCCTACCTTTGATATCAACTTTTCAAAGCAAAACCCACCTTAAAAAAACCATGCCCTCAGCTGTTTAGTTTCAGGGTGCTCAAAGCAATCTTCAGAGGAGTCTACTGTTCTCCCTCTGCATGAGTTGCTGAACCAGACACGGCTCATCCTTAGGAAAGAATTCAATTCTGCCAAGCGTGGGCTCTGAATGGATGACATTGCCTCACTCCCACCAAGGACAGGCCAGTTGAGAGCAGGGCTGGGGCCCGATCCAGCGCGTCCCTCTTGCGTTCTCACCAGCCCAAAGCAGTATTGCAGGCACAGACCAACCCCGCCGACAAGGGACTGGAAGACAGCCAAGCAGGCAGAGATTCACTCAGAGGGGCGGCGAGCGCCTTTCTGCTCTCAAACGCTGGAGAAGTTAGCTGGCCCACTTGCAACCCAGAGCATGCAAAGAACTTTCTGTTGAAACAAACAACCCCCCCCCAAAAAAACCTAGAACCTCACGGTATTTGCCCGCACCTCGCCCCACTTCGAAACATGCACACACCTACGTCTGACCCTCCCTCAATCTACTCCAGAGACCGAATGCCGAATGCAAGGGGAAATAGAAAGTTGGGGCTGGAATAAGGGCATTCCTTGCAAGCGGGGGCGAGAGGACACCCCCCCCCAAAACCCCCAACCAGACCTTCTCTGCCATGCTTGCCAACTTTGATCTATTAGAAAGAAGTTGTCAAGATATTCAAAATTCAAGCCTAGCCCAACTCATCCAACAGGCAGGGCGATCTAATTTCGTCGCCGCTGATAATTAAGAGATTACCTACAGGGGGGCGCCGCATATTGGGGAAAAAACCCTCCCCATTTTTTCATTTGCGTTTGTAACTGGAAGACGTGGAACCGCAGCCAGGGCGGAAATCGCTTCTGCCGCCCCATGTTGGCACTGACCGGCAGGTGGCGGCACAGGATTCAAATTCTCATTGTCCGTCTCTCGGGGGTGGTGGAGGGGTGATGTCTACAGTTTTAGAACACCAGCTTCTCCCCCCCCCCACAAAAAAACCACACCCACCGGGTATTTTTAAAGGTGTTTTTTTTTGCAACGGTGATGGTGAAGCAGAACCTCCAGCGGCCCAAGCAATCTATCTGAAAAGATGATGGAGACGAACAGCAAGAGACGGGCTGGTCCCGCTTTTGGGGTGCCCGGGGGGGCAAATCTGGGGCGATCATGTTGCAAATGCTGTTGACAAGTTTTTTGGGGGGAATGCTACAGGCCAGCGATCCCCGAAGCTCATATTTCCCCGTTGGAGGGCAGTGAGATTCTGGAGGGGGGCAAGGGGGCAGTTGAGGGGCACCGAAAAACCAATACAGTGGACGCTCGGGTTGCGAACGTGATCCGTGCGGGATGGACTTTCGCAACCCGCAGCGGCACGTCTGCGCGGGTTGCAATTCGGCGCTTCTGTGCATGTGCAAAGAGCAATTTAGTGCTTCTGCGCATACGCGACCGCCGAAACCCAGAAGTAACCTGTTCCAGTACTTCCGGGTTTTGGCAGGTCCGTAACCCGAAAAAACACAACCTGAAGCATCTGGAACCCAAGGTATGACTGTACTGTTCATTCGCTTTGCTGAGTTAATTAAACTAAATAGTTTCGATCGGATTTGGCGTAAGTGTGGAATTAATGGCGGCCGTTTTGAATTTTATTCTGTTGTTACGCTCCTGCAAATCGCTTATTCGAATGCTTTTTTTATAGGGCAGGCACTGGAGATGAGCTTATTATGGGATGAAAGGGGCGGCCTCCTGGAAAAAGTTTGGTCTAGACAGACCCTGGGTCTCATCCGGGCACAGAGACCCCCAACTTTCTTTCGGAGAAATGACAAGAGCTGTTAAGACAGAGGAACTGCCTCAGAAAGGACTCTTCCTCCTTGTAGGGTTTTTTAATCGAAGTTGCATGGCCTGGAAAGTTTTTGACGTTTTATAGTGTTTTTAATATTTTGTTTCAAGCCGGCCGCAGGGGCTGGGGCAACCCAGCCAGATGGGGGAGCGTGCAAATAATAAAATTATTATTATTACTATTACTATTATTATTAGCTGCGATCCCTGCCTTGCAGGGGGCTGGTCTAGAGGACCTTTGAGGTCCCCTTTCCAACTGTACAATACTATGATTTGTTGAGGCCGAGCCAGTGCAAACAGGACTTAAGGGGAAACAGCTAACAGCCTCTCATGTCTTGGGGTTCGTTTGCTTTTTTTAAAGACACGCTGGACGCTGCCTTGGTGATGACTCCCAGCACAAGGGTGCTTTAACCGCCTCTGAGAAATCAATCGCTTTGAAATGCGTGACGACACCCCCCCCCCAAAAAAAGGACCGCTGGCAATCAAAGGAGTCCCAGCAGAGCTCTGTACATGCTACAAGTGCCCAAAACGAGCTCCGCCGGCAGACCGTGAGACGTCGAATCTCGGGGTTGTGGATTCGAGTCCCGCACTACGGTGGGCTGGGCTGGATGACCTCGTGGGGTCCCTTTTGACTCGATGATCCCAGGAGTTAAGAGGGGACTGTGTGGCCCACGAGGGCCGAAAACGGTCTGAGAGCGGTCCCGATTCACCCGCTTGTCGACGCCACATTTGCCTCCGCTTAAACAGGCAAGGCGGGTTGCGGGAATGGCACAAAACCGCCAAACCTGTTGAGTCGAAGAGGTGGGGTTGGGCGCGCATGACCCTCTCTGGCCCTCTCCTTCCACCCAAGGGCATTTATGGGGTGGGGTAACCCTCTATAGGGACAAAGGAGCATGTGCGTTTGTGCGCGGGAGAAGAGGCACCCGTGCCAGTTCAAACCCGTGTGAGCGAAACATGCCCCACCTTTTTGCACAAGCCCAGAACCCCGAACCCCCCAGAGCCATCTCGGCCACCCGGCAGCCACTTTCAGAAACTTCAGGATCAACACAAAAAGAATTTAAAATCACTTCACTTCCTCCATTGCAATTTGCCCTCGCGCGACCCCGTCCGTAATGCTGATTTTATTTTTTTAAAAAGGCAATAATTCCCCCCCCCCCACCCTGCATACCTCCCTCTACCCCATACACGCATTAAAAGCATGCAAACAGATCTGTGCATTAAATCTCATTAAAGTTAATACATTTTTCTTTTCTGTAGAAGGCAAGGCACATTATGTGGTATAAAACATCTTTCTCTCATTTTTTTTTCTTCGTTTTTTCGTTTTTTTCTCTCGTGCAAATTCGGGCGGGGAGGGGGGGCGAGGCGGGGAGGGAGGGAGCGGTGGGTTTCTTCTCCCACCCCCCCATTTTGTTCCTCATCGGAGAGGCGGAGCCAAGTTTGGGGGGGAGGCGAGAAGGGGGCGGGGCTTATGTATTCTTGCCATGCACACATTCTCAGCCAGCTGATTGGTTGAGCTAGGTCACATGAGTTCCTGTTCCGAAAGCACCATGCAGTCTATAGTGGGAAAGGGTTAAAAAAAACTCTCTCGGTTCCTTCCGGAAACGCCTCCACCAATTGCAAATATACGCTTTATGATTTCCGTTTTAAAAAATAATAACAACCCCCATGGGGAGGTAACCAGCTTTGTGGTTTAATTTCAGCTTGGAGAAAGCCCATGGTTTTTTGTTTCTTTTTTTACCGGGGGGGGGGGGACGGGACGGGGTTGTGGGGCGCTCCCACCCACTACTGGCTAAACCTGTCATCAACATTTCTCGTTATATAAAGGTGCAGAGATGTAAACAAGAGACACTGGGAACCGCCCTCCCTTTCCGCCAAACGCTGCCCATTGGAGGGGAGGGCCTTGGGGCTACCTAGCAAAGTGTCTCCCCCTCCCCCCTTGGCCTCGGAGGAGGGAGTGGAGGGGTCAGGAGGGGTCAGGTGGGTTTTTGCATATGCAAACGCAAGCCCCAGGTGGGCGGAGAAGCCACACCCCTGAGGATAAGTCGCGAGCGTCGGCGTTGGAAGCATCATTCAGAGGGGCGGCAGGCACTGCGGCCGCAATCTTTCCGGCCGTGAAGCTGGGCTGAAGACAGAAGACCCTCAGGAATGGGGAAAAGTCCTTCTGGGAATCGAGCGAGACCAGGTCAAAGGTCCCCCAAAACTGCTCCTGTTTTGACCGAAGGAGCTGCGCCGGAGAAGTCCGTGCCTTTTCTCAAAAGCTCACAACTCTTCTTCTTCTTTTCCTTTTTGTACATCTGAAGGCTCAGAGACTCCTGGACGAAGGAGATCGGGTGCGCCACAAACCAGTTTGGGTAAAAAACAACAACCCCCAAACATATAAAAACCAGAAACCCCCAAACATATAAAAACCAGAAACAACACCCCTCACATCTCAGATCTTTAAGCTAGGAGACGGGAACAGATTTGAGACTTCTGGGGGTTTAAAAACCAGCCTGGTGTGTATGTTGGAGAGAAACTCACCCAAGGATGGATTTCATCTCTGGGGCTGGCGGTGGAAAGCTCCAAGTGATTCTGCATCAAAATGCCCTCTGGGTTCTTCCTGACACATCTAGAGAGCAAAAACATCCACCTCTTTTGTACCACTTGGGACAACCACCATGGCTTCTCCCCCAACGAACGGTGGAAAATATAATTTGAAGAGCGCAGGCAGGGACAATGCGGCCTTGCAGATGGCACTGGGTTCCAAACTCCCGACGACTAGGGACTGCGGTTCGCAGCTTCCAAAACTTCCTTCTCCTTTCTCGGTGCGTCGTTCCAACTGGTCTGCTTGGACGGATCGCTGCTGGATGAGGGCTGCAATGCCCTCTGCACCTCACATGTCCCTCCTTGCAGAATCGATCGCTTTTGAACACAGAGGGAAACTCTCCGGGGTCGTTTCGAAGGATCTCCACTTTCGCTGAAGAGGAGGGACCCGTCTGAAGCGAAGGCGGTGCTCCCCAGACTTTGCAGAAAAATCTGGCATCAGCAGCGCCGCACGGACTCTTGCACGGCCCTCTGTCGTGGATGCTTCCGTTGCGATGTCTGCGTTGCAGCGGATTGGACTCAGAGACCCTGGGAAAAGGGGGTGACCCACTCCCAGATAAGCAATTCTACGATTCTGTGAACGACGGGAAGAGATCAGGTCCGTGGTGTTTTAAAGCTTTGGTGTTCGCTAGGAAAAGAGGGTGGTGGTTGGGGCGTGAGGCGTTAATAAAATGATGCTCTCTTGGAGCACTACAAGTTCAGCTCGGCCCGGATCGGGCCCTGCGCCCGCGGTTGTCGCCGCTTTCTCCGTAACCCGGCGAGGAGGACTGGCGCGTTAAAATGTAGGCACTTGTACCAGTCAGAGATGGCTTCTGGGCTCCACCGTCTGGGGCTTGCGGGGGGGGGGGCAGGAGTGGGGAGGAAAAGGATAAATTGAGTCCTAGAGGGAGGGGGCAACTGTGGGATAAGGTATCGCCTCCCCACCCGTCTGCTGGATTTAGCTATTTTGTCCTGAAAGACTCGCTCCGATAAGGCCCCGTTCTGTGCCTCCCTGGTGGTCTCCTCTTGACAGCTCCCCCTCAAAGGATAACAAAAAAGCACTATAGGGGAGACGGCCTTCTTCGCCTCGTCCCCCCCCCTCCCGTGAATTCCCCCTCCCGCCCCCACCTTCCTTTCTCCTTTTCAAAGTGCATTTCATACAACAAAAATAATGTGCAAGCCGTATTAGCAGTCCCATCCCCGGCTTTGCCGCCACACACGCCACCCCCCTGACATAGCTGGTTTAACTATAACATGCATAGCTCTTTGTACACAAGGGCCGAGGGGGGGGGCGTTTTGCAGGGAGAACGGGGAGGGGGGAGGCCACCAGCTCGCTCACAGCCCCCCGCAAGCCCCCTTCGCCCTCCCAACCACGGACGCAGTCCTCAAATGTACGCAAACCCTTTCCCAAACCTCACTCCTAAGGGGTTTTGCCGGGCGGGTGGGCAAAGGTGGAGGCAAGAGGGGAGACGCGGACCCCCACCCCGGCCGCAAACCCACTCCCCGTAAAGAGAGCAGACGGGCAATTCTCTGCGCTGGCTGGGCAGGGAACCCATTCTCTCGGCCTCGCGTCCAACTTTAAGGCAAGGGTTTGAGACAGAGCTCTGGTACCGTGCGGGAAAATGGGGGTGGGGGTGCTGTTTAAACACAGCATACGGCCGTATCCAACCCCCTGCCCGGCGTTGGAAGAAGACTTGCCGCACCAACCCTTCAAGTTTCCAAAGGGTTGTGGGGTTTTTTGCGCGTGCGGCATTTGGGCTCCGCCTGCGTGGACGCGGCTCGGGTCTACCCCCCCCCCAACCGACAGCCCCTTTTGCCAGACCAACCCTGTCTTTTGCGCCCCCTCCCTGCCCGTCCCACCCCCTTTCCAGAAGATGGCATCTTTCGAACTCGCTTTTACGCACATCCCGCTTGCTGGGCGGAAAGAGAGCAGTTGCGGAATCGCGCTCCGTTCTTCCTCCGCCGAAGAAATCTTGCCAACACCCTGTCATGCGGTGGGTGCCGCGGGCGGAACACCCCCCCCACGGGGAAGCAAAGCGCAGGTTATTTTGTAGGGGGGGAGGGATGGGGGCCACAGACGCAGCATAAAAGGTGTCCAGCTTTTCTCCCTCGCGGGAGAGGGGGTTTGCTACCTCCACTGTCTCGACGCACCGTGGAGATCCGTTGTCTTCTCCAGAGAAGGAAGGCGGTGTAGAAAAGGGGAGAGGGGTGGGGGGTGGGAAGGTGCTGGAGGGGGCGGCAGCAGGCCAGGAATTATGCCCCCCCTTTCTCTAGTCTCTCTCTTTTCCACCCCTCACTCCCAAGGGGAAAAAAAAGATCAGGAACATTTTGCATATAACATCCCTTTTGAGAACGGAACCGGCGGGGTGGCCGCGAGGCGCGATACGTCCTCTATCCAAAGTAGTGTTTGTTTCTGGCCCCCCAAGACTTGTCAGATGGGGTTGCGGGCTGGGCAGGCGATTCATCGCGTCGTTCGTTTTTTTAAAACATTTTGCAAAAGTTTGGACCTTCTTCCCGCGGCGCCAAGGACTCCCGAAGCCAAGTCCGTCGTCGCCCCAATCTCCGCGCTGCCATCAAGGTTTTGAGCCGGGGGGTCGGGAGTGGGGGTGAATCGTTCTCCTCGGAGGAAGCCCAAAGCCCAGGAGGGGGGGTGAGGGGGGTGAGGAAGATGAAGGTCCAAATGAAAGCTGCGGTTAACCTAAATACCAGGACTGGAGGACAAGAGGTGAGAGAAAGAGAAAGGGGAAAGAAGAGAAAATTATTTTTTCCCAAAAAAACACATTATTTTTTATTGATTTTCAACATTTATCACAAATATAATCTAACAAAAGTGCTAGCCAGATACTTTGGGGGTCGTCTGCAAAGTAAGGTTTGCCTATTAAAGGTAAAGGGACCCCTGACCATTAGGTCCAGTCGTGGCTGACTCTGGGGTTGCGGCGCTCATCTCGCTTTATTGGCCGAGGGAGCCGGCGTACAGCTTCTGGGTCATGTGGCCAGCAGGACTAAGCCGCTTCTGGCGAACCAGAGCAGGGCACGGAAACGCCATTTACCTTCCCGCCGGAGCGGTACCTATTTATCTACTTGCACTTGGACGTGCTTTCGAACTGCTAGGTGGGCAGGAGCAGGGACCGAGCAACGGGAACTCACCCTGTCATTGCGGGGATTCGAACCGCCGACCTTCTGACCGGCAAGCCCTAGGCTCTGTGGTTTAACCCACAGCGCCACCCGCGTGTAGTTTTTGCAAATAGCCAGCAGGTGGCAGCACAGCCTTTTTGACTCTTTTTCTAGCTAGAGCTATTCCAGACATAGAATTATAGTTTTCAAAGAGATATTGGGGATCATTCTGGTTCAGGCCCCTGCAATGCAGGAATAAGCGGCTGGGTTTTTGCCAAAAGAACCAGGAGGTGTCTTAGACCATCACTATTTCTGTTGGATAATTCCCCCGAAAGCCTCCACAATTTCATTTCCCCGAAAAAACTCAAGAACCAGCCATGGGTGATCACTCTGGGTGTGTTTGCAATGGGAAGAAGCAGGTGCAGAAATTTAGCACTGAGCCTATTGTCTGCTTTCCCCAGAAACTCAGCATTTTTTAATTTTATTTTTAAATCAAGTCGCTAGTCCTCAATATATTCCCCAGTGGCAGTGATGGGGGTTCCACCACCACAAAATTACATCTCTGCAGGTTGCAGCATTCGCTTTCCTGAGAATTTCAGCTTAAATAACCAATTTCTTTGGGGATTATGGACAATTTTGGGGGGGGGGAGGACCCATTGGCGAAAGCGCGCCTTGGGTTACAACCTGTTTTGGTTTGCAAACGGACCTCCAGAACGGATTATGGTTGTAAACCAAGGTACGGTAAAGGTAAAGGGACCCCTGACCATTAGGTCCAGTCGTGGTTGACTCTGGGGTTGTGGCGCTCATCTCGCTTTATTGGCCGAGGGAGCCAGTGTACAGCTTCCGGGTCATGTGGCCAGCAGGACTAAGCCACTTCTGGAGAACCAGAGCAGCGCACGGAAACGCCGTTTACCTTCCCGCCGGAGCAGTACCTATTTATCTACTTGCACTTGGACGTGCTTTCGAACTGCTAGGTTGGCAGGAGCAGGGACCGAGCAATGGGAGCTCACCCCGTCATTGTGGGGATTCGAACCACTGACCTTCTGATCGGCAAGTCCTAGGCTCTGTGATTTAACCCACAGCGCCACCACTGTAAAATAAAAGCTGTGAACCAGTGCTGGATTTAAGTATAAGCTAAACAAGCTACAGCTTAGGGCCCCCAAAAATGAGCCACAAAAAAGTTTAAAGGGGAAAAAACTGGATGTACATTTCCAAAATATAAGATAAAAAAATAAATAAAATAAAACCTACACGCAGCAACAGTGTTTTGTGTTGTGTAGGCTCCTGTGATGTAAGTCCCGGGCCCCGCCTGCTAGCCTGCTCCCTAAAATATCACTGGTTTGCTCCTTTCTATATATAGGGTGCCTACATTCTGTATGGACTGGTCACACGGCCACATGTGCAAATGGCTTGAGATACCTATTAGGTCCATCAATTAAAGGTAAAGGGACCCCTGACCGTTAGGTCCAGTCGTGGCCGACTCTGGGGTTGCGGCGCTCATCTCTCTTTATTGGCCGAGGGAGCCGGCGTACAGCTTCCGGGTCATGTGGCCAGCAGGACTAAGCCGCTTCTGGCGAACCAGAGCAGCGCACGGAAACGCCGTTTACCATAATCCATCAGTTACCATATAGCATTTATTCAACACAAAAAACAGCGGCCATTTGTTGTTGGCAAAGGACAGCTGGACATAGAAAGGGCCCCAAGACCTTTCAGGAGCTGAGGGCCTCATCCAGCCCTGCCTTTGCAGGGGGTTGGAATGGATGACCCCTGAGGGTCCCTTATCGCTTTACGCTTCCACGACCTGCAAGCCATCTTGGCTGGAGGTGTTTGTGCATGGAGAGAGAGGCTGCGCCATAATTCCTACTGCGTCTAACAAGCTTTTTTCCCTCCCCTCCTTTTTTTTTTTTTTTTTTTTTTGCAGATTCAGCAGATCTCGGCTGGCGAGAGCGATTTCCCCTCCACGCTCGTCCTCTCCTAGCCAGCCACCCGCAGTCTCCCCACTGCCTCTCCTCTGCAGTCAATTCCCCCCGCAACCCCCCCCCCACAAAACACACCCGCAGACCCATATATGCCCTCTGGGACATTGCAACTGCGGCACGGAGAATCGCGTGTGAAAAGAGAGATTTGCGGGCCGACCGAGTGGATCTGACCCCCGTCTCCCTGCCTGACGAAAGCAGAAGATTTTGCAGAGGGAGAAAAAGGTCACAACAGATCGCTTCTTCGTTCACCCAACCAAACACGTATCAAATCTTTTATTTCCCTTCCCTTTTATGAAGATCACCCGCTCTGAGACCCCACAGCTAATTCTCCCCTGGTCTCCTCGCTGGCCCAAGTAGGACCAATTCAGCCAACTAGCACTGGGGATCATCTAATGCTTATTAGATGGGTTTCCCCTAAATTGATTCCTGAGCTTTGAATTTTATCGTTATTCATGTTTTTATGCTGCTTTTACAATTGTTTTAAATTTGTTGTGAGCCTGGTGTTTGAACCGGGAAGGGCGGGGTATAAATAAAAATCTATTATTATTATTAATTATTATTATTATTAATTGAGGGGAAAGCACACACCCAAAATGTGTCTGTTTGCAAAACGGGATTTCAAAAAGGCATTCATCTTGCTGCCTTTTTTCTCCCTTTGGATGTCTCAGAATCGCAAGTTAGCTATCTGGCCTGAATCAAAGGACTGTAGAGTTGCAAAGGGACCCTCAGGGGTCACCCATCCCAACCCCATTTGCAATGCAGGAATCTCAGCTAAAGCATCCCTGACAGAGGGCCATTCGAACTCTGCTTAAAGATCTCCAAGGAAGACTTCCATCCCACGGCCCAATAGCTCTTACTGCCAGAAAGTTTCCCCTGATAATTTCGTTGGAATTTCCTTTGGTGGCAAAGGGGTGGAAGGAAGAAGAAGCCCCAACAATAATCTGGATGGGCATAACAAACTACAAGAATTTGCTGAAATGGCGTGGTTGACAAACAGCTATATCAGGCATAGGCAAACTCTGGCCCTCCAGATGTTTGGGACTACAACTCCCATCATCCCTAGCTAACAGGACCAGCGGTCAGGGATGATGGGAATTGTAGTCCCAAACACCTGGAGGGTCGAAGTTTGCCTATGCCTGAGCTATATAATCCCTAATGTAGTAAGATAAGACCTTTGGAGCAGGCATTTAAAAGAGAAAGTTTTTTAATGAACTGCCCTAAAGGTAAAGGGACCCCTGGCCGACTCTGGGGTTGCAGCGCTCATCTCGCTTTATTGGCCAAGGGAGCCGGCGTACAGCTTCCGGGTCATGTGGCCAGCATGACTAAGCCGCTTCTGGCGAACCAGAGCAGTGCACGGAAACGCTGTTTACCTTCCCGCCGGAGTGGTACCTATTTGTCTACTTGCACTTTGACGTGCTTTCGAACTGCTAGGTTGGCAGGAGCAGGGACCGAGCAACGGGAGCTCACCCCGTCATTGCGGGGATTTGAACCACCGACCTTCTGATTGGCAAGTCCTAGGCTCTGTGGTTTAACCCACAGCCCCACCCGCGTCCCTATGAACAGCTCTAGTAGGGCAGTAATTGTTCCTTGATCAT
The DNA here is from genome assembly GCF_964252035.2 of Podarcis erhardii. NCBI lineage: Eukaryota > Metazoa > Chordata > Lepidosauria > Squamata > Lacertidae > Podarcis > Podarcis erhardii. Next base: position 10,084,518 of record NC_138516.1, on the reverse strand, counting down.
TTGTCACCCCCTCCATGGTGGCACCTGGGGCGGACCATCCCCCCTTCCTACGCCCCTGCCCACAATCCTTGACCAATTACTGGTCAAGCTGGCTGCGGGAGGATGGAGAAAGCAAAGGGTCCGGTCACCTTCGGAGGTCCACAGGTCTCCCCCAACCCTGGTCCGAGAAGAGGAATTCCTCCATCGCCGTGACCCCGAGGAAGAGTTAGGGGGACTCACCTGCGCCTGATAGATGCTGCCAGGGTCCCGTCCTAGTCCCACGAAGCGGTTCGCAGGGGGTGTGCCTGGGGCGGAGTAGGCTGAGGAAGGGAAGGAGGGAGAGGGGGAGAGGAAGAAAGGAGGGGGAACACAGCACGGTTTAGAAAAGAAACGCAAAACAAACCCCCGACCACCAATTCCTAACCATTCGTGGGGAAACCAGCCGGAATAATCTTTCTTCCTTCCTATCTTTCCCTTCCTTCCTTCCTTCCTTCCTTCCTTCCTTCCTTCCTTCCTTCCTTCCTTCCTATCTTTCCTTCCTCTCCCTCTCTCTCCTTCCTTCCTTCCTTCCATCTTTCCTTCCTCTCCCTCTCTCTCCTTCCTTCCTTCCTTCCTTCCTTCCTTCCTTCCTTCCTTCCTTCCTTCCTTCCTTCCTTCCTTCTTCCATCCATCTTTCCTTCCTCTCCCTCTCCTTCCTTCCTTCCTTCCTTCCTTCCTTCCTTCCTTCCTTCCTTCCTTCCTATCTTTCCTTCCTCTCCCTCTCCCTCCTTCCTTCCTTCCTTCCTTCCGTTTATATGCCCCCCCCCATCACAAAATCTCAGAGCGGCTCACAGGACAAAATACGAGGTATAAACCACAAGCAAACAGTTAAAACAAAAAACAACCCACCTCCTTCCCACAAACACATTTAAGAGACTGCAGAATGCCGAAAGCGACGGACTGTGCTGAAACGGCAAGGCCGGCGGCGAAATTAAGAGAGCGAAATGACGAACTCGTTATAGGGAAGCCTATTTATAATATATTTACATATATTAACAGTCAAACTAAATTGTGGGCGGGAGTAGAGATAAAAGCAGCGGGAGAAAAACGACAAAACAACAAGAGAAACTTTGCGTAATGAAGGCGCCGGGGCAGCCTCTCTGTGGAGGGCATGCCACAAACTTTTCCTTCCTTCCTTCCTTCCTTCCTTCCTTCCTTCCTTCCTTCCTTCCTCTTTCTTTCCTTCCCTCCCTCCCTCTCTTCCTCTTTCTTTCCCTTCCTCCCTCCCTTCCTCTTTCTTTACCTTCCTTCCTTCCTTCCTTCCTTCTTTCCTTCCTTTCTTTTCCTCCTTCTTTCCCTCCCTCCCTCCCTCCCTCCCTCTTTCTTTCCCTTCCTTCCTTCCTTCCTTCCTTCCTTCCTTCCTTCCTTCCTTCCTTCCTCTTTCTTTCCCTTCCTTCCTTCCTCCCTCCCTCCCTCCCTCCCTCCCTTCCTCTTTCTTTCCCTTCCTCCCTCCCTTCCTTTTTCTTTTCTTTCCTTCCTTCCTTCCTTCCTTCCTTCCTTCCTTCCTTCCTTCCTTCCTTCCCTCCCCTTGTGGTTGCCCTGAGGGCACAACACAAATATTTGCTGCCGCCCCCTCTGCCCTCTGGGCTCGTAAGCGCCCCAATCTACGAATTTATTTTATCCCCCCTTTTTATTGGATCCGTAGCCTCCCTATCTTTCAAATAGCTTGAGGTGGTGTTCGCAGTCCTCGTTACCATCCTCACAACGACCCTGCGTGGCGCAACAGGATGAAAGATCGTGACTGGCCCCAGGCAGAGTTCAAAATTTGCCAGGCTCGTTTTGCAACCGAGTGAAGATTCCTGGGTGCCAGGATAAGGGATCCTCAGACTTCGCCTAATTTCCCACGCTAGCAACACCCCCTGCAGAATTCTACCCGCCATGATTTCATCCGTACAACCGGAATGAATTTCAGGAACCCAAAATTCGTCTTGAAAACTACAAGCTTCTAACCGCCTGGCTCCCCAAAATGGCAACTTAGAATCCACACAGTTCAAAGCAAACAGATGTAGGTCAGTGTCTCAGCCTCAAAACACAACATTGCCTGCATTGGCACCCGGGATGTTTCCGAGCACAATTCGAAGTGTTGGTGCTGACCTTGAAAGCCCTAAACGGCCCAGTATCCCTGAAGGAGCGTCTCCACCCCGGACACCTGGGTTAGGGTTAGGGTTAGGGTTAGGGTTAGGGTTAGGGTTAGGGCCTTCTGGCCGTTCCCTCCCTGCGAGAAGTGAGGTTGCAGGGAACCAGGCGGAGGGCCTTCTCTGTGGCGGTGCCCGCCCTGTGGAACTTCCTCCCACCAGATGTCAAGGAGATAAACAACTATCTGACTTTTTGAAAACAGCCCTGTATGGGGAAGTTTCCAACACTTGAGTTTTATTCTGGTTTTATATGGATCGGAAGCCGCCCAGCGAAGCTTCGGCGACCCGGTCAGTTGGGCAGAGTTCAAATTATCATTCATACACCGTATTTTTCGCTCTATAAGACGCACCAGACCACAAGACGCACCTAGTTTTGGAGGAGGAGAACAAGAAAAAAAATATTCTGAATCTCAGAAGTCAGAACAGCAGGAGGGATCGCTGCGCAGTGAAAGCAGCAATCCCTCTTGCTGTTCTGGCTTCTGGGATAGCTGCGCAGCCTGCATTCGCTCCATAAGACGCACACACATTTCCCCTTACTTTTTAGGAGGGAAAAAGTGAGTCTTATACAGAAAAAAATATGGTAATTATTATGTGGTTTCCCATCGTTTCCAGCTGTTTAAGGAAATGAAAAGGGACTTTATCACAGTGCCTGGTTGTGTAAAAAGGTGTTGCGATTTCTAGCTCATGGCAGAGGAACTGAGTGAGTTTTGTTTTACATTCCAGTGTAAGCTTTTGGGTTAAAGGATGAAAACCTGTGTTCTTTTTTTAAGCTATAAGAAACATTCATTAAACAGGGTCAATGTGCAACCAATTCTCATCAGTTCCAGACAGCATAGGGATGGGGTGGTGAGAGTCTGGCAATATCTGAAGGGTCCCTGCCAGGTATTTAAGAAGAATTCCTGGCCGCAAGGATGCTATTAGCCCAGAGATAAAAATAAGAGATAACCCCAGCCAGATAAGAATGGCAAACCAAGTTGATGGACGATGCCAAAATGGCAAAATTAACTGGGAAGCTCAGGAATCAAGAAGACGAGGACTTTGAAAAGGAACGGGGAAAGTTTATAATTTATATGCGAGACCATTGTAAGCAGGTTAAAATATTAGCAGGTCCAGCTCCGAGAGCCTTCTGGCGGTTCCCTCCCTGCGAGAAGCGAGGTTACAGGGAACCAGGCAGAGGGCCTTCTTGGTGGTGGCGCCCTCCCGCCGGATGTCAAGGAAATAAACAGCTTTCTGACTTTTAGAAGACACCTCAAAGCAGCCCTGTTTAGGGAAGTTTTTAATGTTTGGTGTTTTTAATATTCTGTTGGGAGCTGCCCAGTGTGACTGAGGAAGCCCGGCCAGATGGGCGGGGTAATAATAATAATAATAATAATAAACAATAAACGAAAGTCCTTCGTTACACAGCTGCTCCTTTGGCTAGATCTGAGTCTGCAAGAGGACGTTTTGGATCGACGAGCCGCAAAGCTTCTATTTAGGCGCAAACTAGGTAAAGGTAAAGGGAACCCTGACCATTAGGTCCAGTCGTGACCGACTCTGGGGTTGCGGCGCTCATCTCGCTTTATTGGCCGAGGGAGCTGGCGTACAGCTTCCAAGTCATGTAGCCAGCAGGACTAAGCCTCTTCTGGCGAACCAGAGCAGCGCACAGAAACGCTGTTTACCTTCCCGCCGGAGTGGTACCTATTTATCTACTTGCACTTTGACATGCTTTTGAACTGCTAGGTGGGCAGGAGCAGGGATCCAGCAACGGGAGCTCACCCCATCGCAGGGATTCGAACCGCCGACCTCCTGATCGGCAAGCCCTAGACTCTGTGGTTTAACCCACAGCGCCACAAACTATTCAGTTGCAAACCAGCAGGAGGGACACTGTTTTGATTTCAACAGGTGTGTTTTAAACTAAGATTACAAGACGTCCCCGTTTCCCAGGGACTGATTTACAAATCAGTCCCCAGACAAAATCCTGTCATTCCTATTGAAGTTAAAAAGTGTCCCCGGATTCGTTGAAAAAAAATCTGGTAACCTTATTTTAAACCGGCCCTTTGCCCAAGCCCTTTCCCCTTGGCAGATCGGGGCTGCCGCTGTTTCGAACCCAGGTCTCCCCCACTGCTGCCGCCGCCCCTGAAAAAAAAAAAAACCTCCTATGAAAAACGCTGCCACGCTCCAAGTCCCACCCCTTTCTGAAAAATGAAAACGCTAGACTGCGGTCTGTGAGCATGTCTGGATTTGGAGGTTTGGGGAGGTGGGCGGAATTGGGCATGGGTGGGCATGGCTGCTGGGCCATTTGGGAGGGGGCGGGCGGGCGGGCAGGAGTCGGGATTGGGTTTGGGGGGGGCGTTTTTGAGGCTTGCTTACTGGGAGACGTCGGCGAAGTGGTCCCTCCCTCGGAAGTTGTCGCGATGGGTTTGGTGTCGGGTGAGATTGCCAGGCGGGGCAGACCCGGGGGGGGCGGCGGCGCCAACATCTGGGTGGGAAGGTAATGCCCGGGAACCTTCACTTGTCCACCTCCATTTAACTAGGGGGGGACACAAGATGGAAAACAAAAAAAAGAGACACAAAGCTGGTTAACAGAGCCCTCAGAAGAGCTGCCCGGTGGAGAACCCCCCCACTTAGAAGAAACGGGGACGGCGGCCGGGCAGGATTGGGGAACACGGGCACCTCGGCCAGCTCAACTCGGCGTCCCCATTTGTGACACCCCCCCCCCCCCGCAGTGGGTATTTCGAGGTAGACTACCTCTCTTTCAAATCAGAACCAGTAAAGGTCCTGTGTGAGTGTCTGGAGGCGGTTGGAGGATGGATGGCGGCTAACGGGTTGAGGTTGAATCCTGACAAGACAGAAGGACTGTTTTGGGGGACAGGGGGTGGGCAGGTGTGGGGGACTCCCTGGTCCTGAATGGGGTCACCGTGCCCCTGAAGGACCAGGTGCGCAGCCTGGGAGTCATTCTGGACTCATGGCTATCCATGGAGGCGCAGGTCAACTCTGTGTCCAGGGCGGTTCCGTCTGGTATGCAGGATGAGACCCTCCCTGCCCACAGACTGTCTCACCAGAGTGGTGCATGCTATGATTGTCTCCCGCTTGGACTACTGCCATGCGCTCTACGTGGGGCTACCTTGGAAGGTGACCCGGAAACTGCAACTAATCCAGAATGTGGCAGCTGGACTGGGGACTAGGAGCGGCCGCCGGGACCATATAACCCCGGTCCTGAAAGACCTACATTGGCTCCCAGGACGTTTCCAAGCACAATTCAAAGTGTTGGTGCTGACCTTGAAAGCCCTAAATGTCCCAGTATCCCTGAAGGAGCATCTCCACCCCCATCGTTCAGCCCGGACACCTGGGTCCATCTCCCAAGGGCCTTCTGGCGGTTTCCTCATTGCAAGAAGTGAGGTTACAGGGAACCAGGTAGAGGGCCTTCTCGGTGGTGGCGCCCGCCCTGTGGAACACCCTCCCTTCAGATGTCAAGGAAATAAACAACTATCTGACTTTTAGAAGACACCTCAAAGCAGCCCTGTTTAGGGAAGTTTTAAATGCTTGATGTTTTATCGTGCTTTTATATTTTTGTTGGGAGTTGCCCAGAGTGGCTGGGGAAGCCCAGCCAGATGGGTGAGGTATAAATAATATTATTATTATTATTATTATTATTATTATTATTATTATTATTATGTGATGGTGGTGGAATTTAGGCATAGGGCTATAGCTGGACTGTTGACCTTTGCCTTGTGGCATTTGAAAAATGTATTTTATTTTATCGTTTTTTATTTTATTTTATTTTTTTATCATTTTATTTTTTTTTATTTTATTTTAGGATCAGTAGGGTGAAGTTGCAAAAGCTGGAATAAAGATTGAGGGAGGGGAGCGATCTGTGGACCCCCCCATATTTATGAGAAGGGCAGGGGGAAACCACATGCCACTAGTGGGTGGGGCCAGAGGCAAAATGGGCAGGGCGACAAATGCAAATTTATGCAGTAGGCTAGTTTCTTGCATGGACTTTCTCGCAAACACACATACAGATCTGTCTGGTCTACTACATCTAGAGTCGCAAGAGAGTGCCGGGACTAAAATAGTTTACCCAAAACTTCACTCTTGTGGTTTATCCCCACGACGGCTACTCAAGCTGGGTTTTAGTAAAGCAAGCAATTTAATTAAACGATATTGAGCGACAGAACAACTCGGCCACAATAAGGAAATTCTGCCCATGGTACAACTTATTCCCCACCTAGACATTTTGACTCTTGGCCGCCCTCTTTGCATAACTTAATAATTCCAAAATATAGACGCGCTTTGACTCTCGCAAGACTGAATATACTGAATATACTCGAGGGACGATTCCGAAAAACCCCAGTGGGAAAAACGCCTATGTCCCTGTGGAGATGGCAGTCGCGAATCGGCGGCTCATGTCCTTCGGGCCTGCAATCTTTACAAAGATTTGAGGAGCAAAATTATCACCCCTCTTTTATTGTCCATTCCGGGTCGCCCAACCACTGTTACAGTCTCCATTCCCTTGGCAGATCAAGAGGAACAGGCGATAGATAGCAAAAGTTGCAAGGTTTTTAACCGGAGCGATTAGAATAAGACCCACCATTTGACTATTGATCCAAACTCCCAAAATGTAATTTAACTATTTACATTTATCCTCTGTATACAGCGGTACCTTGGTTCTCAAACACCTTGGTTCTCAAATGCCTTAGTTCCCAAACGCCTTGGTTCTCAAATGCCTTGGTTCCCAAACACCTTGGTTCCCAAACGCCGCAAACCAGGAAAAGTGTTCCGGTTCGTGAACGTTTTCCAGAAGCCGGACATCCGGCGCAGCTTCGGATTGTGCACAGAAAGCTCCAGTCGGAAGCCGTGCCTCGGTTGCCGAATGTTTTCAGACTTCCGGAACAGATTCTGTTTGGCACAACTGTATTTTAATGGGGGGGGGGGAGGCAGAAACATAGACTGGTTTTCCCTGGACATGCCGTATTCCGGATACGTCCAGGAAAACCCAGACGTATTTCAACCCTATGCAGAGAGACGATACCCAAGGAAATAAAACAGGAGCAAATATGGAAGTGAGAGCTGGACCATCAAGAAGGCTGATGGCTGAAGAATGGATGCTTTTGAATTCTGGTGCTGGAGGAGACTCTTGAGAGTCCCATGGACTGCAAGAAGATCAAACCTCTCCATTTGGAAGGAAATCAGCCCTGAGTGCTCACCGGAAGGACAGATCCTGAAGCTGAGGCTCCAAGACTTTGGCCACCTCAGGAGAAGAGAAGACTCCCTGGAAAAGACCCTGATGTTGGGAAAGATGGAGGGCGCAAGGAGAAGGGGACGACAGAGGACGAGATGGTGGGATAGCGTTCTTGAAGCGACCAGCATGTGTTTGACCAAACTGCGGGAGGCAGTGGAAGACAGGAGGGCCTGGCGTGCTCTGGTCCAGGGGGTCACGAAGTGGCGGACACCACTAAACGACTAAACAACAACAACAAAAGTTTTTTCACAGGTAATGTTGGCTCGTAAATGCAGTGTGTGTTTTTGGGAGGTGGGGGGTTGGGCCTCCTCTATTCTCCCCCCCCCCAGCTGCCCTGCAGGCACCCTGAGCAGTAGGTAGGCACCCCTTTGAAGGGGCTACCTGCTGGTGATGGAGCTGGGAGCCCACCAGGGTGGAGAGCAACCTTGCAGCAAAGCGAGATGCACATCAAAGATGCCTTCATATGTTACATATGTTATGCATATCGATGGCCAGACCCGTCTCTCTCTGTGTGTGTGTGTGTGTGTGATGGTTGCAGAAGGCAGGGAGAGTTTGATTTGGAGACTGCTGGAGATTCCCAGCTTCAAAGCAGTCCAAAATCTCCCTCTGGCTTTCCCCCTCTCGTAACACGCCGTGCCGCTGCCCCATCTCACTGCGATCGAACCCAATCTTTCTACTTCTCCTTTTGGCAACCCCTCATAGCCAGTTGCCTTCCATAAACACGGTTTTAACAGCAAGTCCGTAAGTGACTGTGGAGGCCAATTCTGGATCCCCACGTCCTTCCACAGTGGGGACATAGGTTTCCACGCAGGAGTTGATCCTGGTGAGGGTTTGCCAAGCGTGCCTTCCTCTTAGCACGTTTCTCCCTCTTGTCCCGAGTTCAAGTGTCTCCAAAGCCCACAACACCTTTGGGAAAGGCTGTTCTCCAGTTGGAGCGCTCACAGGCTAGTGTTTCCCAGTCGCCAGTGTTTATACTGCATTTTTAAAGATTTGCCTTGAGATATATTTTGTTGGCCACCAACATTACGCTCTCTGTTTTTAAAAGTTCAGCATAGAGGAGTTGCTTTGGAAGACGATAATCTGGCAATGCAACGACTGCCGCACGGATGTTACTAGCCCAGAGACGGAAAAAAGATAAAGTCCCTACCAGAGAATAATGGCAAACTAAGCTGATGGACTGAAGGGACGCAGGTGGCGCTGTGGGTTAAACCACAGAGCCTAGGACTTGCCGATCAGAAGGTCGGCAGTTCGAATCCCCGCAATGACGGGGTGAGCTCCCGTTGCTCGGTCCCTGCTCCTGCCAACCTAGCAGTTCAAAAGCATGTCAAAGTGCAAGTAGATAAATAGGTACCACTCCGGCAGGAAGGGAAATTTCGTTTCCGTGCGCTGCTGTGGTTCTCCAGAAGCGGCTTAGTTCTGCTGGCCACATGACCCGGAAGCTGGACGCCGGCTCCCTCGGCCAGTAAAGTGAGATGAGCGCCGCAACCCCAGAGTCGGCCACGACTGGACCTAATGGTCAGGGGTCCCTTTACCTTTAAGCTGATGGACTAAGCCTTGCCAACCCCTGATCTATCCCATCTTCTGTCTAAGCAACACCCCCCTTTCTCACACCCGCTGGTCCTTATAACAATCCCCTGTTTAAGAACCGGTTCCCGAGCTTGACTTTTTCCTCTGCCCTCCTAGTTCCCCTTTTCTTGTGTGTTGTGCTTTCCGTGTTGTAGATTCTAAGCCGCGGCTCCCTTGACCCACGGCATTATTTCTGTGGCACCCCTGTGGGGCTCAGGAGCCCAGTTATGTCCCCCCCCTTGCCTGCAGAGCTGGCAGCCCCTCAACTTTTTTTGAACACCCTTCCTTGTTGCCAGCGCCACCCCTGAACATCATTCAAGGCACCCCAGGGTGCCACGACACACTGAATCACTGTATTACACCCTGGAACAAGGCGTCTTATGCCCAAAACGCAGCAAGTGTCCCAGGGCATTATGGGAAACTCCAAAGCTGCCCCTTCCCAGGGAAGTCTCAGGAGTGCTGCTGTCGCCCCCCATAAGATATCTGTGTGCCCCAACACAAGCAAGAGAGCCTCCTTTTTTGCCATCGACACAGCCTGTCCCAACGCACAGACAGCTCCCTTTTAATAATAATAATAATAATAATAATAATAATAATAATAATAATAAATTTTATTTATACCCCGCCCTCCCCAGCCAGAGCTGGGCTCAGGGCGGCTAACACCATCCAAATTACAGTAAAAACATAATAATAATTACCATATTTTTTGCTCTATAAGACTCACTCCCCCCCCCTAAAAAGTAAGGGGAAATGTGTGTGCGTCTTATGGAGCGAAGGCAGGCTGCACAGCTATCCCAGAAGCCAGAACAGCAAGAGGGATTGCTGCTTTCACTGCGCAGTGATCCCTCCTGCTGTTCTGGCTTCTGAGATTCAGAATATTTTTTTTCTTGTTTTCCTCCTCCAAAAACTAGGTGCGTCTTGTGGTCTGGTGCGTCTTATAGAGCGGAAAATACGGTAAAAAAACCCAATTTAAAATACAGGTTAAAATGCAGCCTCATTTTAAAAGTAGCCCATAGATCAAAACCGTAAGGGGAGGGAAACGTAAGGGTCAGACTGAGTCCAAACCAAAGGCCAGGAGGAACAGCTCTGTCTTGCAGGCCCTGCGGAAAGATGTCAAGTCCCGCAGGGCCCTGGTCTCTTGTTCCACCAAGTTGGGGCCAGTACTGAAAAGGCCCTGCCACTAGTTGAGACCAATCTAACCACCATGCAGCATGGGACCCCCAAAAGTTTTGGGAAGTTTCAGCCTGGCATAATGCGCATTTCTACACATGCCCGCTCGGAAACCGCCGCAGCCCGAATAATCCGCTAGTCCTCAAGAGGGTGAGAAAAACCGCACAGGGGAGAGGGGCAGCGGTATCTACGGTGGCCTTGTGAAGAGAGAGCTGAGCAAGACCGCCAAGTTGGCAAGTCCCAGGACTTCCCTCGAACCCCAAAACCACAGGGGGACGAGATCGGCGGTTCCTTACCGGTCCCGGCTGCTGATTGGACGGGTCGCAGGCCAGTGAGACGAGGTCTTTCAGAGGGTCCTGAGGGTTCAGGTGCGGTGGGTACCGTATGGCTGTGTGTTGGAAGTAAGTAGAGGCCGTCTGGGGCAGGATCGAGGTGGTGGGAAAATGTAGCGCGGAGGAAGGGTGAGGGCTTCGGGCGATACCTGCAGGGGGCGACAGATAATAATAATAATAATAATAATAATAATAGTAATAATAATAATAATAATAATAATAATAATAATAATAATAATATTTATACCCCGCCCATCTGGCTGTGCTTTCCCAGCCACTCTGGGCGGCTTCCCAAAAAATATTAAAATACTGTAATACATCAAATATTAAAAAGCTTCCTTAAACAGGGCTGCCTTCAGATGTCTTCTAAAAGTCTGGTAGTTGTTGTTCTCTTTGACATCTGGTGGGAGGGCGTTCCACAGGGCGGGCGCCACCACCGAGAAGGCCCTGTGCCTGGTTCCCTGTATCTTGGCTTCTCGCAGTGAGGGAACTGCCTGAAGGCCCTTGGAGATGGACCCCGGTGTCCAGGCAGAATGATGGGGTGGAGACGCTCCTTCAGATATACTGGACCGAGGCCATTTAGGGCTTTCAAGGTCAGCCCCAACACTTTGAATTGTGCTTGGAAATGTACTGGGAGCCAATGAAGGTCTTTCAGGAACGGTGTTATGTGGTCTCAGCGGCCGCTCCCAGTCCCCAGTCTAGCTGCCGTGTTCTGGATTAGTTGTAGTTTCTGGGTCACCTTCAAAGGTAGCCCCACGTAGAGCGCATGGCAGTAGTCCAAGCGGGAGATAACCAGAGCATGCACCACTCTGGCCAGACAGTCTGCGGGCAGGGAGGGTCTCATCCTGCGTCCCAGATGGAGCTGCCCTGGACACAGAACTAACCTGTGCCTCCATGGACAGCTGTGAGTCCAAAATGACTCCCAGGCTGCGCACCTGGTCCTTCGGGGACACAGTCACCCCATTCAGGACCAGGGAATCCTGCCCGCCTCCTGTCCCCCCAAAACAGTCCTTCTGTCTTGTCAGGTAGAGAGGAGACTGGGTGGCCGGCCTTGCTGCGACACCCCTGGACCCCCGCCCAGGGTGCCTTTGCAGAGACCACCGCCCTGGCCTTCTTTCCCGCTACAACCTCGCCTCCCTGCTCCCCGGTCTCCTTGGGAAAGTCAATTTTTTAAAAATCCGCCCGGATATTTTAATCCTCAAAAGGAGGGCATGTCCTGGAAAAAGAGGACACATGGCAACTGGGTGGGGGCAGGTGTTTCCCTTCATTCCTGGTCAAAGATGGAGCATCTCTTCTCCTCCCCGCCATGCGCAGTAGGAAATGCTACTTTTATTAAATTACGTTTATTGAATTTATCAGCTGGGAATCACAAGGCCGTTTGCTGCAGAAAAGAATTCTGGGAACTGAAGTTTTCTGTGGATTCTCAGAGCCCCCTGATGGGAATGGTGGAGAGAACGTCCTTAGGAGAAAGGAAAGACTTTCAAAAGTTGTGCCTGAAGCAACTTGAGTCAAAAAATAAGAGGTGGGCTGTGCCAATTTGGACGGCTGGGACTGAGGAATCACATACCGTATTTTTCGCTCTATAAGATGCACTTTTCCCCTCCTGAAAAGTAAGGGGAAATGTGTGTGTGTCTTATGGAGCGAATGCAGGCTGCGCAGCTATCCCAGAAGCCAGAACAGAAAGAGGGATTGCTGCTTTCACTGCGCAGCGATCTCTCTTGCTGTTCTGGCTTCTGGGATTCAGAATATTTTTTTCCGTTTTCCTCCTCCAAAAACTAGGTGCGTCTTGTGGTCTGGTGCGTTTTTATAGAATGAAAAATACGGTTAAAAAACCCAATTTAAAATACAGGTTAAAATGCAGCCTCATTTTAAAAGTAGCCCATAAATCAAAACCGTAAGGGGAGGGAAACATAAGGGTCAGACTGAGTCCAAACCAAAGGCCAGGCGGATAGCTGCACAGCTATCCCAGAAGCCAGAACAGCAAGAGGGATCGCAGCAATCCCTCTTGCTGTTCTGGCTTCTGGGATTCAGAATATTTTTTTCCTTGTTTTCCTCCTCCAAAAACTAGGTGCATCTTGTGGTCTGGTGCGTCTTATAGAGCAAAAAATACAGTATGTATTGAGAGTCTCTGCAAGCAGAAAGCTAGCAGTGCAAGGACTCACTGCTACGTTTCTGCTTGCGAGGGGTTTCAAAAAGAGACGGCTTCCCTACAACACAGACACATGAACCCGAAGTGACACATTCCAGCTTTAGGGAGAATTCTCCTGCCTTATTTTGCCCCCTTCCTTGGCGACCCCCGACCTACCGCTGTGTACGGCGATGACGGGACGGTGGTGTTGTGTAAAACTGCTCAGCCGGGGCGAAGTATCTTGCGGAGACGGACTGTTGAAGGGAGACTTGTCCATGTTTGACTTTTTCGGAGAAATTCCTGGGGAGGAATTTGAGGAAGAGTCAACGTGTTTATCTGCACCAATATGCCCCCTAAGTTCTGCTCCTTGTGCCCTTTAAGTGTGCTTTCCAAGGCGCTTATTAATTTTTTATTTTTAATGATTTATACCAGGCATAGGCAAACTCTGGCCCTCCAGATGTTTGGGACTACAATTCCCATCATCCCTAACAAACAGGACCAGTGGTCAGGGATGATGGGAATCGTAGTCCCCAACATCTTGAGGGCCGGAGTTTGCCTACACCTGATTTATAACTTTCCATTACAATTTTTCGCATTTCAATGACGATAGCCATAACATTCACAACCATCGACTTCCCTTCCTCCCCTTCTACGGTTTCATTCATTTATCAACTGTGTATTCTAATCACGCCCCCTATGCTCACATTTCTCTCTTCCCCCTATATCTTCAATACGTGTAAAAGCCATTTGCACATTCAGAATGTAGGCACCCTATATAGAGAAAGGAGCAAACCAGTGATATTTTAGGGAGCAGGCTAGCAGGCGGGGCCCATGACTTACATCACAGGAGCCTACACAACACAAAACACTGTATGTAGGTTTTATTTTATTGGTTTCTTATCCTGTATTTTGGAAGTGTGCATCCAGTTTTTTCCCCTTTAAATTTTTTGGGACGCCCCCAAGAGATTGGGGCCCTAAGCTAGAGCTTGTTTAGCTTATACGTAAATCCAGTACTGAATATCAGGTGCGGCTCCGATTTAATTCATGAAACTCATCCGCCATTCGAGGGCAGAAGAGAAACCGGCTTCTGTCATTCCGGGACGGTCCCTGGAAAAACAGGACACTCGGAGGAGATGGGAGTGAACTGTTTAGTTTGGAAGGAACCATTCCAGATAATCTATTCTGCAACCCCTTGCAATGCAGGAATCATTTGCTCAAACCCACGACCTTGAGAATTAAAGAGCCTACCTGTTGCAGCTCTGTCTGAGTCTTGGGCAAGCCTAACCAATAATTTTTAAAACTCCCAAGATCAGTGATGATGATGTTGATGATTTATTAAAATTGTATACCGCCCCAAACCTGCAGGTCTCAGTTCACCGAATAATATGACAATATAAAAATGGAAAATACCGTATTTTTTGCTCTATATGACTCACATTTCCCTCCTAAAAAGTAAGGGGAAATGTGTGTGCGTCTTATGGAGTGAATGCAGGCTGCGCAGCTATCCCAGAAGCCAGAACAGCAAGAGGGATTGCTGCTTTCGCTGCGCAGCGATCCCTCTTGCTGTTCTGGCCTCTGAGATTCAGAATATTTTTTTTCTTGTTTTCCTCCTCCAAAAACTAGGTGCGTCTTATGGTCTGGTGGGTCTTATAGAGCGAAAAATACGGTGCATAAGCGATGGCTCACACAGAATACCATTAAAAAAAATGAATGAATACGTGGAATAACTTTGACAACACAGGCCGGGCTCCTAAATAACTTTTTCCCCCTTATACGTAAATCTAGCCCTGTGTGTGATGCCACACAGAGGGGAGCAGCTGACCAGAGGGGCTGGCACCCACGTGCCACTGAGCTTAAGAAGGCTGGCAACTCCTGCCATCTCCAACGTCCTTCTGGCAACGGGGTGGAAGACAGGGCAGAGAGAGGGTTAATCCCCTCTCGGCTTAGCCCCTGCCCTCCCGGCAGCGATTTATCTGGGGCAGTCGTTTTACGCGGTGCCACTAAAGGGTTTAGCTCTCTCCCAGACGTTCATTGAGAAGGATTTTACAACCAGAACATCCAGTCCGGGATGGAAATAAAGCTCTTCTCGCAGAGGATACGAACACGTCTCTTGTTGGAGGGGAAACGACGGCCGGCTGGGAGAGCAGGGGTGGGGAATCCCCGATGTTCCCCACCAGACAAATGCAGAAAGATACTGTAGGGGCGGGACGCGGGTGGCGCTGCGGGTTAAACCACAGAGCCTAGGACTTGCCGATCAGAAGGTCGGCAGTTCGAATCCCCGTAATGACGGGGTGAGCTCCCGTTGCTCGGTCCCTGCTCCTGCCAGCCTAGCAGTTCGAAAGCACACCAGTGCAAGTAGATAAATAGGTCCCGCTCCGGCGGGAAGGTAAACGGCGTTTCCGTGCGCTGCTCTGGTTTGCCAGAAGCGGCTTAGTCCTGCTGGCCACATGACCCGGAAGCTGTACACCGGCTCCCTCGGCCAGTAAAGCGAGATGAGCGCCGCAACCCCAGAGTCGGCCACGACCGGACCTAATGGTCAGGGGTCCCTTTACCTTTTTACTTTTGGGGATAGATTTGCAAGCTAACAATAGGGGAATGTTGGGGCTTCCCCACCAACCAAAAGCTGAAAAATACTGATGTGGATACCTTTGCAAGCTAATAATAAGAATAATAATTTTTGAATGGATTTTAACTGAGATGGATAAGATTTTGGATCACAGAAATGAAGTAAAATAAAATCAAACCATCCATTGTAGCATGCAGGGGGTGGTGGGACCCACCTAAATTATATAATTCGGCATCTGAATGATTGGGATTAGTAATTGTACAGCGGAACCTCGCTTTTTCCAGTGTCTTGGAAGCCGAACAATTCAGAACCCAGACGCTGGAAACCCGGAAGCAAATGCTTCCATTTTCGAACGTGCCTCAGAGTTCAAACGGCTTCCGTTTCTCCATTTTCTGAAGGGAATTTGCCGATTCCACACGAAAAACACTTATGTCCCTGTGGAGACGGCAGTCCTGATCGGTGGCGCACGCCCTTCTGGCTTGCCCTCTTTGTAAAGACTTGAGGAATGAGATTATCACCCCTCTTTTATCGTCCATCCCGGGTTGCCCAGCCACTGCCACTGTGTCCTTTCTCCGGGCAGATCAAGATGAGCAGGTGACAGCAAAGGTGGCAAGGCTTTTAGCTGGGGCAATCAGAATCAGGTCCACTATTTGACTCTTGATTCAAAACCCCAAAATGCATTCTATATAATTGACTTTTTTATTTCAAATCTTTGTATATCGTATTGTTGTTTTATTGCTGCGGCCGACGGCTGATGCAAATAAAGATTCATTCATTCCTGCTGCTGCCTCAATATTTACCAGTTTCTCCCCTCTGCAGCCTCTGGACTGTGCCCTTCTACAAACCTCTGTTCTAAATCTATACTGGCCTCCTCTTCTCAGGAAGGTGCGGCCCCTGAAGGTTTCGGGGTGTCCCGGCTCCCCTCCGACTTACCCCCTTCCATGTCTTCCGTCCAATTGCGGCTGCTACTCGTGGGGGAGCTGGGCGATGTGTAATATTCGCCCCCCGGGCTGCCGTCCAGGTCGTCCTCCATCGAGCCGGACTTATGACGTTTACTCCTGAGGTGAGGCAGAAGCGGGAAGAGAAGTTAGCATTCGGGTTGTTAATGGAGAAATCTGAGGGCTCCCTTGGACAAAAAACAAGGACACCAGCCAGGAATACCAGAGCAAAACAGCAGCTAGTAGGCTTGGTCTTGATTGAAGACTGTTGTGACAGGACTCCCACCTGACACCAGGTGGAACAAGATGGAAGCCCCGTACAAAAGAGAACCCAAACTTTTATTAGCTGCTAATCTCCATGTTAGGGACGCGGGTGGCGCTGTGGGTTAAACCACAGAGCCTAGGGCTTGCCAATCAGAAGGTCGCGGTTCGAATCCCCGCAATGACGGGGTGAGCTCCCGTTGCTCGGTCCCTGCTCCTGCCCACCTAGCAGTTCGAAAGCACCTCAAAGTGCAAGTAGATAAATAGGTACCGCTCTGGCGGGAAGGTAAACGGCGTTTCCGCGCACTGCTCTGGTTTGCCGGAAGCAGCTTAGTCCTGCTGGCCACATGACCCGGAAGCTGCACGCCGGCTCCCTCGGCCAAGAAAGCGAGATGAGTGCCGCAACCCCAGAGTCGGACACGACTGGACCTAACAGTCAGGGGTCCCTTTACTTTTACTAATCCCCATGTTAAAGGTAAAGGGACCCCTGACTGTTAGGTTCAGTCGTGGCCGACTCTGGGGTTGTAGCGTTCAATAGGAGAAGGCTGTGGGAAGGACGGGGTAGCAAGGGAAGGTGATGAAAGGGTGGGAACACAGCGCCACAACTCCAAGCCCGGACTCACCCACTGGAGGAAGTGCTGGGGAGCGTCCTCCTCATGCCCGTACTCGAGGGGTTCAAGTCGTAGGCGAGGTGCCCCTGCAGCTCCCCAAGGGAGAAATTTGGCCCTGTGCCCGTCACCACCGGCGCTGTGGAGAAGGCAGAGAAAGGGGGTCAACGTTTGTTTATGTACACCATAACAGCTGCAAGAATACTTTTTGGCCCAGAGATAGAAGCAGCAGGAATTCCCTACTCTGGAAGATTGGCAGATAGAGATGGTTGAATACAGTGGTACCTCGGGTTAAGTACTTAATTCGTTCCGGAGGTCCGTTCTTAACCTGAAACTGTTCTTAACCTGAAGCACCACTTTTAGCTAAAGGGGCCTCCTGCTGCCGCCGCACCGCCGGGGCACAATTTCTGTTCTCATCCTGAAGCAAAGTTCTTTACCCGAGGTACTATTTCTGGGTTAGCGGAGTCTGTAACCTGAAGCGTCTGTAACCCGAGGTACCACTGTATGTGGAGTTGGCGAAGCTGACGGGGAAGATCCGGAATTGGCGCGACGAACTGTTTCAAAAGGACTGGAGCAAATTTAGAGCTCATTTGAAAGAAAATGGCAAACATCTGAAAATGTTTGACTTGAAAGGTTTGGTGACGTGAAATTAAGGAGCTGATTTACATATAAAAGGGCGAATATACCTTAAATAAGAATATATAAGGTAGTTACAGAAATGCAACGAATTCGTTAAAGATATGTGGAAGTCAGAAAGAGGGAGGGAAGGAGGTCGATGCTCTTTTTGAGCAATACTTCAAGTTATGGACTTGTGTCAATAAAAAAATAAAATTTTGTGTCAATAAAAAAAGAAAAATTATGTTTAAAAAAGAGAGAAAGGGAGTCAACAAGCTGTGCTTTGGGGGGGCCCTCCGGTTTGCCGAGCGGGAAGCCTTTTGTCCCCGGCTGGGTGGGTCCTGAGTTTGAGGAGTGCGTTTCCTCCAGGATCTCACTGGGATCAAGATGGCAGGTCGAACCTGCCACACAACTGCAGCGATTTCGACTAAATATGACTGGACGCCCCCTGGGCTCAAGCAGACAGCTTTGCATCAGTGTTTGGGCAGAACTGGGCGCAAACCTTTACTTCCTTTCCAAATTATTTGTATTAGTTTTCCAGTTCTTTAGCAAATCGACACCAAACGACACCAAACGTAATGCAGTTTCCCCATTAAGTTGACTTCCCACCCTCTGTCGTCAACGTGTTCTTTCTTTCCCCTGTTTACTGCTTTATATTGCATTATTTATTTCCTTTTTCCCTTCAAAAAAGAGCTCCCGTCCGCCATTAATCGCGCGTCCAACCGGAAGTTGCATTATTTATTTCCGGTTCACACTCCATTTCTTAGGTCTCCCAAGTTATTTTTAATTTATATATCCCCCCCCTCTTTTCTTTCCTCTTCTCCCTCAGCTGTCTATTTGTCAATTCCTGCTCGTATACTTTCTGATTCCCTTAAAAACAAAATAAAAAAGAATGGAAGCAAAACAAAGGAGTTTACTCTGCCCGAATTGGACGCCATCTTGAATCACGGCTAGGAATCAAATCAGTTTTGTCGACACGGACTGGGAGCAGCAATTCCTCCTTGCACAATTATGATCGTGCAGCTGCAGAGTGCAAGACTGCTTGTGCAAAAGTTACCCTGCTGGCACAACACAAAAAACAAACGAACACCAGAGCCACAGGCCAGGTTTTCACGAAGGCCAGCTATACAAGAAGCGGCAAAGAGAGGCCTACTCACTCCGGGAAACTTGGATCAGCTCCGTGACGCTGAACACCCCGGACGTGACGAAGTTCTCTTGGAAATCTGTCGCGTCTGCGGAAAAAGGGGGAGAGATTAATTGAGCACGGGGAGCATAACGATCTGGGAGGAATTGAAACGGGGAAACTAGGTGCACGAACTAGATGCTTTGCTTTCCTTTTTATTAAAAATAAATAAATTGCCAGGAAGAAACAGGAGGCATTACATGTTTAGAGGAGGTTTTCTCCCGGTTTACGGGAGGTATTCTCTGTTTAGAAAAGGCATTCCTTGTTTACAAGAAGCACGCCTTGTTTAGAGGAGGTATTCTCTGCTTAGAGGAGGTATCCTCTGTTTAGAAGAAGCACTCCCTGTTTAGAAGAGGCATTCTCTGTTTAGAGGAGGTATTCTCCGTTTAGAGGAGGTATCCTCTGTTTCGAAGAAGCACTCCCTGTTTCGAAGAGGTATTCTCTGTTTAGAGGAGGTATTCTCTGTTTAGAAGAAGCACTCCCTGTTTAGAGGAGGCATTCTCTGTTTAGAGGAGGTATCCTCTGTTTCGAAGAAGCACTCCCTGTTTCGAAGAGGTATTCTCTGTTTAGAGGAGGTATTCTCTGTTTAAAGGAGGTATTCTCTGTTTAAAGGAGGTATTCTCTGTTTAGAGGAGGTATTCTCTGTTTAGAGGAGGTATCCTCTGTTTAGAAGAAGCACTCCCTGTTTCGAAGAGGTATTCTCTGTTTAGAGGAGGTATTCTCTGTTTAAAGGAGGTATTCTCTGTTTTGAAGAGGTATTCTCTGTTTAGAGGAGGTATTCTCTGTTTAAAGGAGGTATTCTCTGTCTAGAAGAAGCATTCCCTGTTTCCAAGAAGCACTCCTTGTTTCGAAGAGGCATTCTCTGTTTAGAGGAGGTATTCTCTGTTTAAAGGAGGTACTCTCTGTTTAGAAGAGGTATCCTCTGTCTAGAAGAAGCATTCCCTGTTTCGAAGAGGTATTCTCTGTTTAAAGGAGGTATCCTCTGTCTAGAAGAAGCACTCCCTGTTTAGAAGAGGTATTCTCTGTTTAGAGGAGATAATCTCTGTTTAGGTACTCCCTGTTTAGCAGAGGCATTCCCTCCTGAGAATAAGGGATGCCTCCGTAGCCAGGATGGCCAGAGAGCAAGGATGATGGGAGTTGTAGCATCTAGAGGCCCTCAGATACCCACATGCCTGACCTAAGAGGTACCGTTTCCTTACTACATGCGAGAGACGGAGGAATGCCTCTGTTTAGAAGAGGAATTCCCTCTTGAAGAAAGGAGAACACCTCTTAGAGGAAAAACAGGGAGCATGCGGTTTTCCAGAGCTTGCAGGACTCCAACTCATATCAGCCCCCACCGACAGCATGGCCAATGGTCAGGAATGAAGGGAGTTGTAGTCCAGTGGCATGGCGATCTCCTCTCATCCCTGCTATAGGGACATAAGACGTTTTTCCTCTTCCCACTTTTGTGTGCTGAGCATTCCTCGACTCACCCAGCGTGATGATGGGCTTGCTGTCCTCCTGGTCAGAGCCGATTCCCGTCCTGGGGCTACTGCTTTGATCTGAATCTGAAAAGGAAAGATGGAGGCGTGAGCTTTGCGACTGCAAACGGCCTGGGCTAATGATATCTCTGATTACCTTGCACCAAAATCCCTTCAGAGATCCGAAAAGGAAGAAATATAAACAGAATTTGGGACATTTTAACTTAAAGAAACCGGGACGTGGGTGGCGCTGTGGTCTAAACCTGTGCCTCCATGGACAGCAGTGAGTCCAAAATGACTCCCAGGCTGCGCACCTGGTCTTTCAGGGGCACAGTCACCCCATTCAGGACCAGGGAGTCCCCCACACCTGACCGCCCCCTGTCCCCCCAAAAACAGTCCTTCTGTCTTGTCAGGATTCAACCTCAATCTGTTAGCCGCCATCCATCCTCCAAACGCCTCCAGACCCTCGCAGACTCACATTATCACTCTCACTTTCAGCCTGTGTGACGGGTCACGATTATGGATGGCCACACATGCCCATTCGTGGACTGAATCTGTGGCGTGATGAGAGAACATTCCTGCTGGACAGACAGAGCCTGTCTAGCCTCCAGTTCTCCCAGTGGCTAAACCAGTTGCCCCAAGAGACATCTTCTTTCGTTGAGATTGGAGGGACTAGGCATGCCAGACGCCTGGAAATTGCCGGACACCCCCCAAAAAGCTCCACAACCTTTGTGCCCAGATTTTCACTTCCTTTTCTTTCATATATAACTTTTTATTGGGTTTTCTAAACAAGAAACAAGGGACGCGGGTGGCACTGTGGGTTAAACCACAGAGCCTAGGGCTTGCCGATCGGAAGGTTGGCGGTTCAAATCCTCGTGACGGGGTGAGCTCCCGTTTCTCGGTCCCTGCTCCTGCCAACCTAGCAGTTCGAAAGCACATCAAGTGCAAGTAGATAAATAGGTACCACTCCGGCGGGAAGGTAAACGGCGTTTCCGTGCACTGCTCTGGTTTCACCAGAAGCAGCTTAGTCAACCTGGCCACATGACCCAGAAAAACTGTCTGCGGACAAACGCCAGCTCCCTCGGCCAGTAAAGCAAGATGAGCGCCGCAACCCCAGAGTCGTTCACCACTGGACTTAACTGTCAGAGGTCCTTTACCTTTACCTTTTTATCGTAGCTTAAAGAAAACAAGGAGAGGAAGAGGCGACAGCTGAGAAACCCAGCCAAATGGGCACAGTATAATAATTGTTGTTGTTTACAAAAATTCATGGCCTGCGAAAGTGGGGAAATCAACTTGAATCTTCTCTAATGTGCACATTTTCTCAAAGCAAATCCC
Organism: Podarcis erhardii; assembly: GCF_964252035.2. Lineage (NCBI taxonomy): Eukaryota > Metazoa > Chordata > Lepidosauria > Squamata > Lacertidae > Podarcis > Podarcis erhardii. Next base: position 10,062,982 of record NC_138516.1, on the reverse strand, counting down.
TCTTAATGTTTATGTTTCCCCAACGTGATGCACTTCTACATTTTACTTTCGCAAATATACGTGTTTATATGCACACTTTGCCCTGGTTGGTGCACTTCCGCCCCTTTCTCTTGGCAGCGCCGCAAAATTCAGAGAAGCGCAAATCTCGGAGCGCGGCAGTGTTTCGCAAAGGGCGAAGCAGCTATGTCCGCTTCTGAAGGCAAAGGCAAAGGCGAGGCAGTGTGGTACAGTGGTTAGACCTGGGAGGCCAGGGTTCAAGACCTCCGTGCTTGGCCGTGAAGCTCAATGAAATTGGATGAATTTTGTCTCCCGTCCCTCACTCTGTGTATCTGGATCGATCCCAATACTTTTCCACAGGGGAGTAATTTCACACATCCAGAAGGATGCACCAGTTTAACTTCTGCCTGCTGGTACGACAGCCCTTTCACAAGACGCAGAGTTTGGCAATACTCGCTAATGACACCCCCTTCAACCCTGGACATGGGCGTATTCAGGATTTTTGTAAGGGCAGCCAAAGTTGTTGAGCCATTCCTGGGAAATCACGGGTAAAAATACCCCATAAATAGGACATTGCGGGGGGCAGGTTTCTGCTAAGGCTGGGGGCAGAACCTCAAATAATTGAGTACCTTGGTTCTCAAACTTAATCCGTTCTGGAAGTCCATTCCAAAACCAAGGCGCGCTGCTTTCCCATAGAAACCTCTGCCCTAATATGTTGGACTTTGGTGTGCTATTTTCAACACCTCTTGGCGCACACTTGGCCACAATCCGTGCATTTTTCTGCACACTGCTTGGCCAGAGTACAGCGCCACACCATTCGGGGAACCGTGGGTTTCGGCAGAGGGCTGTGTTTTTGGTTTCTGTAGAGTTTTTGGAAAGAGCAAGCAAGATAGGTAAAGGTAAAGGGACCCCTGACCATTAGGTCTTCTCATGACCGACTCTGAGGTTGTGGTGCTCATCTCGCTTTACTGGCCGAGGGAGCCGGCGTACAGCTTCTGGGTCATGTGGCCAGCATGACTAAGCCGCTTCTGGCGAACCAGAGCAGCGCACGGAAACGCTGTTTACCTTCCCGCTGGAGCGGTACCTATTTATGTATTTGTACTTTGACGTGCTTTTGAACTGCTAGGTTGGCAGAAGCAGGGACCGAGCAACGGGAGCTCACCCCGTCATCGCGGGGATTCGAACTGCCGACCTTCTGATCGGCAAGTCCTAGGCTCTGTGGTTTAGCGAGATAAGCTTGCCGTTAAATGCGAGCTGCCTCCTCGGTGGCTGATCATCGACGGGACTCTATATCCAGGGCAGCCGACAGTCCAATCTTTCCACCGACCGAGATGAGAAAGCAACAGGGGGAGAGGAGGCCGAGGGAACGCTCCACAAGGGAGGGGGTTCGGGAAAAGGGTGAGGGGCTGCCAGCTCTGCAGGGAAGGGGGGACATAACTGGGCTCCTGAGCCCCACAGTTGTGCCACAGACAAATGTACAGTGGTACCTCAGGTTACATACGCTTCTGGTTACATACGCTTCAGGTTACAGACTCCGCTAACCCAGAAATAGTACCTCGGGTTAAGAACTTTGCTTCAGGATGAGAACAAAAATCGTGCTCCGGGGGTGCAGCAGCAGCAGGAGGCCCCATTAGCTAAAGTGGTGCTTCAGGTTAAGAACAGTTTCAGGTTAAGAACGGACCTCCGGAACGAATTAAGTACTTAACCCGAGGTACCACTGTAGTTCAAGGGAGCCGTGGGCCCCAAAAGGCTGCAAAACCCTGGGTTTAAATGCTTGGGTGAGAAAAAATTAAAAAAATAAAAAATGCTTGGGTGAGATTGTGTTGCAACCGGGTGACTTTCTGCTGCAGTTTTTGTGTGTGTGTGTGTGTGTGTGTGTGTGGGCCGGACCGAGCCTTCCTCGAAGGGAGAGTCAGAGGGGCTCTCCGTGCAGAGAGAGGTGGGGAGAAAAAACTCACCCATTGCAGCAACTCGCTTCTCCTCCCCACACCCGACTCGCCGGCCCCCTCCTCCCTCCTTCATCAGAAACACAGCTCACGCCTCGGCCAGGCTGAAGCCCAGAACTCTCCGTTCCAGGCTTTCCATCTTATCTAAAAATAATCAGGCTCTCCGGGCCGTCAGCAGAGCAGACGCTGAGCTCAGCACTAATGGTTCCTTGTAGCATCCTGGATTAGACAACCGCACCCCCCCCACTCTGCTCTGCCAGCCCAGGCTCTGCTCTTTCTGGCCCCCCACCCACAGACAAAACGCCCCACATGCAAACCCCTCTTTCTCTTCCTTCTGCAGAAATCAGCACGTTCCCTGCTGATCATTGAACCAGGAGTCGTTTTTGGAACCAGGGTGTAATAGATGTGGCTGTGGGGGGGGGAGGGGGCAGCTGAGACCCTACTAGATCCTTAAAAATTTTTGGTGGTACACAATGAATGTTGGTGCTGGAGGAGACTCTTGAGAGTCCCATGGACTGCAAGAAGATCAAACCTCTCCATTCTGAAGGAAATCAGCTCTGAGTGCTCACTGGAAGGACAGATCCTGAAGCTGAGGCTCCAAGACTTTGGCCACCTCAGGAGAAGAGAAGACTCCCTGGAAAAGACCCTGATGTTGGGAAAGATGGAGGGCACAAGGAGAAGGGGACGATGGAGGCCGAAATGGTGGGACAGTGTTCTCAAAGCTGCCAGCATGAGTTTGACCAAACTGCGGGAGGCAGTGGAAGACAGGAGGGCCTGGCGTGCTCTGGTCCAGGGGGTCACGAAGAGGTGGACACGACTAAACGACTAAACAACAACACAATGAATCGAGGCTATCTCCTTTATACAGTGGTGCCTTGGTTCTCAAACTTATTCCGTTCAGGAAATTCCGTTCCAAAACCAAAGCATTCCAAAACCAAGGTGCACTGCTTTCCCATAGAAAGCAATGCAGAATGGATTAATCCGTTCCAGACTTTTAAAAACAACCCCTAAAACAGCAATTGAACATGGATTTCACTATCTAGCGAGACCGTCGATCCATAAAACGAAAGCAACAAACAATGTACTGCAGTCGCACAATCAATGCGTCAGTAGCCGAACTGGTTTCCACACAGTCACAAAAACAAAACGAAAAGAGCCACAAAAATACAGAATAAATTGCAAAAACAGACCTCAGCGTAACAAATCGGAGCACGTTCGGTTTCCGGAAAAAGACTGCAAACCGGAACACTTACTTCCGGGTTTGCAGTGTTTGGGTTCCAAGTTGTTTGAGTACCAAGGCATTTGAGACCCAAGGGACCACTGTGGTCGCTTTTAACCTTTTGTCCTTGTTTTTAATCTTTTAAAGTTATGTACAGTGGTGCCCGGCAAGACGAATGCCTCGCAAGACGAAAAACTCGCTAGACGAAAGAGTTTTCCATTTTTGAGGTGCTTCGCAAGACGAATTTCCCTATGGGCTTGCTTCGCAAGACGAAAACGTCTTGCGAGTTTTCCCCCTTCCCCCCCCTTTTTCTAAGCGCTAAGCCGCTGATAGCTGCTAAACCGCTAATAGCCGCTAATAGCGCTAAGCCGCTAATAGTGCTAAGCCGCTAAGCCACTAATAGCCGTGCTTCGCAAGACGAAAAAACCGCAAGACGAAGAGACTTGCGGAATGAATTAATCACCTTTGAAGCATAGTGGGATCTCGGTTGTCGAACGCTGACGTCCTTTTCCGTACCCTCCCACATTTCTCCAATGAAAATAGGTAAAGGGACCCCTGACCATTAGGTCCAGTCATGGCCGACTCTGGGGCTGCAGCGCTCATCTCGCTTTACTGGCCGAGGGAGCCGGCGTACAGCTTCTGGGTCATGTGGCCAGCATGACTAAGCCGCTTCTGGTGAACCAGAGCAGCGCACGGAAAGCCATTTACCTTCCCACCGGAGCGGTACCTATTTATCTACTTGCACTTTGACGTGCTTTCAAACTGCTAGGTGGGCAGGAGCAGGGACCGAGCAACGGGAACTCACCCAGTCATTGCAGGGATTCGAACCGCCGACCTTCTGATCGGCAAGCCCTAGGCTCAGTGGTTTAACCCACAGCGCCACCCGCGTCCCTCCAATGAAAATAGGGGTGTCCTATTCCATCATCATAATCTTTTTCTCATTTCTACACCAGTGTGGTGTAGTGGTTAAAGCGGTAGTCTCGCAATCTGGGGAACCGGGTTCGCGTCTCTGCTCCTCCACATGCAGCTGCTGGGTGACCTTGGGCCAGTCACACTTCTCTGAAGTCTCTCAGCCCCACTCACCTCACAGTGTTTGTTGTGGGGGAGGAAGGGAAAGGAGAATGTTAGCCGCTTTGAAACTCCTTAAAGGGAGTGAAAAGCGGGATATCAAATCCAAACTCTTCTTCTTCTTCTTCTTATACCCCACTTCTTTGACTGTGTTGCCCCAGCCACTCTGGGCAACTTCCAAGACATATAAAAACATAATAAAACATCAAACATCAAAAAACCCTTCCCTCTACAGGGCTGCCTTCGGAGGTCTTCTCAGGGTTTCATAGTTACTTATTTCCTCTTTTTAAAAAATATTTTATTAGTTGAATATAAGAAAAATAACTCCACACCCTCAAACATTACTCCGATTAAAATAGGGACGGCCTAAGGGACACTCCAGGGTCAGATTGGAAACCGGGACGGCTTCAGTAAATCGGGGACTTGTGCAGAGACACGGCGGGAGTACCCAATTCAAATCTCAGAGTCTTTCAGCAGCAGCCATCTTTCTTAAAATGCGAGTGCAAACGTCGGAGGGCGTGCGTGTGTATTGAAATTACTAGTGGAACATTTTGGGGGTCAGATCGGAAACCGGGATGGCTTCTGCGAATCCTGGGCTGTCCCTTAAAAATAGGGACACTTGGAGGGTTTGCCTATTGCTTCTGCATGAGTTTCTGTTCTGAGCGGACCTCCCAATTGCAAGATCGGGGACTCGTGCAGAGACCTGGCGGGCGTACCCAATTCAAATTTCAGTCTTTCAGCAGCAGCCGTCTTTCTTGAAATACGCATGCAAACGTTGGCGTGCGTGCGTGTGTATCAAAATTACTAGAGGGACATTTTGGGGGTTGGATCAGAAACCAGGACGGCTTCTGCGAATCCTGGGCGGTCCCTGGGAAACAGGGCCTGATTCCCATTTCTTTTCTGTTTTTAAAACGGCGCTCACCTGCACAGAGCGCGCAACTGCCAGGCAGACTCAAGCGCAGCTGTGGTTAATAAAACGCGGAGGCCATGCCCAGCCGGGTCCCGTGAGCCAAAAAAGACGACGACAAGGGGAGGAATAACCCGTCCAGGAGGGTTGCCAACGATGGCGGCTGTCCGTACTCTCCCTTCAAAATCCTGGCCCCCTGCTTTCATCTGCTCAGCTCGCTCCCGGCTTCGGGAACTGGGCCGGCGCCAGACCGCCCTGCCAAAAATATTTCTCCTCCCCGTATCTCTTTCCATCTCTCTCTCTCTCTCCCTGATCTGCAGGCGTGCTTGCTTTTGGGCTCCCAAAATCCACAGGCCCCCCTTGGCGTCCTGTTTCGCAGCCTCCCCATCCGGATCCGTCCCACGGTTGTACGGAAAGGGTTACCGGCGAGGACCCGAGAGTGTCCCATTCAGGGTGCAGTTTTGCATCTGCACCTTCGGTTCGTCCCTATCACAAAATGCCACCCCCCCCAATAAAATTTGTTCTGGAAACGTGCAACATGCTTTTCCTTGGCTGGAAATTATGGGGTGGTCGTCCCGTTCCCCTCCATTTTGTTTGTGTGCAGACACGGTGTTGGTGTGTGTTTCCACAATTTTGTGCCGGGGGGGGGAATTCGAAAGCAAAATGGGGTGTGTTTACACACCTTCCCAACATGTGGCGAGTGTCGGCAGTTAGGAGAGGCCATTTTGTAGCCTCCCCCTTCCCTGCCGGCCCCGACGCCCCACCCACCCCACCAACGGCCATTTTGTGCCGAGTTCGAAACCTCGGAGATGGGGAGGAACAGCAGGAGAATGGGGCAGGGGGAAGAGCGGACCACGTGGAGAGCAGGGAAAGGAACCCCCCCCTCCCAATTTGCCTTTGCCCCTCCGCCACAAAAACAAACCTAAAGTTAAAATGTCAAGGTTGCTACACCACCATGGGAAAACTTACTAAACGCCCCTCAATTGCCGCAGTCGACAAACTCTATTCCCTACGGATTCCAAAGACCCCCAAGAATCTGACGAAATAACCCAAAGTGCTGTTTCTTTTTTTAAAAAAAATATGTGCCAATGTGGACAAACCACCAGACGGAAATCTTTCTATTTAAATTTTGTTTGCTTCCCCCTTCCCTCTCTCTTTCCCCTTAGCTCTATATTCTCTCAAAAGGAGAGGGAATCAGATTTTATTTTTTTCATTTTAAATCGAGGGAGGGAGAAGAGGGAGGAAACGAGAAAAAGAGAAAGGGGGGGTGAGAGAGAGAGAGAGAGAGAGAGAGAGAGAGAGAGAGAGAGAAGGCTTCCAACCAAAAAGAACACACAGTTTGCCAGCTGTTTACTTTGGACATGGAATTTTGGCTCTTGCTCTCGCAGCTTATATATATATATATATATATTTATTTTCAAAAGAAAAAAAAAAGTCTCGTTCCAGGCCTCCAGCCTTTTCCCAGACGGTCCTAAATGCCAACCGCTATCTCCCCGCAGCTCCTCCTCCTCCTCTCTCATGCGCAACGGCGCATGCATGCGCAAAGGCAGCCATTTTGCAAGAAGCGAAAGGACACCCCGCGACCCGCTGCCGTTCCGAAAAGTTCCTTCCCCACTTGGCAGCCATCTTTTAACAATATTTTTTTTTTTTTTTGAGAATTCCTCTGTGCAAAGAGGCAGATTGACTGCCAAGCAAGAGGGAAGGGCGCCAGGCCGTTGGGCTCAGGAATAGGGGAGGGTTGTCTCTGCACTGGCACACCAAAACACACCCTCTCTCTCGATATATTTTTCATTTCGGTTCCGGAAAGGAGCCGCCGGCCGGTACTTGTTGGCAAAGAGGCACGGCCCGTTGCAAAGCATCTCGCGGGGAACTAAGCGAAATAAGGCAGAGAGAGGAAAAGGACAGGAGCTGTTCCCTTCCTCGTCCCACTTGCAAAAGGTTCGGGTTGTTTTTTATACGCGCGATTTTCCAGAAGCTGGTTTTTTATTATTATTAAATATTTTTTATTAGGGATTTCAACATAATTTATCAAAAATACATCATCCTCATTCCCCCCCCGTTTTTCCCCTCCCCCTCCCCCTAAAAAGAACATAAAACATAAAGTCAAGCAATCGATTAAAACACAGCTTAAATTCAAATTAAGATCAGAATAAGATCAGATGGTGACCCACGAATTGTAACTACAACTATAGGAGTTGGGAACACCCAGTCAGTTGGGTGGGGTATAAACAGTAAAATTGTTATTATGGTGATGACAGAATAGGACGTCCCTATTTTCGTCAGAGAAATGTTGAAGGGTATACTCTCAGGCGCTTCCCAATTCCTGTCCCGCATTTGTTGGCAGCCCTCCATGGCTTAACAGCTTCCGGAAAACCGGCAAGAGAAACTGATGGATTATGCGGAATTGGCGAAACTGATGCATAAACTACGTGACAAGGATAACTGTGACGTTAAAGAAGAATGGAAACCTTTCACGAAGTGCTTAAAAGAACAACAAAGTGAACTGGACACCTGCCCACCCCCTGTCCCCCCAAAACTGTCCTTCTGTCTTGTCAGGATTCAACCTCAATCTGTTAGCCGCCATCCCTCCTCCAACTGCCTCCAGACACTCACACAGGACCTTCACTGGTTCTGATTTAAAACATCCCTCAAGAGTAGACCCCATGAGAACCAATGACTCTTGAGTTAGTCCTTCCATTTTCTCGGATCTGCTTTGTGCACAGCTAGCACCTCCCTCCAAACTATAATTCGCGCTGAGTAAAGCCACTTGGTCTCTCAATCCAGATAGCAACAGATTTGCTCTTCCGGCCGGCAAAGAATTCAAACGTCTACCTTGGCAGGTTTTGAGCAAACGCTCACAAACTCTTTATTGGTAATATAGGTAAAGGTAAAGGGACCCCTGACCATTAGGTCCAGTCGTGACCAACTCTGGGGTTGTGGTGGTCATCTCGTTTTGTTGGCCAAGGGAGCCGGCGTACAGTTCCGGATCATGTGGCCAGCAGGACTAAGCTGCTTCTGGCGAACCAGAGCAGCGCACGGAAACACCGTTTACCTTCCGGCCAGAGCGGTACCTATTGATCTACTTGCACTTTGACGTGCTTTTGAACTGCTAGGTTGGCAGGAGCAGGGACCGAGCAACGGGAGCTCACCGCGTCATTGCGGGGATTCGAACCACCGACCTTCTGATCGGCAAGCCCAAGAGGCTCCGCGGTTTAGACAACAGCGCCACCCGCGTTTGGATTATCATAAAAGATGCGGGAGGAAATGATGAACAACGGGCAGGAGGGAAGTCCAGGAGATTCTCTGGAATCTTGTTTTTATGTTGGAAAATTTTAATCTGAAAAACCAAATAAATAATTTCTTTTTTTAAAAAAATGGATCGGTACAGCAAGGCTCTCCTTAGCAGTTTGTTTCGGACCGTGCGTGAAACCAAATCCAGACTCCAGACCAACACGGAAGCCCCTTAACCAGTTTCCAAACTGGTGGGTGGTGGGCAGAGTCTGTCCCTCTCTTCTTCTTCTTCCTCCAGAGGTGCTTATTGTGAATATCTCCCTCGCTGCCATTCTGAGCTCGCCACCCTGTCTACACCAGTCCGACACAAATGTTCCATTTATTCATTAAAGGCCCTTTAATCTTCTGATGTCTGCAGCATCGCCGTGCCTCCGGCGGGCTCCCTCCTCCCCGGTAGACGTTTGAATTCTTCGCCGGCCGGAAGAGCAAATCTGTTGCTATCTGGACTGAGAGACCAAGTGGCTTTACTCAGCGCGAATTATAGTTTGGAGGGAGGTGCTAGCTGTGCACAAAGCAGATCCGAGAAAATGGAAGGACTAACTCAAGAGTCATTGGTTCTCATGGGGTCTACTCTTGAGGGATGTTTTAAATCAGAACCAGTGAAGGTCCTGTGTGAGTGTCTGGAGGCAGTTGGAGGAGGGATGGCGGCTAACAGATTGAGGTTAAATCCTGACAAGACAGAAGGACTGTTTTTGGGGGACAGGGGGCGGGCAGGTGTGGGGGACTCCTTGGTCCTGAATGGGGTCACTGTGGCCCCCGGAGGACCAGGTACGCAGCCTGGGAGTCATTTTGGACTCACAGCCGTCCATGGAGGTGCAGGTCAATTCTGTGTCCAGGGCAGCTCCATCTGGTACATAGGATGAGACCCTCCCTGCCCGCATACTGTCTGGCCAGAGTGGTGCATGCTCTGGTTATCTCCCGCTTGGACTACTGCAATACGCTCTACGTGGGGCTGCCTTGGAAGGTGACCTGGAAACTGCAATTAATCCAGAACACGGCAGCTAGACTGGGGACTGGGAGCAGCCGCTGGGACCACATAACACCAGTCCTGAGAGATCTGCATTGGCTCCCAGTACGTTTCCGAACACAAATCAAAGGGTTGGTGCTGACCTTCAAAGTCCTAAACGTCCCTGTATCCCTGAAGGAGCGCCTCCACCCCCATCATTCTGCCCGGACACCTGGGTCCATCTCCTGAGGGCCTTCTGGCAGTTCCCTCCCTGTGAGAAGCCAAGTTACAGGGAACCAGGCAGAGGGCCTTCTCGGTGGTGGCGCCCTCCCATCAGATGTCAAGTAAATAAACAACTATCTGATGTTTAGAAGACATCTGAAGGTAGCCCTGTTTAGGGAAGCTTTTAATGTTTGATGTTTTATCGCGTTTTTAATATTCAGTTGGGAGCTGCCCAGAGTGGCTGGGGAAACCCAGCCAGATGGGTGGGGTATAAATGAATTATTATTTATTATTATTATTATTATTATTATTATTATTATTATTATTATTATACTGACCTGCGCCTCCATGGACAGCTGTGAGTCCAAAATGACCCCCAGGCTGCGTACCTGGTCCTTCGGGGGCACAGTGACCCCATTCAGGACCAGGGAGTCCCCACACCCACCCGAAGGCACACTACATTGTCTCTTGAGACAGACAGGTGTCTCAACCCTGAGTACGATCTTGTTGGTCGCAAGTTTAAGACTGTGATAGAACATCCATTTGTTATCTTCCACCATCACCCTGTTTATCCTTCCTTCCTCCTCCTTCCTTCCAGCACTCATCACTTCCTTCCGATTTTCTAGTTCTTCCCCCCGCCCCCATTACAATTTCAAACACCCCTTTGATCAAGTCCGAATCCCAGCTGCTGGAGACCGCAGGAGGGGAGAGATGCTGTTGAGTTCGAATTCTGCTCTCGGGAGTTTTCGCAGGCACCCGGTTGCCCCGCTGCAAAGTGCAGGACTGGAGAGGCCTCCCCTTAGCTCCTTTTGACAATCAATACCATTTTTTTTTTTGGCTGTCGGCAGATGCCCCCGGCGGCTGGCAAGGAACGGCTTAAACCGGAGCGAGGGAGCCCTCAAAAAGTTCTTTTTGGGTGTGTGTGTGTGCAGGCAAGGAGGAAACAGCTGAGCCAAGCAAATCGATAGCTTGTTTTCTTCTTCAGAGGGAGGAGAGGAGCCCGGCCCAGCCCTGACTCTCGTGACCTGGATCGAAGCCATCGATTCAACATCTCATTTGCAACACCAGACACCTAGCTGCATTTTAAAACCTCAAGCGTTGGCCTGGACTGCGCACGCCCCGGCTGCTGCTTCTGTTTCGAATCCTCGCCCTTTGGAAAGCGACGGCGAGAAAGGCCTTCGTTCCCTCCCCACTGGCCGGAGGGGGAAAGGACCTGCAGTTTGGTTGCAAATCAAACGTGAGGACTAGAAACCTCCCCGAGGATTTGGGTGGCACTGTGGGTTAAACCACAGAGCCTAGGGCTTGCCAATCAGAAGGTCGGCGGTTCAAATCCCCGCAATGACGGGGTGAGCTCCCGTTGCTCGGTCCCATCTCCTGCCCACCTAGCAGCTTGAAAGCACGTCAAAGTGCAAGTAGATAAATAGGTACCACTCCGGCGGGAAGGTAAACAGCGTTTCCGTGCGCTGCTCTGGTTCGCCAGAAGCGGCTTAGTCCTGCTGGCCACATGACCCGGAAGCTGTACGCCGGCTCCCTTGGCCAATAAAGCGAGATGAGCGTCGCAACCCCAGAGTTGGTCACGACTGGACCTAATGGTCAGGGGTCCCTTTACCTTTAATCCTTCCAGGGATCCCTGATTCTCTAGCTCACTCGCTCATTTTAGGGAAGTTTTTAATGTTTGATGCATTACTTTAATTAATATTGTGTTGGAAGCCGCCCAGAGTGGCTGGGGAAACCCAGCCAGATGGGCGGGATATAAATAATAAATAATAATAATAATAATAATTATTATTATTATTATTATTATTATTATTATTATTATTATTATTTACCTGAAGGAGAGTCTCCAGCCCCATCGTCCAGCCCGGACACCAGGGTCCAGCTCCGAGGGCCTTCGGGCGGTTCCCTCCCTGCGAGAAGAGAGGTTGCAGGGAACCAGCCTTCTCGGTGGTGGTACCCATCAGATGTCAAGGAAATAAACAACTATCTGACTTTTAGAAGACATCTGACAGTTTAGGGAAGCTTTTAATGTTTGATTCTATTTTTAATATTCTGTTGTGAGCCATCCAGAGTGGCTGGGGAAACCCAGCCAGATGGGCAGGGTATTATTATTATTATTATTATTATTAAGTCTCTTCAATTCCCACAATGCCTCTTAAAGCAAGTTGCATATATTCCATCAACTCAAATTGCCATTCCTCTTTGGTTGGGACCTCGCTCGTTTTCCATTTTTGGGTTAACAAAACACAGGCCGCAGTAGTATCATACATAAATAGCCTTTTTTGACACCTGGGAATCTCCGTCTGAATTATCCCCAAGAGGAAGGACTCTGGATTTTTTTGGGAAAGTACTTTTAAACCATTTTTTCAGTTCATTATGGATCATTTCCCAATACTATTCTTAAATCCTTTCTGACCTGTGGACAGAATCGCCCCAGATTCCTTTTCTCTTTTTCATATATATGTATATATTCTCTTTCGTTCTCACCTTGCCTCTTAAAGCAGTGTTTCCAAAACTTGGTTCTCCAGCTGTTTCTGCACTACAACTCCCATCATGCCTAGCTAGCGGGACGAGGGATCATGGGAACTGTAGTCCCAAAAACAGTCTCCTCCTTTTATCTTTCTCCGGGTGGAGAATTACAGCGTTACGACCGATGGGGCAACCGTCCTTCGAATTTTTACGTGTTTTTCTTGCTTTCGTAGCATCGTAGAATCTTAGAGTTCGAAGGGACCCCCAGAGGCATCTAGTCTAACCCCACGCAATGCGGGAATCTCGGCCAAAGAATCCCCGACAGATGGCCCTCCAACCTCTGCTTAAAAACCTCCAAGGATGGAGACTTCACCGCCATCCATCAGCTCTCACTATCAAAAAGTCCTTCCTGATGTTGAGTTGGAACCTCCTTACTTGTCGTTTGAAGTCGCGAGTTCGAGTCCTACCCTCCACCGGAGGAGGAAACCAGCTTGCTCCGTCTTCTGACCTGAGAACAACTCTCTCATCTTGCGGTTTTTTTCAGAAATAGGCATTCAGCGGCCTCTGGCAGTGAAGGCGGTGGCGGGGGGGGGGGACAGCCATTGTGGCTACCCGCCGGTAGCCATACGCTCTGCAGATTCGCCGCCTCCTCCTTCAAAGGCCTCTTGGGCTTGGATGTTTTCCCGAGCAATTACGGTTACGACAGGCCGCAGTTCCCATCAGAGGCGGCTATCTGGGGGAGGGCCCCCTCCCTGCGGAGGGGGGGAAGAAAATGCAAAAGGGAGAAGAAGAGGAAGAGAAGGAAAGCAAGAAATAATGTTAGGGTTGAAGAAGACAGGAGTTACCAGCGGCGTAGCGTGGGTTGTCAGCACCCGGGGCAAGGCAAGTAATTTGCGCCCCCTAACCCCTAACCTGCCGCTGCTGCCAGCTTCTTCTTGCTGCTGCCTGAGCTGGGGTATTTACGGTAAGGTAGCCACAGCGGCGGCGGGGGGTCCGTGTCAGGTGATCTGAGGCGAGTTGCTGCTGGCGCTGCCGCCCAAACGACGCCGCTTGCCCGGAGGAGGAGGGCAGAGAGGCGAGGAAAATGCAACATGGCCCAGCAGCTGCAGCAGAAGCGGTGGCGGGGCTGTGAGGAGGGGTTGCCTGGCACGCCCTCCGCGGCCCTGACGCACGGGGACCACAGCGAGCGCTGAGAACCGCTGCCTGCCAGACACCTTCAGCCCGGACGCACGCACAGCTCGTCGGTTCCACTACAGCCTGCACCCGAGGCTCTTCGGCGACTCCGGAGGTGGCGAGCGCGCCCTCCCAGATGTTGCGCCCGGCCCCCCTGCACCCCCCACGCTACGCCACTGGGAGTTACTCAAGCCAGGAATTTTCCCTCTGACTCAAAAATCCAATTTCCACCTAAGTCTGTGGCCACCATGGTGAGGCTGCCAGCCAGCGGCTCTGGACAGCTGCCATTCCAAAAGTAGGGGAACCTTTGTGCCCCTCCAGATGTTGCCAGCCCAATGGTCAAGGTGGCTGGGAGTTCTTCTTCTTCTTCGATCCCTCGTAGCCGAGTAAGATTGTCTCCCATAAACACAGTTTTCACCGTGAGTCCATAAGCGACTGTGGAGGCCAATTCTGGATCCACACGTCCTTCCACAGTGGGGACATTGGTTCCCGGATGGGAGTTGATCACGGTGTGGATTTGCCAAGCGTGCCTTCCTCCTAGCACGTTTCTCCCTTGCCTCCTGAGTTCGAGCGTCTTCAAAGCCCACGACACCTTTGGGAAAGGCTGTTCTCTAGTTGGAGCGCTCGCAGGCCAGTGTTTCCCAATTGTTGGTGTTTATACTACATTTTTTAAAATTTGCCTTAAAGGTAAAGGTAAAGGGACCCCTGACCATTAGGTCCAGTTGTGACCGACTTTGGGGTTGCAGCGCTCATCTCGCTTTATTGGCCGAGGGAGCCGGCGTACAGCTTCCGGGTCATGTGGCCGGCAGGACTAAGCCGCTTCTGGTGAACCAGAGCAGCGCACGGAAACGCCGTTTACCTTCCCGCCGGAGCGGTACCTATTTATCTACATGCACTTTGACGTGCTTTCGAACTGCTAGGTTGGCAGGAACAGGGACCGAGCAACGGGAGCTCACTCCGTCACGGGGATTCGAACTGCCAACCTTCTGATCGGCAAGCCCTAGGCTCTGTGGTTTAACCCACAGCGCCACCAGCACCCCAAATTTGCATTGAGAGAATCTTTAAACCTCTTTTGCTGACCACCAGCATTACGCTTTCCATTTTTAAGTCCGGAATAGAGTAGTTGCTTTGGAAGACGACAATCAGGCATCCGCACAACATGACCAGTCCAACGAAGTTGATGTTGAAGAATCATCACTTCGACACTGGAGATCTTTGCTTCTTCCAGTACACTGGTATTAGTTTGCCTGTCTTCCCAAGTGATGTGTACAATTTTTCAGAGACACCATTGATGGAATCTTTCAAGAAGTTGGAGGTGGCGTTTATAAGTGTCACAATTTCCCCCATCTGTGCCCCTCAGGAAGTCTCTGTTGTCCCGGTTGCCCATTTTACAGGTGAGCACCACTGAGGCTCGGGGGTAATTGCGACCCTCCCAAACTTAATGCCCCTTCTCACCACCAGCTGTGAGGTTTGGGCTCCCAAATTTCAGCAGGATGCAAAATATGAGTACCGTAAGTCGACGCTTTATGAATTTTCACTGGGATTTCTTTTTACAATTTTTTTAAAAAGATTCGCAGACCGAATATGCATTTATTTTTAAAAAAATTCGGCTGAGATAAGAGCGTAAAGCTCTTAATCTCAGAGCTGTGGTTTCAAACCCCATGTTGGGCTAAAGATTCCTATATTGGGTGTGTGTGTCAGAATAGATAATATATACCTACGTGGTCCCTTCGAACTCTCCTATTAAAAGAGAGATAGAAAGAAGAAATGGATATCACCGCTGCAGAAATCTGGGGGACGGAGTTTAAGACTGGAAAAAAAGTGTTTCTGCCCATTGTACTTTTCTCCGATTTTATCAAACTTGTATCACAAGAAAATCTTTAATTTTTTTTTTAAAAAGTCTGAAAAAGTGAAGACGCAGAATTCACAACAGCAGTCCGTCCCCATTTCTGAAGAAGCATGTGTGAGTGTGCTCTTTAGGAAAACCAGAAAGCGAGTCTGAAGTCTGCAAACTTTTTAAGAATGCATCCCACACGCTCAGCAGGGGAGGCGTTGCAAAACACAACCACCACCCCCCCCCCAGGCTGCTGGAAATTAAGATTTTTCCTCCCCCCCTTCCTTTGTTTGAGCAGAAGTTCAGGTTTTAAAATACAAGGGTGCGAGAATTGGGGGCTGCAGCAATTCAGACGGCACGGGTGTGTGTGTGTGTGTGTAGAAATCAAATACGTATGTGTGTGCATGTGTTTAAATGTATATATGAAATTGGAACAGCCCCCCTTTTTGGCAGAAGCACAACCCTCTCCCCCTGCAAAAAAAATAACCCCCCACAAAACACATTTCCCAGGACCACAGAGTCAGAGTTTCAGCACACACAGAGAACACAACAGCCCTTTATATAAAAACCCGGAAGATCCCTGATTGTATAATCGCCTCCGCCGCTTATATAATCGCCAGGGTGAAACAATTTGTTCCCGCTGCAAATCCTGGCTGAATCTGCCAGAGTTGGTCTGGCCGATGGAGCTTGAAGCTTGGGGGGGGGGGGTGGAGGGGGAGAGAGAGAGACGAAGGGCAGCCTCAAGGCGGTTGCCAACTTACCCTCCTTGCCTTTGCTCCTGCACCTTAACAGCGGCTGCAATATCTTAGGGTTATCATTTCCACACTCACCCTGGTGGTGCCAGGGGGGTGCAAGCGTTTTATGAAATACTCATGAGCCCCCGAAAAGGCATGTTTGCAAAGGAGGGTGCCCGGCGCAACTCTGTAGAAGCTGGTCCTTGCCTCAGACAGCATCTTCAAAAGCAGAGATATCACCTTGCCAAACAAGGTCTGTATAGTTCAAGCTCTGGTTTTCCCAGAAGTGATGTATGGAAGGGAGAGCTGGACCACAAAGAAGGCTGATCACTGGAGAATGGATGCTTTTGAATTCTGGTGCTGGAGGAGACTCTGGAGAGTCCCATGGACTGCAAGAAGATCAAACCTCTCCATTCTGAGGGAAATCAGCCCTCTGAAGAGTGCTCACTGGAAGGACAGATCCTGAAGCTGAGACTCCAAGACTTTGGCCACCTCACGAGAAGAGAAGAGAAGAGAAGAGAAGACTCCCTGGAAAAGACCCTGATGTTGGGAAAGATGGAGGGCAGAAGGAGAAGGGGACGACAGAGGACGAGATGGTGGGACAGTGTTCTCGAAGCTACCAGCATGAGTTTGACCAAACTGCGGGAGGCAGTGGAAGACAGGAGGGCCTGGCGTGCTCTGGTCCAGGGGGTCACGAAGAGGCAGACACGATGAAACGACTAAACAACAACAATCTGTGCCCCTTTGCATTTGATTAAATACTTTTTTTGCTGACCTTGAAAGCCCTAAACGGCCCAGTATACCTGAAGGAGCGTCTCCACCCCCATTGTCCGGCCTGGACACCTGGGTCCAGCTCCAAGGGCCTACTAGCGGTTCCCTCCCTGCGAGAAGCCAAGTTACAGGGAACCAGGCAGAGGGCCTTCTCGGTGGTGGCCCCCGCCCTGTGGAACACCCTCCCACCAGATGTCAAAAGAGAACAACAACTACCAGACTTTTAGAAGACATCTGAAGGCAGCCCTGTTTAGGGAAGCTTTTAATGTTTGATGTATTACAGTATTTTAATATTTTTTTGGAAGCCACCCAGAGTGGCTGGGGAAGCCCAGCCAGATGGGCGGGGTATAAATAATAATAATAATAATAATAATAATAATAATAATAATAATAATAATAATAAATCCATTCTAGAAGTTTGAAAAGTTCGAAAACCGAGAATCAATGGGTTGGCTGCAAAGTCAGTGGAGGAAAAATGAAAAGTGCGGTTCGGAAGCTGTCCAGGTTCCATAAATCATTCGAAAACCAGGGCATTTACTTCCTGGTTTTCGGCAATCGGGAGCCGAAACCTTCCAAAACCGAGGTTTGATTGTACAGAAGACACCGTATTTTCCCGTCTATAAGATGCCCCCCATGTATAAGACACCCCCTATTTTTGGAGACTCCAGTTTAAGAAAACGGGGGGAGATCTATCCGTGTATAAGAAGACACCCCCTAATTTTGGACATTATTTTTTAGGGAGGGGGACCTAGTCTTATACGTGGAAAAATATGGTAACTGTTGAGGAAACAATGGGACTAATTTAGCCAGGTAGCCCTGGTGATCTAATGTTTATTGGGTGGGTTTCCCCCCCTAAATTGATTTTTGATTTTATTGTTATTTACGCTTTATACCGTATTTTATGCTGGGGTTTTTTTTTGTAGCATCAATTAAGTGTTTCACATTTGTTGTTAGCCACCCTGAGCCCGGTTTCCTGTACTGGGAAGGGTGGGGTATAAATAATAATTTTTTTTTATTATTATTATTATTATTATTATTATTATTATTATTATTGCAGTAGACAACAAATAACTTGTCCTGAAAAACAAAAAAGCAGACCTTTATCATGCCCTAGTTTCATTTGATGATGATGATGATGATATTAATAATAATAATTATTATTATTTATTTATTTATTTATTTATTTATACCCCACCCATCTGGCTGGGTTTCCCCAGCCACTCTGGGTGGCTTCCAACAAAACACTAAAATACAATAACCTGTTAAACATTAAAAGCTTCCCTAAATAGGGCTGCCTTCAGATGTCTTCTAAAAGTTTGGTAGTTCTTTTTCTCTTTGACATCTGGTGGGAGGGCGTTCCACAGACAAGGGGTGGCCAGGCGAGGCCCCCGCGCCTTTAAATCCCGAATGTGCTTGCGTCTCCGCCCCGCCTTGTCCTCGCCTGACCCCTGGCGCAGGCAAACCCCAGGCCATTCCCTGGGCGGGTCTGACCCACATTCCTGGCCAGGGCGAGGAGGAATGGAAAAGCAGAGAGGAGGAGGAGCTGAATTTCCCCCCTTTTTCCTTTCCTCCCCCAGTGCCGGTTTAGAATTTCACCCTTTGCTCCAAATACTCACAGAAGGCATTTTTTGTAAAAGTATGTGACACCCCCCTTTTTATTTTATTTTTTAAAATAATATTTATTAGCAGTTTAAAAATTACAAAAGAAAAGAAAGAGAATTATACAGGACAATACAATACAATACAATACAAAACCAAAAACAGAAACACCACACAACCCAAACCCTAAAACATTAAATCAACCAAACCAAACAAAAACAATTTAAAAACACATCCAATAATTTCGGTACCATAACTTTCGTTCACTTGTTTCAGCAACCTCCTCACACCTCCCTTTTTGTCTTCCACTTCTGTTAATTGTTTCAGCGATTCCTTTCCATCTTCCTTTGTTTTCTGTCCTATAATTTATCTTAACATATTCTAACCTTGTTTTTTCCCTTTAATACATTTACAATCTCTCTGTACCTAATTCCTTATAAAATTTCTGCTAAAGCCATATAGCTTCATTCCATCATTTTTCTAACATTCATTAATTAATAAATTAATGACACCCCCCCTTTTAAAAACCCCTACGGTATTGTATATATTTTCCATAGATTTCAGAGATTTCAGAGAAGGTACCCAAAGGTCATCCACCCCAGCCCACTCCAAAACGCAGGAATATCCCCCCCCCCCTTTGCGGCAAGTCGCTTCGAGACCTTTGAGTGACGAGCCACAAATAAATTTAATAAACAATAATAATAATATTTTTTTTTATTTATACCCTGCCGTCCCTTGGCCAGAGCTGGGCTCAGGGTGGCTAACACCAGTAAAATTACAATAAAAACATAATATTGAGGGGACAGACCAATTTAAAACACAGGTTAAAAACACAGTTTAAAATGCAGACTCGTTTTAATAATATCCCCCAATGGCATCTCTGGGTACTGTTGAGGTCGCCCCCCGCCTGAAACCCTAGCTATGCGACTCTTAATCACAGGGCCACGGGTTCGAGTCCCGACATTGGGCAAAAGATTCCTTCATTGCAGGGGGTTGGAATGGAGGAGGTCCTTTTCCAACTGTACAATTCTGTGACCCTATTCTTCTGCTTCAAGTTGAATCGGCCCTTTATTCAGAACCGTGTTGTTTTTTAAGGAGAAGCCGCAGCTCAGCGCAGAAAGCCCTGCGACCAATCAGTCGTCAGTCAATCAATCAATCAGTCTGTCAATCAATCAATCAATCAATCAATCAGGGTTTCCTTCATCGTACGGGGTTCGACTAGATGTCCTTTGCAGGCCCCTCACAACTCTGCCATCCCATGATTCCAATTCTGCCATCCTGTCCTCCAGATGGTGACAGCAGCCACGAAATTAAAAGACGCCTGCTTCTTGGGAGAAAAGCAATGACAAACCTAGACAGCATCTCAAAAAGCAGAGGCATCACCTTGCCAACAAAGGTCCGTATAGTTAAAGCTATGATTTTCCCAATCGTGATGTATGGAAGCGAGAGCTGGACCATAAAGAAGGCTGGTCGCCGAAGAATGGATGCCTTTGAATTGTGGTGCTGGAGGAGACTCTTGAGAGTCCCATGGACTGCAAGAAGATCCAACCTCTCCATTCGGAAGGAAATCAGCCCTGAGTGCTCACTGGAAGGACAGATCCTGAAGCTGAGGCTCCAAGACTTTGGCCACCTCAGGAGAAGAGAAGACTCCCTGGAAAAGACCCTGATGTTGGGAAAGATGGAGGGCGCAAGGAGAAGGGGACGACGGAGGATGAGATGGTGGGACAGTGTTCTCGAAGGTGCCAGCATGAGTTTGACCAAACTGCGGGAGGCAGTGGAAGACAGGAGGGCCTGGCGTGCTCTGGTCCAGGGGGTCACGAAGAGGCGGAAACGACTAAATGACTCAACGAAAACAACAACAAATTCTCCAGCCGGCCAAGAGATTTTAGCAAGCCCAGGTGCGATTCCCTTCTCCATCCATTTCAGCGCCTTGTGGCGGAGAGTTCCGTAGGTCAACCTGGGATTGCCAACAGCACACTGAGTTGAAGAGAGATTTTCCCCAAATCTACCAGCTATGCTTTTTACCCATGCCTGCGTCTTGCATTCTCGACGTCGCCCCACTAAACTAAGAGGCATCTGGGTCTTGCAATCTGTGCCCATTCAAAAGGAGTGGGGTCTCTCTCTCCCATCACAAACAAACAAAACCCACCCTCCACAATGGGGGGGGGACACACAGCCCCCACAGCCATTGTTTTCTGCTTCGCCAGTTGGCCGATGCCAGCCTTGCCCAGCCGCCATCTGGCAATAACTTGATTTTTTTTTCCCTTCCAGGACAGAGACAAGAGAGGGGCTCTTTTCCCAGCCACTTCGGGGCTGGCTTTTGGGGGGGGTTGAGTGTCGCCTCGCCACCTGCCGCCCATCTGCCCAAGGCTGGCACTGCCATCTGCGTGGCCTCATCTGCGGGGTGCCAAGGCGGACAGCTGTTGTCGGGTTTTCCCTGACGGGCACCGGTGCCAAGGCTCTGGGGCCTCTCTCAACGGCGGCCTGCATTGGAGAGAGTGGTGTCGAATGGTGCCAGCCGTGGGCATCAGGTTCCCATTTGGGTGGGGCGGGGGTCTTCTATCATGCCAGGAGAGGGGGGGGAATTAAAGCGGGCACACACACACACACACACACAGAGAGAGAGAGAGAGAGAGGAGAGGTCTTTGTCTTGGGGCCACGCGAATTAAACCGCGCACCGTTAATTGTGCAATTAGGGAGGCGAAAATGGCCGCTTATTTATCAAAAGTCTTCCCAGAGAGGGGAATTGAGAGATAGCAGCTGCCCCAATATCTGTCTATCTCTCCGGCTGTCTGGCGTATTGTTTTCAGGACGGATAAAAGAAAACGCCCGGCTTTAAACTACGGTGACCAACCTAGATGGCTTCGAAAGAGGATGGGGGGAAATTCCTGGAGGTGGAAAGGATTGTCGAGCCACAAGGGCTACGCACTACATGGTCAGAGGAATTAAACATCTCTGAAGACCAGTTTCTGGAAAATGCAGAAGAGGAGAGTGGCTCTGTTTTCGAACCCTGCTTATTGAGAACAGGATACTGGGCTGTATCCCCTCCAACGTTTCTCCCCTGAAAATAGGGACGTCCTATTCCATCCCCTCCAACGTTTCTACTCTGAAAATAGGGACGTCCTATTCCATCCCCTCCAACGTTTCTCCCCTGAAAATAGGGACGTCCTATTCCATCCCCTCCAACGTTTCTACTCTGAAAATAGGGACGTCCTATTCTATCCCCTCCAACGTTTCTTCCCTGAAAATAGGGACGTCCTATTCCATCCCCTCCAATGTTTCTCCTGTGAAAATAGGGACGTCCTATTCCATCCCCTCCAACGTTTCTACTCTGAAAATAGGGACGTCCTATTCTATCCCCTCCAACGTTTCTACTCTGAAAATAGGGACGTCCTATTCCATCCCCTCCAACGTTTCTCCCCTGAAAATAGGGACGTCCTATTCCATCCCCTCCAACGTTTCTCCCCTGAAAATAGGGACGTCCTATTCCATCCCCTCCAACGTTTCTCCCCTGAAAACAGGGACGTCCTATTCCATCCCCTCCAACGTTTCTCCCTTGAAAATAGGGACGTCCTATTCCATCCCCTCCAACGTTTCTCCCCTGAAAATAGGGACGTCCTATTCCATCCCCTCCAACATTTCTCTCATGAAAATAGGGACGTCCTCTTCCATCCCCTCCAACATTTCTCCCATGAAAATAGAAACCGATTCTCTGCTACCAAAGACACAGAAGAGCACCTGCCATTTGGATCGAGGCCCAAAAACCCATCCAGCACTTAGTGCGTTTAAAAGCCTTCTATAAAATATTTAAGTCCGCAGAAGCACCGCTGCCATCTTTGCAAGGCGGCAAAGCCGGTCTCGTTACAGAATTTCGGGAGCAGCAATCTGTAGATTTCTTTACTACCCAGGAAAAGTACAGCCACTCTAGTGTCTCTTCAGCATTGATTCCTGTATTGCAACCGTGCAATTCTATGATTCTTAGGTTTAGGGTTTTTTGGACTACAGTTCCCATGATCCCTGGTCCCGCTCGCTAGGCATGATGGGAGTTGTAGTGCAGAAACAGCTGGAGAACCAAGTTTTGGAAACATTGCTTTAAGAGGCATGGTGGGAATTAAAGAGAATATATACATATATATGAAAAAGAACGAAGGAGAAAAAGAATCGGGGTGATTCAGTCCACGGGTCAGAAAGGATTTAAGAATAGTATTGGGAAATGATCCATAATGAACTGAAAAAATGGTTTAAAAGTACTTTCCCAAAAAAATCCAGAGTCCTTTGTGTTGGGGATAATTCAGACGGAAATTCCCAGGTGTCAGAAAAGGCTATTTATGTATGATACTACTGCGGCCCGTGTTTTGTTAACCCAAAAATTGAAAACAAGCGAGGTCCCAACCAAAGAGGAATGGCAATTTGAGCTGATGGAATATATGCAGCTTGCGGACATAACATATAGAATAAGAGAATAAGAAGAACATATGTTTAAAGAAGACGTTTATTGAATATATGGGTGAAAATTGTGTATATTTGAAAACTGGGGAAGCATGAAGATAAACTCAACAGTGCAAATAAGTTTCGATGGATGCAATAACGGAAAAGTGAATGGTGTAGCTTCTGCAAAATATGCAGGGATTTATGATATGCAAAATGAACCACGGAAGCCACTGATATCTGAATGATGTAAAGCGAGTGCTTTAAATTGCCAAACAGAAAATGTAACAAAAGTTACATATAAAAATAAAAATAAGAATGCCAATGTGGCCGAATGGGTTAATTGCTTCAAGAAAATTCGCTGCCGGATGATTTAATGGGCTGTGATCTTGGGATAGAGGAGGGGTACAGAGTGAGACCCCTGGGTCCACCTAGATCAGTACTGCAGACACTGACTGGCAGCTGCTCCCAGGGCACCACTGCCTTCCTGGAAATGCCAGCGACGATTCGAATTGAGACCACCTGCACAGGAAACCCTGACCCCGAAGCAAGTCAAATATGGGGTTGCCGTGGGTCTTACCTGCCTGTGAAAAGCCCTTGCAATAAAATTGGATCTCTTCTTAGGTCTCGGCCATGCAGACACCCCTTTCCAGCCCCCCACCCAAAAGGAAAAAAAGGAGAGGGGGGGAAACCCCTGCAGCTGTCAGTGTCAGATAGTGGAGTCCCAAGAGAATTCATTTTTACGCGCCCTCCTGGCTGCCCCGAGAAGCTGGCATCCCCGTCTTTGCCAAGGCGAAATGAGCTTCCCTAATGGAGTTCTTGGCAGGGAAACGTCGGCATTTTGGGTGGGGAGGAGACTGGTTTGGCGGCGGCTGGGGGAGAGGGAGAGGGAGGGAGGGGGGTGTCCTGGCAGCTGCCGCCAAGCGTGGCATCGAATGGAAGGGGGGCAGGCTGCCAAGTGGGGAACTGAAAGCCCATTAGAGGGGCAGGGAGGTTGCCAAAGCTTGGGGAGATCTGGCCAGCGGGAGAGACAGGTGCAGCCCAGATTCCCCCCTCTCAAAAACTCATCTTTAATTCAAGGGGATAAGGAGGGGCACCCAGACAATCTGGGGGCAGCACCGGTTTACCCACGGCGGCTGTGAGGACAGAGTTCTGGCCTATATGGGCAGCCCACCTTTGGCCTGAGCTAGAGGGGACCCCCAATATCTGTCTCTCCCCTGCAGCAGAGCGGCCTTGGGCTCTAGGGCTCCCCAAAGGATCGCCCGGTCTAGGGTTGCCAGCAAGCCGCCTTGAGCCCTGTTTTCACTGTGGAAAGGGACCCCTGACCATTAGGTCCAGTCGTGGCCGACTCTGGGGTTGCGGCGCTCATCTCACTTTACTGGCCGAGGGAGCCGGTGTACAGCTTCCGGGTCATGTGGCCAGCAGGACTAAGCCGCTTCTGGTGAGCCAGAGCAGCGCATGGAAACGCCGTTTACCTTCCCACTGGAGCGGTACCTATTTATCTACTTGCACTTTGTCATGCTTTTGAACTGCTAGGTGGGCAGGAGCTGGGACCGAGCAACGGGAGCTCACCCCATCATTGCGGGGATTCGAACTGCCGAACTTCTGATCGTCAAGCCCTAGGCTCTGTGGTTTAACCCACAGTGCCACCCACGTCCCTCCTGGTCGGCTAGTTGACACAAAATTACAATTTCTCGCCCGGACTTTACACTTCTTCACGCAGAATTGCAGTTTGGAGAGATTCCTTCTTCGTGATTTCACCCACGAGCGGCTGAGTGCCGTCGGCAAACTTGCCCACCTCGCGGCTCACCCCCCCTCACTCTCCTTTCTCGCCCCCTCGCAGCTCTCAGCACCCGTAATAAGCTACACCACCAAGGACCCTCTTTTTGGCGGGGTTGGACTAGATGACCCCTGGGTCCCTTCTGACTCTGCAATTCTGTGATTCTCTTTCAGGGTACATTATAAAGGGGGAAGAGAGAGAATAAGGGTCACCTCTCGCTTAGCCCCGGGTGGACTTGAATTTCTTTGAGGTTTTTAGTTTTTCCTATCAGCCGTAACCGCAGTCTGCAATGCTGAGCTTATTACTAACGCATGGGAGAGGGAGGGGGCCATGACCACAAGCTTGCAAAACATGAATGTGTGCGCGAGAAAGAGAGAGAGAGAGAGAGAGAGAGTTTAAGTGCATAGTACATCGCGCAAGGGAGAAAATCTACTACATTGCCCTTCCTGCCCTGATCCTGAGTTCTCTCCCAGCAGATGGGAATTCTTGAGATCAAATTGGCTAGGAGCTGGAGGGGTGTGTGATCCTGTGCTCAGGGCCGGCGCAAGACATTTGGGCACACGAGGAGAACCACAAAACGATGCTCCCTCATCGCCGGGATAGTCAGATAGTTGCTAATAGTCAGATAGTTGCTAATAGTCAGATAGTTGCTATTAGTCAGATAGTTGCTTATTAGTCAGATAGTTGCTAATAGTCAGATAGTTGCTAATAGTCAGATAGTTGCTAATAGTCAGATAGTTGCTTATTTCAACAGGGCCGGTGCCACCACCAAGAAGGCCCTCTGCCTGATTCACTTCTCGCAGGGAGGGAACAGCCACAAGGCCCTCGGAGCTGAACCTCAGTTTGGGGGAGATTTACCACAACTCGTCCCCCCTGACCCCAAAGCTGGCAACACGTCACTTCCACTTCCACAGCCCGGCCTCCTTGGAAAGGCGGGAAGCTGGCAGATGGTTGCAAACTGGGACTGCAACAGTGCCAGCCTCTTCCTGTGCCACACACAGGAGCAAGCCGTCCCCGCTGCCCCAGGTGGAGAGCGATAATCATCATCATAATTTATTCTTCTTTATATGCTGTACCTCTGACTGGGTTTCGCCAGCCACTCTGGGCGGCTCCCAAGAGAATATTAAAAACACAGTAAAACATCAAGCTTTGAAAACTTCCCTATACAGGGCAGCCTTCAGATGTCTTCTAAAAGTCAGACAGGTGTTTATTTCCTTAATATCTGGCGGGTTCCACAGGGAGGGTGCCACCACCGAGAAGGCCCTCTGCCTGGTTGCCAGTGAGGGAACTGCTAGAAGACCCTCAGGAGATGGACCCCGGTGTCCGGGCTGGAGATGCTCCTTCAGGGATACTGGGCTGTTTAGGGCTTTTAAGGTCAGCACCAACACTTTGAATTGTGCTCGGAAACATCCTGGGAGCCAATGTAGGTCTTTCAGGACCGGGGTTATGTGGTCTCCACTCCCAGTCCCCAGTCTGGCTGCCGCATTCTGGATTAGTTGTAGTTTCCGGGTCACCTTCAAAGGCAGCCCCACGTAGAGCGCATGGCAGTAGTCCAAGCGGGAGATAACCAGAGCATGCACCACTCTGGCGAGACAGTCCGCAGGCAGATAGGGTCTCAGACGGGGCTGGTAAGACCCTAAATTGCTCATCACCATTGCGTTCCAGTTTCTCGTCTTCCGCCGATCGCTAGGTCTAGGAAGCAAACCCTTCCACAAACTGGAGGAAGAGAAGAGGGGGAATGGACCCCTAATATTTTTCATAGAATCATAGAATAGAATCATAGAATCATAGAGTTGGAAGAGACCACAAGGGCCATGGAGTCCAACCCCCTGCCAAGCAGGAAACACCATCAGAGCACTCCTGACATATGGTTGTCAAGCCTCTGCTTAAAGACCTCCAAAGAAGGAGACTCCACCACACTCCTTGGCAGCAAATTCCACTGTCGAACAGCTCTTACTGTCAGGAAGTTCTTCCTAATGTTTAGGTGGAATCTTCTTTCTTGTAGTTTGGATCCATTGCTCCGTGTCCGCTTCTCTGGAGCAGCAGAAAACAACCTTTCTCCCTCCTCTATGTGACATCCTTTTATATATTTGAACATGGCTATCATATCACCCCTTAACCTCCTCTTCTCCAGGCTAAACATGATTTATCTCTGATTTATCTTGGGCAGAGCTGTGGGTCATTTCTATCCAGCGGGGGAACAAATAGAAACCCACTTTTTTTTACAAAGAACCTGAGGACTCGCTATACAAATACCCTGGGGCTTGGTGTCAAACCGATTCCTAGCTACCTCTGTAAAAGCAGCTGTCCGTTCAAAAGCATGAGGACTATGCTCTTGCCTCATCTTTAGAGGAAGAGCTGAGTGGGAGAGCAGCCGGTTTGCATGCAAAAGACCTCAGGTTCGACCCTTTTTCGTCTCCAGTTAGGGTCGCAAAGGTCCTCCATCTGAAACCCACGAAAAGCCAGCTGCCAGCCAGTGTTGACATTGCTGGGATAGACAGAAGGCAGCGCCCTCTGTTCCAATGCGAGGGGCTCAGCCCTGAATACAGCAACTTCCCCGAGTTGGCTGGCGCCCAGTGGGGCTCATAGGTTAGAAGGCAGGGAGCCCAGCAGCAGGGGGTGCCATAGACAACTACCAGCAGCACCAAATGATTCTCAGTTTGACTGCATCCCAGTCCCTCCTGAGTTCTGAGGCTAAGGTGGTGGTGGATGGAACTGACAGCGAAGGGCACCCTCCAGACTGGTCGTAAGGAGGGGCAAAAAAGGCTGGTTAAGTTTGGGGGCAGCAGTGCCCCATTTCCCCTAACGGACCAGCCACCACCTAGAAAAGTGAGCATAGGTCTGCCTCCTGCCTTTCACCAAATATCCGCGGGGCTTTCTGCATAAGAAGTGCCTGCACTTTCTTCCTCTATAAATATAAACCTAAGGCTGTCGTCACGCTGCAGTTTCTGTAACTGCCAGTAGGTGGCCGCGCCAACCGCAGCATAATGAACAGGGAGGCAGGTAGGTGAGCAGGCAGATTAGGAAGAGGCTCTTAGCGGAGCGGTTTGTCAAAAGGGGCGGAGCAGTGGGTGCGAATTTTAACTTTGTACATACACTCCTCTCCAGAGAAGCAAGACCAGTAAGCGGGTGTGGCCTGGGGGAAAAGGGGTGTGGCCTGGGAGAGTTCTGGGGGCCAGGTAGGGAAGGCTAGAGGACCACATTTCAACCAGAGACATGGAGGTTTCCTGTGCTACTGAAAGATGGCTTCTGTTTATGGTTTGACACAGGATGAGACCCTATCTGCCTGCTTGGACTACTGCCATGCGCTCTCCGTGGGGCTGCCTTTGAAGGTGACCCGGAAACTACAACTAATCCAGAATGCAGCAGCCAGACTGGGGACTGAGAGCGGCCACCAGGACCACATAACACCGGACTACATTGGCTCCCAGGATGTTTCCGAGCACAATTCAAAGTGTTGGTGCTGACCTTTAATGCCCTAAACGGCCTCGGTCCAGTGTACCTGAAGGAGCATCTCCACCTCCATCATTCTGCCCAGACACTGAGGTCCAGCTCCAAGGGCCTTCTGGCGGTTCCATTCCTGTGAGAAGCCAAGTTACAGGGAACCAGGCAGAGGGCCTTCTCGGTGGTGGCGCCCGTCCTGTGGAACGCCCTCCCACCAGATGTCTAAGAGAAAAATAACCACCAAACTTTTAGAAGACATCTGAAGGCAGCCCTGTTTAGGGAAGCTTTTAATGTTTAATAGGTTATTGTATTTTAGTGTTTTGTTGGAAGCTGCCCAGAGTGCCTGGGGAAACCCAGCCAGATGGGTGGGGTATAAATAACATTATTATTATTATTATTATTATTATTATTATTATTATTATTATTAAAGCCAGGAGGCTGGCTTGCTTGGCTCATAGCTTCCAACAGTGATCTGGAGCACCTCCCAGGAATCAGGAGTTACATTTTTGCTGGACGATCCTTTCAAGATTGCTTGCAAGGAGGTCAAAATCTTCTTGACCGGCTCCTTGTCGCCAAGTCTGCATCTCTATAAATAGCATTTTTTTCTCTCTCCAAAAAAACTCCCCCCACCAAACCCCCCCCCCGATACACAAGCGCCCTCCACTCCACGCCCGTGCAAAATATAAACCACCTCCCACTACGGAAAACCTTTCCTTGTTTGCCAGAGCACTAGGCAAAAGGCGCAATATGATTTGATCGATGGCAGGAGATTGATTACCATTACGCTGCAACGCTTTTGACTTTCAGCCGCGACCTCGCCGTCCTGGAGGCGGCGAAGGCGTGTGGAAGGAAGGAAGGAACTCCGGGCACACGTATACATACGCACGCATGCACGCGAAGGCCCTTTCCCCTCCCCCCACTGCGGTTGCAGATCCAAAATCCAAAGAGGGAAATATTGAACGGCAGAGGGAGGGGGAAGGAAGAGAAGGGTGCGATTGAATTCGCTGCGTTCTCTGGCCAGATTAAGAACGGTGACGGTATTGAACCCGCAAGGAGGACCCCGGTGGATCGGGACGGCGGCACGCCCCATCCCGTGTCCTCCTCTCGCGGCGGCCAACCAGGTGGCTGTCGGAAACCCACATGGATCTGAGCACCATAGCATTTTCACCCCTCCTGTGGCTAACAACCATTGGTAAGGGACCCCTGACCATTAGGTCCAGTCGTGGCCGACTCTGGGGTTGCGGCGCTCATCTCGCTTTACTGGCCGAGGGAGCCAGCGTACAGCTTCCGGGTCATGTGGCCAGCAGGACTAAGCCGCTTCTGGCAAACCAGAGCAGCGCACGGAAACGCCGTTTACCTTCCCGCCGGAGTGGTACCTATTTATCTACTTGCACTTTGACGTGCTTTCGAACTGCAAGGTTGGCAGGAGCTGGGACCGAGCAACGGGAGCTCACCCTGTTGCGGGGATTCGAACCGCGACCTTCTGATCGGCAAGTCCTAGGCTCTGTGGTTTAACCCACAGCGCCACCCGCGTCCCTAACAACCATTGGTATTCAGAAGCAATAAAGTGGAGGCAGAGCATAGCATTCCATCGGCTTTGGCTGGTGGCCCAGCTACACCCCTATCTGGACATGAATGGCCTAACTCCTGTTGTCTATGCTCTGTTAACCTCAAGGTTAGATTACTGCAATGTGTTCTACGTAGGGCTGCCTCTGGAGACGGTTCGGAGACTTCAGCAGGTGCAGAATTCAGCGACCAGGTTGCTCACCAGACGGTTTGAGCACACTGCACCGATCCCAGTCCAACCGCACTGGCTACCAATTAGTTTCCGGGCCCAATTCAAAGTGCTGGTTTCGACCTATAAAGCCTTAAGCGGCTCAGGACCACGATACCTCAAGGACCACCTCTTTCCATATGAACCTCCCCAGACCCTGAGATCATCTTCTGAGGCCCTCCTTTGTGTGCCCCCTCCTCAAGAGGTCCGGAGGGTGGCAACACGAGAGCGGGGCCTTCTCTGCAGTGGCTCCTCCGTCTATGGAATGCTCTCTCCAGGGAAGTTCGCCTGGTGCCTTCATTATACATCTTTAGGCACCAGGCAAAAACGTTCCATTTTAACCAGGCCTTTGGGTGATCTGATTTACATCCTATGCCCTCTTAAAATATGTGGGGGTTTTTTGGGGGGGGTATTGGGTTGTTGCTAGCAAGACAGGTGTCGCCCATTCTATATTTGTGCATCTGGTTCTTCCTTCCTAAGTGCAGAACCTGACATCTGCCCCTATTCATTTTGTTAGTGAAAGTCTGCCTCAGGATGAGGCTTTGCCCTTCGGAACTGCCTGCCACTAGAAGTTCAGTCCCACATTCTTTTAAACACCCCCTTTTAA
This sequence comes from Podarcis erhardii, assembly GCF_964252035.2. Lineage (NCBI taxonomy): Eukaryota > Metazoa > Chordata > Lepidosauria > Squamata > Lacertidae > Podarcis > Podarcis erhardii. Next base: position 10,032,776 of record NC_138516.1, on the reverse strand, counting down.
AAAAAAAGTGGTATTTTTTTTCCTTTTTCCCCAATCGGTACTTGCTAACGTATTTTATTTTATTGCGTGCCACCTTGCTGCATTTATCGTTATCACTGTGAGTATGATCAGCCTGGAAATATCTCCCTAAAATATAAACAAGGAAAATAGCAAAGGGGACTGACCAAACTGCCCTTGTGGAAAGTGTTCGGGGGAGAGAGAGAGACACCCTCTGTGTCCCCCCCCCCTTTAAAATAAAATAAAATCCAGCCCAGGAAAGAATTGAGATGCAAAAGATCTTTCTAACCAGCTGGGGTTGCCCGTTGCAGAGCAATCGGCTGAGAATCTATTTTTTTAAAAAAATTATTTTGCTGACGCAGGAGAAAGGAGAGTGAGAGTGAGAGCATTATCGTATATCATAAGGAGGGCTGGCAAGAGAGACCGGCTGCAACTGCTCCAGACTGATAATGTCAGAGACAACAGAAGCTGAATCTTAAAACTATGCGTCGCCCACAAACTGACACCCCCCCCCAAAAACCCCCACAAACACAGCCTGCAAAGTCAGACCCGTGAAATGCAGTGCTGGCAAAAGGCAGGGGGGCACAGCCACAGTTCCCAGTCCATATTAGAATGCTAGAATCTGCAATGCAGGAATCTTTGGGCCAAGGCAGGATTCGAACCCACAACCTCCAGAGATCAAGAGTCTCTGCCGGCTGAGTTGGAGGACCAGGGAGACAGCAAGAGACCCAGGTCAAATTCTTGGAGTGCGGCAGTCGCTCCCAAGGCAGTGGGATTGCCTAGTGGGCAGCTGGAGGTGTGTCGTCAGTGACTATCAGGCTTTGAAAAGTCAACATCCTCTGGGCCTTGCTGAATTCATTAAGGTGAATAGGTTTCGGATAAAAACGAAGGTTGCGCGTTTAAAGCAAATGCGTCGCCATTGCCTGCAAAGAATCTCAGGGTCTGTAGTTCGCCCCGCCCCCCACTGCAACCACGCTACAGTTCCCAGCGCCCTTAGCAAACTACGTCTCCCAGGATTCTGGAGGAGAGGAAAGCATGGTTCGCAATGCATAGCACAGATCGGCCTGAATCATAGCTGTAAACGGCAGGAAGGGTTTGTGAAGATCTTCTTTTTAAAAAGGAAAGAGGGGCAAAAGATTTTCACGCACGTAAAGCAATCTACTATTCGGGCGAATTGGCTCAAAGGCATGGATTATTAGCAAAAGAATCACGGGGATTCGAACCGCCGACCTTCTGACCAGCAAGTCCTAGGCTGTGTGGTTTAACCCACTAGAAATCTTGCATTTCTGGCTCCACAGACTTTTGAGACTCGACCCTGCGGCCCCCAGCAGAAACGTGCCCCCCTTTCTGAATTAACTCAACAACCAGGGTTGACCATCGGAGACTCACACAGAACCAAAGAAATTTGAGGCTGTAGGGGGCCGACACATGCTTTTTGCAGCCTCAGACCGAGAACGAATCCCTGTTCTGCCTTAAACGGGGAAGAATCTACCTTAAAAGGGAAAGGGAGGGAGGGCTGCTTCCTCCAGAGAGCGAAAGTGACAGGAGGCCTTATCAGCTGTGATTTTACTGCCTGGGGTTTGGTAGCAATTAGATCAGGAGATTTCAAGGCTGCGGACCCAGACAGCCTGAGGTCAGGGTCAGGAAACAGCAAGAGGAGGGGGGAAACCACACATTTTTTGCATGCTGTGCAGCGATCGCCCTTCACTTTATCCCCCGTTGTTGTAGCTCTTTGGTTAAAAGTTAAGTTTTTGGGTTAAAAGTTATCAGGGCTTAATATTCACCGCAGGCAGGAGAAAGAGTGAGAGGAGTCAAGAGACATGATTTGCTTTCCAGATAAGGGAACTGCAAAACGGGTTGTTTCTCGGCTCAGTTTTCCTGGGAATCACAGAATTGCAGAGTTGAAAGGGACCCCTAGAGGCTATCCAGCCCAACCCCCTTTGTGATGCAGGAATCTCAGCTGAAGCATCCCTGATAAGGGACCATCTTAACTCTCTTAAAAACCTCAAAGGAAGGAGAGTCCGCAACGGCCTTCCATCCCACGGTCAAACAGCTCTTACTTTTCAGAAATGCCTTTCTTGTCCAGTCCCCCTGTTCTATTGACAGATATACTGCTTTTATACAAGGAGGGGCAATTTATTAGCATGGCTAGATTAGGGCTGCACTAGGCTTGCCATAGGGACGTGGGTGGCGCTGTGGATTAATCCACAGAGCCTAAGGCTTGCCGATCAGAAGGTCGGCGGTTCGAATCCCCGCAATGACGGGGTGAGCTCCTGTTGCTCGGTCCCTGCTCCTGCCAACCTAGCAGTTCAAAAGCACGTCAAAGTGCAAGTAGATAAATAGGTACCACTCCAGAGGGAAGGTAAACGGCGTTTCCGTGCGCTGCTCTGGTTTGCCAGAAGCGGCTTAGTCCTGCTGGCCACATGACCCGGAAGCAGTACGCTGGCTCCCTCGGCCAGTAAAGCAAGATGAGCGCCGCAACCCCAGAGTCGGCCACGACTGGACCTAATGGTCAGGGGTCCCTTTATCTTTACCTTTAGGCTTGCCATCCTTCAGGAAACTTCCCGACATGTCCAGGTTTTCGGGTGTAAAAGTAGTGTCAGGGGGGAATTCTGCAAAATGTCAGGGGAAACCCGGATGTAGGCTTAAAACCACTCTTTTTTTGGGGGGGGGAGGTTTCCCCCAAAAGCTCGACAATTTTGGTGGTTGAAAAGCTCAATTTGGGGACTGTCAGGAATTTTACTTTTTGACATACGCCAGCCTCAGGGTACACTATTATTCGGCCCACGTTTAAAACACAACCCGACCCCAGATTGCACTTTTCCCAAATGAAGGGGGTCACCCAAGATGGTGTTATCCCTCAAAATGTGCTCTGCAGCCAGGATCCCACCCACCAGGCAGTTTTACGGTCATATAGCTGAACTGGCGCAAGTAAAATGTCTGAAAGTTATGACCCTCGCTGTACCAGGAGAAACGCCTTCAAATATCTGTGCAAAATCCCACGCAGAATTTTCAAATTGGTATTGCAAGCAGAAATGGGACAAACTCAATGCTGGGAAGGGGAAGGGGTCACGATCCAAGAAAAACCAAAATAGACAGATCCATTTGCCCCTCAGTTTGTGACCAAGGAATGCTGTTCCTTAGTTTATGACTAAAACCTATCCTCTAATTCACAACCAAGGAAGGCTGTCCTGTGATTCATGACTATAAAATGACTACAAAATTCATGACTGCAAGAGGAGATCCCTTGATTTGTGACCAAGAAATGCCCTCCTTAGATTCACGACTACGGAATGCCTTTTCACAACTATGACATGCCCCTCTCCTAATTCACAACTACGAAATGCCCTCCCTTAATTCACAACCACGAAACACCCTCCCTTAATTCACAACCACGAAATGCCCTCCCTTAATTCACAACTACCAAATGCCCTTTCACAACCACGAAATGCCCTCCCTTAACTCACAACCACAAAATGCCCTCTTAATTTACAACCACAAAATGCCCTCTTAATTCACAACTACAAAATGCCCTCCCTTAACTCACAACTACGAAATGCGCTTCCACAACCACAAAATGCCCTTCCTTAATTCACAACCACGAAACGCCCTCCCTTAATTCACAACCATGAAAGGCCTTCCCTTAATTCACAACTACAAAATGCCCTTCCTGAATTCACAACCACAAAATGCCCTCCCTTAACTCACAACTACTAAATGCCCTCCCTTAATTCACAACTACGAAACGCCCTCCCTTAATTCACAACCACGAAATGCCATTAGATTCACAACTACAAAACACCCTCCCTTAATTCACAACTACGAAATGCCCTTTCACAATGACAAAATGCCCTCTCTTAAATCACAACCACGAAATGCCATCCCTTAACTCACAACTACAAAATGCCCTCCCTTAATTCACAACTGTGAAATGACCTCCTTTCTTTCACAACTACCCTTAATCTGGCACCACGAAACGCCCTCCCTTAACTCCATTTGCCCCTCCGTTTGCGCCAAGAAGTCCCATGGACGCCGAGGCGCGAAGCGAGTCTTTCCCGCCGTCTCGGGCCGCTTACCTCTCTCTCGGATGAAATACGCCAGGTAGAGGTCCAGTTCCTTGACGGAGACGCTGATGTGGTGAGGCTGGACGCAGAGGATGGGGTGGGTGCACTGGGCAGCCTTGACCAGCCGCTCCCCGTCGGTGCTCTCCAGGGGGATGCCCTTGAAGAGAATTACCATCACCAGGTCCAGCCGCCAGACTTTGTCGGCCTGTCGGAGGCAGTCGATCCTCCGCATCTTGCCCTTCTGGTCGGGGTTGGAGAGGACGCAGCAGGAGGGCTTCTTCCCCGTGATGGAAAGGACAAAGTCCTCCCGGTACTCCGGGCGGATGTCCTTCCGCAGCTTGGCCAGCAAGCGGGACGCCCACTTCTGCTTCACCTCGGGCTTTTCGTTGAGGAGCTCGTCTTTCACCGCTCGCTCCTCGTCCTTCGTCATGCGCTTCTCATGCTTCTTGAAGTACTTGCGCTTGCGGGCCTGGAGGTTGAACCAGGTGTAGGCGAAGGCCCGGACGTGGGGGAGTAGTGCCTCAATAAACGGGTGGAACTCATCCTGGAAAAGAGAGAGAGAGAAAGAGAGGCAGTCAAGAGGGAGTCCCACATCCGTTCTCTCAAGAGCGAAGGTGTGATGGCCTGGGAATCTGATTCAGAGGTTGAACCGGAGGAATCCCAGCCTGCACAGGAGTCCCCGCCTACAGAACCAGCTGAGCCGGGGCTGGGGCCTGAGCCGGAAGGGTCCTCACCTGTGCTGGATCCTCAGGTGAGTCTGCTCTGGCTCCGGAGGTGATGGAGGACCCATTGCCTGCAGGTGCTCCACTCTCAGCCCCGTCAGAGGAAGCTGAGTGTGATGGCCTGGGAATCTGATTCAGAGGCTGAACCAGAGGAATCCCAGCCTGCACAGGAGTCCCCACCTCCAGGGCTGGCTGAACCGGGGCAGGGCCTTGATTCTGAAGCGCCTGCACCTGTGCCGGATCCTCAGGAGCAGGCACCAGATGTATCCACTCTGGCTCCGGAGGTGATGGAGGACCCATTGCCTGCAGGTGCTCCTCTCCCAGCCCCGTCAGGGGAAGGTGAGTCTTCCCCTGGGTCCAGTAACCCTCCAGCCTCTCCTGAGCTGCAGAGGCTCAGGGCAGAGAGGCGGAGGGAACTGGTTTCTCCCAGGAGGAGTGCTCGCCTTAAGGCCAGGAGAGGTGGGTCTCCTGGGGGCCGGGACCACCCCTGGCCTCAGAGAAGATAAAGGCCAGTCAGCCCGGTCCCAGGTTGCGGGAGCAACGTCGTTGAAGAGCTGTTTTGGCCAGCACCCAGTCCTGTTCCTCCAGAGTTCCTGTCCTTGTCCGGCTCCTCGCTTTGGACCCCGCTTCACCCATGGAGGACTGTCTGCCGACCCTCGACTCAGGTCCTGGACCTCGCCCCACGGTAACCTCTCCCCGGGACCAGCACAGAATGCCTCTTCTGAATAGAGGCATTCCTCCAAACACATGGATTCATGCCTGATCTGAGAAGAGGCATTCACTTCTCTCGGAAAGGATTGCCTCTTCTGTGTACAGGCATTCCTCCAAACATATCTGGGTAGATACACGCCCACTGTAAGAAGAGGGATTCACCTCTCTCATGAAGGATTGCCTCTTCTGCATAGAGGCATTCCTACAAGGACATCCTGGTGGATTCATGCCTGAGCTGAGAAGAGGCATTCGCCTCTCTCAGGAAGGATTGCCTCTTCTGTATACGATACGATAATCTTTATCGTCATTGTCCCATACAGAACAATGAAACTGAAAAAATCAGACAATCAGAAACCAACAAGCCTGCTATCCCAGTGATCCCAGAATGGTTAGCCCCCTAAAAACTCTGATACCCCATAATTAAATACAATATACTCCCATAGAGACTACCTTAAAGGTAAAGGGACCCCTGACCATTAGGTCCAGTCGTGGCCAACTCTGGGGTTGCGGCGCTCATCTTGCTTTACTGGCCAAGGGATCCGGCATACAGCTTCCGGGTCATGTGGCCAGCAGGACTAAGCCGCTTCTGGCGAACCAGAGCAGCGCACGGAAACGCCATTTACCTTCCTGCCGGAGCGGTACCTATTTATCTACTTGCACTGGTGTGCTTTCGAACTGCTAGGTGGGCAGGAGCAGGGACTGAACAACGGGAGCTCACCCGGTCGCAGGGATTCGAACCGTCGACCTTCTGATCGGCAAGTCCTAAGCTCTGTGGTTTAACCCACAGCGCCACCCGCGTCCCACACTCATAGCTTATAGCTAAGGAATTTTTATCCTTGTCTTTTCAGCTGGGGGAACACTATTTGCAAGAGACCGGCTCTGCAAGTTAGACAGGTCACAGCAACCCTATAAAAATGGAGGCCAGTGTTTCTGTTCATCAGCTGCTTTCTGCTGGGCCTACCCGGTAGGGCCGTTGTGGAAAGAAAACGGGGAACGGGAGGGACCTTGAGCTCGTGGGAAGGAAGAGGAGGCAGGATACGGACGGGATGGGACGGGACGGGACGGAACAAGCAGCCGCTTCAGAAGAGCTTCCAGCTACAATTTGAAATCTGCTTCCCCTTACGAGTAATTGAGCATTTTGGTCAGAAACCAAGCAGCCAAAGCCCCGCCCTGCCGCCGTGCCAAGAAAATTTGGCTCTGCGCGGCTTGACTGGAAATGTTGTTTCTCTCTTCCCCCCCCCCCTTCATCCTCTGTGCCCCACCCAGAGCCTGCAGCTTCAGGCGGCAGATTTGGGCTGCCAACGGAGCCCCAGTTTCCACTCGTACGCCACGGCCTGCGGCTCTCCCGACCTGCCACGGCGGAGGAGGTTTTGGCAGGGCTGGTGGAAACGCAGCAATCCGCTCCGAGGCAACGCCAAGAGGGGAAGCAGCCCAAATTGCCGGACCTCCCAGGATTTGCAAAATTGCACATCAATACAGCGGTACCTGGGACGCAGGTGGCGCTGTGGTCTAAACAGGGCCTAGGACTTGCCGATCAGAAGGTCGGCGGTTTGAATCCCCGCAATGACGGGGTGAGCTCCCATTGCTCGGTCCCTGCTCCTGCCAACCTTGCAGTTCGAAAGCACGTCAAAGTGCAAGTAGATAAATAGGTACCGCTCCGGTGGGAAGGTAAACGGCGTTTCTGTGCGCTGCTCTGGTTCGCCAGAAGCGGCTTAGTCATGCTGGCCACGTGACCCGGAAGCTGTACGCCGGCTCCCTCGGCCAGTAAAGCGAGATGAGCGCCGCAACCCCAGAGTCGGCCACGACTGGACCTAATGGTCAGGGGCCCCTTTAGCTTTTACAGCGGTACCTTGGTTCTCGAACTTAATCCGTTCCAGGAGCCCGCTCGACTCCCGAAACCGTTCGGAAATCAAGACAAGCTGCGCTCAATCGGAAGCCGCATCGGACGTTCTGCTTCCAAAAAGCGTTCGCAAACCGGAACACTCACTTCTGGGTCTGCGTTGTTTGGGAGCCGATTTGCTTGGGAGCCAACCCGTTCGAGAACCAAGGTACCGCTGTAACTACAGATTCCATCTCTCTCTCACACACATCCAAATAATTTCTCCTTTTCTGCTCTCTCTCTCTCTCTCAAACCAAGCTGGGGAAGTTTAATCAGCCCAGGGGCCAAAGTCCCTCCTGCAAAACCTTCCAGGGGCCACATGGCTTTGGTGGGGGGGTCCAGAAGGCATAAGTGGGCACAGAAACAGATGCAAATTTTCCCCATGCACAGTAAGCTAGTTTCTACACAAATACACATGCACACAATTTTTTTCTATCCCCACACCCAGGAGGCGAGAGTTCATGGACCCGGGTAGCTCTGTTGGCTGCAGCGTGGTGCTGATGAATGCCAAGGTTGCAGGTTCGAGAGCAGCATGGTCCTGCGTTGTGCAGGGTTGGACTGGATGACCCCACAGGGCCCCATCTAGCTTTAGAATTCCATGATTCTCTGATCAGAGGAGGCATCCCAGCCAGAAATGTGAAGCAGAGCTGGCAAGGAGTGGGGTGGAGAGTCCCGAGGGCCGGTCAGAAAGGAGCGGAGGGCCACGTTCACACACACACCCTGCCGAGGCCTCAGGTTTCTCAATGCTGAATTAATTCCCAGTCAGGATAACCAAACAGGCTGAGGGAGGGAAGGGAGGCATTTGGAAGAAATGGAGCAAATGGGAAAGGGTTAAGTCTGGCCCCCGCCACGGAAACAGCTTTTCCTCATCTAAAGGGGCTGCCAGGCTGTTTTTTCCCAGGGCAGGTAATACGAAACTGTGCAGCTGCCCCGCTAATTGGGAATGTCTATCCTTCAACCCTTTTGCGATAGTCTTCGCCTTGCCCGACACAGTTTCCTGGTCTCCCAGCCCCCTAGCAGTCACGGAGGGGCAAAACCTGTCCATTTCAGTGGCTCGTTTTGTCCCCCCCCCCCCATCTTAAAATCCACCTACGACGTTTCAGTTTGCAAATTTATTCGTCGTTGTTGTTTTTTAATCAGGTCCCCGTGCAAATACATCAGGGCCTCAGTGCAGGTTTATCGACACCTGTTCGCTGATTGTGCAATTTTGCCCGACAGCTGCATTTTTTGCAAAGCGATTTCCCCCACCAACATCCCGCGTTTGGGTACAAAGTTTCCTTTAATATATGCCGTTTTAGGCATGCTTAACTACAGTACCTTGTGAGTTTATTGGAGGGCTGTGAGGACGTAGGACGTGAGGAGCACCCTTGGTAGACAAAACCTTTAAAGCAGCAGTTCTCAACCTGTGGGTCCCCAGATGTTGTTCGACTACAACTCCCATCATCCCTGAGCTCTGGCCTTGCTAGCCAGGGGTGATGGGAGTTGTAGTTCAACAACATCTGGGGACCCACAGGTTGAGAAAAGTCCATTGATCCAGGGTAAGGTAAAAAAAGATAAAGGACCCCTGGACGGTTAAGTCCAGTCAAAGGCAATTAGGGGGTTGTGGCGCTCATCTCACTTTCAGGCCAAGGGAGCCGGCATTTGTCCACAGACAGCTTTCCGGGTCATGTGGCAGCAGGACTAAACCGCTTCTGGCACATGACGGAAACCAGAGCGCACGGAAACACCGTTTACCATCCTGCCGCAGTGGTACCTATTTATCTACTTGTACTGGCGTGCTTTCGAACTGCTAGGCTGGCAGGAGCTGGGACAGAGCAACGGGAGCTCACCGCCGTGGCGGGGATTCGAACCGCCGACCTTCCTATCGGCAAACCCAAGAGGCTCAGTGGTTTAGACCACAGCGCCACCCGCGTCCTCAGGGACAGTCCTGTGGCCCACCTATCCCAGCCTCCTTTTCTCACAGTGGCCAACCGATAAGCCCCTCAAACCCACAATCAGGATTCGAACCCAGAACTGGGTGTGGTATTCCAGTTGTGGCCTCACCCTCTCCCCTCCTTCGGTTCCCAGCAACTGAGATTCCTTTCCCTCCGTGAATTTGCCCAAATCCTCTTTCAAAGCAGGCCCAATATTTCCAGTGCAAAAAAAGACCGGCGATGAAACCATCCCATAAGCAACTGCGTGAACTTCTGCTACATTTTATTAGATGCCAATGCGTTTCCCGGTAGTGGCGAGTTTTCAAAACTAAGCTGCGCCCTGGGGCTTTAGGGCAGTAAAATAAAACAACCAACAGCGATAAGAATATTAATTTGCGCAAGACGCCGGCCCGTCTTTCCGCCGACGTACCCGGGTTTGGATTTGCGTGTTTCCTGCTTGCCCCCCCCTTCGCTCAAGGTTGGGAGGGGGGGTCGGTTTGGGGAGATAAGAGGCCGCGATGTCATGCAACAAAAGCCGCAGTTCCCAGAGGCAAGGTCACAAGAGGACAGCTCTCCCTCACCGGGGCGCAGTCTAAGCGGAGGTCAAGTCAGGTGAGGTCTCCGCTGGGAGTAATTCATTAGCCGACGTGTACATCTGTGCCTTCGATAATCTCCCGACGGAGGTCCACACACACACACACACACTCCGCCACCAAACCGCCACACACCATCAAAGCGCCTTGGGCTCTGTTCTGCACCCCCTTCCTGCTTCGGAAAACACAGCGGCCTTGCATTCCTAGCCCAAGAAAGGCGCCGAGATAAGGGGGAGTAATAATAAGTAACCTAAACAAGAACGCCGCAAAAGCACAAACCGTGGCAAGGGACACAGGATTGCGCAAGCTGGAGGGGAAGTTACTAACCCTTACAGGGGTCCCTTGGTTTCCAAACGCCTTTGGTACTCAAACAACTTGGAACCAAGTGCTGCAAACCCGGAAGGAAGTGTTCTGGTTTGCGAACTTTTTCCGGAAGCCGAACATGCTCCATTTTGAGAGCCACGCTTCCGATTTGAGAGCCATACTTCCATTTTGAGCATTACGCTTCCAATTTGAGCGTTACGCTGAGGTCTGTCTGTTTTTGCTTTTTATTTTGCATTTTGGTATTTGCGGCTCTTTTCGTTTCATTTTCCCATGAAAATAGGGACGTCCTATTCCATCCCCTCCAATGTTGCTCCCCTGAAAATAGGGACGTCCTATTCCACCCCCTCCAATGTTTATCCCATGAAAATAGGGACGTCCTATTCCATCCCCTCCAACGTTTCTCCCCTGAAAATAGGGACGTCCTATTCCATCCCCTCCAACGTTTCTCCCCTGAAAATAGGGATGTCCTATTCCATCCCCTTCAACGTTGCTCCCCTGAAAATAGGGACGTACTATTCCATCCCCTCCAATGTTTCTCCCCTGAAAATAGGGACGTCCTATTCCATCCCCTCCAATGTTTCCCCCCTGAAAATAGGGACGTCCTATTCCATCCCCTCCAACGTTTCTCCCCTGAAAATAGGGACGTCCTATTCCATCCCCTCCAATGTTTCTCCCCTGAAAATAGGGACGTCCTATTCCAAAATAGGGAGACTTGGAGGGTCTTCAATTGTTAAACAGACTTTTAGAAGACATCTGAAGGTAGCCCTTTCTAGGGAAGTGGGTATTTAAAAAATGTTTGATGTTTTATGGTGTTTTTCTATTTCGCTGGAAGCCTGTCCAGATTGGCTGAAGCATTCTAGTCAGACAGACATCATATAAATAATAAAATTGTTATTATTATTATTATTAGTCAGGGGGTGGTGTTGGCAACTAGAGTACCAATAACACTGTGGAACTACAGCCGTACCTTGAACAGAGTCCGTTCGACTTCCAAAATGTTCGGAAACCAAAGCGCGGCTTCCTGTTGGCTCCCGCAGCCAATCGGAAGTCGCAGAAGCCGCCGTCGGACGTTTGGCTTCTGAAAATCGTTCGGAAACTGGAAAGCTCACATTTGATGGCTCGGGAGCTGGTTTGTTCGGGAGCCAAGGCATTTGAGAGCCAAGATACGACCGTACAAGTCCAACCATACCTGAGTGTTGGACAGACTGAGAGACGGGAGCCCACCATTTTGGGGTGAGGGTGCAATCCATTCCGGGCTTTTGTTTTCCTCGAAGAGAAAGGTGTGGAGAATAATAATAATAATAATAATAATAATAATAATAATAATAATGTTATTTATACCCAGCCCATCTGGCTGGGTTTCCCCAGCCACTCTGGGCGGCTTCCAACAAAACACTAAAATACTATAAGCTAATAAACATGAAAAGCTCCCCTAAACAGGGCTGCCTTTAGATGCCTTCTAAAAGTTTGGTAGTTATTTTTCTCTTTGACATCTGGTGGGAGGGCGTTCCACAGGGAGGGCGCCGCCACCGAGAAGGCCCTCTGCCTGGTTCCCTGTAACCTCACTTCTCGCAATGAGGGAACCGCCAGAAGGCCCTCAGTGCTGGACCTCCGTGTCCAGGCTGGACAATGGAGGTGGAGACGCTCCTTCAGGTATACTGGACCGAGGCCATTTAGGGCTTTCAAGGTCAGCACCAACACTTTGAATTGTGCTCGGAAACGTCCTGGGAGCCAATGTAGGTCTTTCAAGACCGGTGTTATATGGTCTTGGCGGCCGCTCCCAGTCACCAGTCTAGCTGCCACATTCTGGATTAATTGTAGTTTCCGGGTCACCTTCAAAGGTAGCACCACGGAGAGCGCATTGCAGTAGTCCAAGCGAGAGATAACCAGAGCATGCATCACTCTGGCCAGACAGTCTGCGGGCAGGGAGGGTCTCATCCTGCGTACCAGATGGAGCTGCCCTGGACACAGAATTGACCTGCGCCTCCATGGATGACTCCCAGGCTGCACACTTGGTCCTTTGGGGGCACAGTTACCCCATTCAGGACCAGGGAGTCTTCCACACCTGCCCGCCTCCTGTCCCCCAAAAACAGTACTTCCGTCTTGTCAGGATTCAACCTCAATCTGTTATGCCTTGCCATAAACCTCCACAGCCCAGCCTCCCAGGACAGTGGAAAGCTTTTAAAAGCTCTCTCCGGTCTGTGCCAATCTGGGTTCAGCCCAGGGATTAGGCGACGGGAGTTGGGTGAAGGGGGGGGGGGTTAGAGATCAGCAATGAACCAGGACAGGGCTTGAAATCCGATCAGCCACTCCGACAACTTTCCCTCCCGCCAGATTAGCCCCGCCAGAAAGATGCCGCCGTCGAACTAAGCCGCTTTCGAGAGACCCGGAACATCGAGCGGCTCCCGCGATGGCTTGGCGGTGGGCAGCAACCTTCTCCAAGCTAGGATACCCCCCAAAAAACCCCCACACACTCGTCTGATGCCCAGGAACCAGCATGCCAAAGGTCAGGGACCACAATGCCAGCTGCAGTTGGCCCCTCATTTTGCTGCACAGTTCGGAGGCCTCTAAATCCCAGCCTAGGGTTGCCATGTCCTCCTTTTCAGGGGTAAAATTTCCGCCCTGGTGGATAATTAAAACCGCCGTATTTTTCGCTCTATAAGACGCACCAGACCACAAGACGCACCTAGTTTTTGGAGGAGGAAAACAACAAGAAAAAAAACATTCTGAATCGCAAAAGCCAGAACAGCAAGAGGGATCGCTGCGCAGTGAAAGCAGCAATCCCTCTTGCTGTTCTGGCTTCTGGGATAGCTGCGCAGCCTGCATTCGCTCCATAAGACGCACACACATTTCCCCTTACTTTTTAGGAGGGAAAAAGTGAGTCTTATAGAGCAAAAAATGCGGTATACTTTCTGGAGGAGACGCAGAGTATTTAAAAGGTAAAGGACCCCTGGACGGTTGAGTCCAGTCAAAGGCGACTATGGGGTTGCGGCGCTCATCTCGCTTTCAGGCCGAGGGAGCCGGCGTTTGTCCGCAGACAGCTTTCTGGGTCGTGTGGCCAGCAGGACTAAACCGCTTCTGGCACACGACGGAAACCAGAGCACACGGAAATGCTGTTTACCTTCCCACCGCAGCGGTACCTATTTATCTACTTGCACTGGTGTGCTTTCGAACTGCTAGGAGGGATGTGGGTGGCGCGTCTAAACCACTGAGCCTCTTGGGTTTGCCGATCAGAAGGTCGGCGGTTCGAATCCCCGCGATGACGGGGTGAGTTCCCGTTGCTGGGTCCCAGCTCCTGCCAACCTAGCAGTTCGAAAGCACATCAAAGTGCAAGTAGATAAATAGGTCGCGCTCTGGAGGGAAGGTAAATGGCATTTCCATGCGCTCTGGTTTCCGTCACAGTGTCCCATTGCACCAGAAGCAGTTCATGTCAAATTGCTGTTTTAGGGGTTGTTTTTAAAAGCCTGGGATGGATTAATCCGCTTTGCATGACTTTCTATGGGAAAGCAGCATGCCTTGGTTTTGGAACGCTTTGGTTTTGGAACGGGCGTCCGGAACGGATTAAGTTTGAGAACCAAGCTGCTGCTGTCTTCCTATTTAAAATGCAAAATCGAGTATCTCCCAGACCCAGCCACACAGAGACACATGACGGATGACACACAGACAGCCAGGATCAGATATCACTGCCTACAAGCGTTGAAACCATCTGCGTGACTCGGCAGAAAGGAAAAATCACTCTGCACGTGCTCAAAAAAGGACCACCGTTGCGGCTCTAGAGACAAGTGCCGAAGTTCAGCCTATGGGGCGCACGGCGAGTTTTAAAATATTGGGAATTTGTTCCCTAAAGTTGCAGTTTGCAAACTTTTCCTAGGGGTTGAGGAGGGGTGGGGCAGTCAAAGCGGGAAGGAAAACATCTCAGAAGATATTGCAGAGAGAAAATTGTCGGCTTTTCATGAAAGGCACAAGATCAGAGTCACAGGCAGGCCAGCAAATCAGAGAGGAGGCGGAATCTATCAGGAAACACAACTTCCTTGTCCTGGGCGGGGGAAAAATAATAATGGATCTCTGTGTCCTGGCTGAAATCGCCCCACCCTCTTCTGCAGCCCTACTCACCCGCGAAGGGTCCATCTGTCACCCAATGGCCCCCCTCCAGCTGGGACCCCCAAGAAGGCGGTTTCCAAATAGCAGAAAACACCCCAGGCTTGGAGGAGAGGAACGCCTCTCTCTCTCTCGCTCCTGGATTTTAAAATAGCCTGCCGTCCTTTTCTGCCAAGGTAGCGACAGAGTTTGGCTGGCATGGCGCTACGGGATCGCCAGGGCCCCCCGCAGAGGTCTCCGGGAGTTGAAAAGTGCACGTCCGCCTGCCCCCACGGCATGAGAGGGAGCTAAGGAAATTGGCAGCGGAGGGGGGCAAGGAAGGAGAGAAAGAGAGAGAGGAGGGAAAGGAGGAGAAACTGGTACATGGGTAGAAGCCCAGGACACCAATTTTCATTTACAGGAAGTTAACTCTGGAATTAATACTCAATTCTGACCAAAATAACCCTCCTAGAGAGCAAGATGCATATCCCGGGTTTTTGAGACTCATCTACTATCTGAACGACAAAGGTCTGTATAGTTAAAGCTATTGTTTTCCCAGCAGTGATGTATGGAAGCGAGAGCTGGACCATAAAGAAGGCTGATCGCTGAAGAATGGATGCTTTTGAATTCTGGTGCTGGAGGAGACTCTTGAGATGGACTGCAAGAAGATCCAACCTCTCCATTCGGAAGGAAATCAGCCCTGAGTGCTCACTGAAAGGACAGATCCTGAAGCTGAGGCTCCAAGACTTTGGCCACCTCAGGAGAAGAGAAGACTCCCTGGAAAAGACCCTGATGTTGGAGAAGGGGACGACGGAGGACGAGATGGTGGGACAGTGTTCTCGAAGCTACCAGCATGAGTTTGACCAAACTGCGGGAGGCAGGGGAAGACAGGAGGGCCTGGCGTGCTTTGGTCCAGGGGGTCACAAAGAGGCGGACACCACTAAACGACTAAGCAACAACAACAAAGTCCTTCCCCTGCTCACCCCTTAATATTCTTCAGAGGGTCTTTTTTCCAGTCTTTAGAGAGTATCTGGGAGTGGGGAGGCAGGAAAAAAGTCGTCCTTTCCTTCCACTCCAAAGTTTTTAATCTGTAAACTTAGACGCCGTACTGTGCTGGATTTCTGTATTGTATGGAATGGACCTGCCGTATTTTTCGCTCTATAAGATGCACCAGACCACAAGACTCACCTAGTTTTTGGAGGAGGAAAACAAGAAAAAGTAATATTCTGAATCTCAGAAGCCAGAACAGCAAGAGGGATCTCTGCGCAGCGAAAGCAGCAATCCCTCTTGCTGTTCTGGCTTCTGGGATAGCTGCGCAGCCTGCATTCGCTCCATAAGACGCACACACACATTTCCCCTTACTTTTTGGGAGGGGAAAAGTGAGTCTTATAGAGCAAAAAATACAGTATATTGATAAGATTTCTTCAGGAGGCCTTCACTTGCAGAGAACAGCGACCAACTGCGTATAAGTCGGATGGCTGGATGCTCTCTCGCACTCGGATCCTGCTCCGGGGCTTCCCTTTGGGGGCACATTGCTGGCCCCCATGAGATCAGGAATCCGTGCAGGATGAACCCATTGCCCTGATCCATCAGCATCTTCTCAAGGCTGGTCGTACACACAACTCGGCTACTAAAACGTGCTTGCAACCGGCTGCTTGCCTGGGGCACACGAGGCTCGCACCCAGGCGACCAGCCAGGGGGCTTTCCGCAAAAGCCTGGCTTCGTTCCCCGCCGGACCCTGTGATAGGAATTTTATGGTCTTAGATATATGGTAATGTTCATAAGTGTACCAACCAAGCACATACATAGATCAGCACAGGAAGGCCAACCCGGAACCATTTTGATTCCTAAACTGACCAAATCTTTTCTCTGCAAGGTCAAAATGGAAAAGCCTCCCCATTGTCTTTTCCTTCACAAATCCTGTCTTAAGGGTATGTCTGTGTTTGAATAGGGTGAGGCTGTGACCTGGCCCAGGAACTAAGTGCAGTGGTACCTCGCAAGACGAATGCCTTGTAAGACAAAAAACTCGCAAAATGAAAGCGTTTTTCGTTTTTTGAGTTGCTTCGCAAGATGGATTTCCCTATGGGCATGCTTCGCAAGACGAAAACGTCTTGCAAGTTTGTTTCCTTTTTCTTAAAACCGTGCATTCACTTTGAGGAGCAACTCATAGCACGCGGTGTGGTAGCCTTTTTTGAGGTTTTTGAAGACTTTGGTGCTTTTCGAAGCTTTTCCAAAGTCCGTGCTTCGCAAGATGAAAAAATCGCAAGACGATAAAACTCGCGGAACGAATTAATTTCGTCTTGCGAGGCACCACTGTATTTATCACTACAAAAGACTGGCCAGGCTCCCCAGGCAATCCAATCAAGTAACCTGCCAGAAAGGAGATAAACAACAACAGGAGAAAAACAACATTCAATTTTTCTGTCTTAGACCGCCTTTTCTGTGATGTCGGTGTGATGTATCGGAGGGGTGGTCTTAGGTTACACCCCTTCTGTGATGTATGTATGATGTTTCTGGGGGTGGTCTTGATCTACAGGGTGGCAATTTCAAAAGTCTTTATAAGGCCTTGCATGCCATTTTTCTGGGTCCTTCCTCTCTCCTGCAAGTGAGGGGAGCACCCTGTTGCAACAGATCAATAAAGGCCAAGCCTACAGGCTGCTCTTTTGCTCCAAGTAATCCTGGTTGGTGTCTTTGTTTTTTTGTCCAAGGGAGCCCTCGGATTTTTCCGTTAACAACCCCCACACAGGCAATTCTTGTGGCCATCGTTTGGCACGGCTGCCTGCAAATACTTCCATTCCTCTCCTATTTGTCTATCGCCTCCCATTCCGGGTTTCTGACGCCGTGTCGCGTGAGTGGGTGCCCTGCGCCGTCACTCACAGTCCAGTGACTCCATCCCATAAGCATCTGGGTGGAAAGTGAGGGAGCTGGACTTCTGCAAAGCTCTTTCTACACCCTGGCTATCTATAGCCATGAGGTCAGAGCTCTCTCTTTGTCTCTCCCCCCCCCCACTCCCTTTCAAAAATAAGAACCCAGACCTGCTAAAGAGATTAGACCGTCTCGAGACAGATGGATCTTTCGATTTCTTTCGGCCTGCACGCTCAGGTCCCTCGTCTTGCCCCGACTTCCTTCAGGGACACCTCATGTGATGGCGCCTGGGATTCGGACTCGGAGGCTGAACCTGAGGAATCCCAGCCTGCACAGGATTCCCCGCCTCCAGCTGAGCCGGGGCTGGGGCTTGAGCCTGAAGGGTCCTCACCTGTGCTGGGTCCTCAGGTGAGTCTGCTCTGGCTCCTGAGGTGATGGGGGACCCATTGCCTACAGGTGCTCCACTCTCAGCCCCATCAGAGGAAGCTGAGGTTGCCTCTGGGTAACCCTCCAGCCTCTCCTGAGCTGCAGAGGCTCAGGGCAGAGAGGCGGAGGGAACTAAGTTCCCGCAGGAGGAGGGCTCGCCTCCAGGCCAGGAGAGGCGAGCCACCTGTGGACCGGCGCCGCCCTATGCCTCGGGGCAGATAAAAGCCGGCCAGCCCCAGTCCCAGGTTGCGGGAGCAACATTGTTGGTAGCCTGTTCCTGCCTCCACCCTGTCCTGCTCTCCTGCCAGAGTTCCTGAGAGGTGCCAGAACTTAGTTCCGGCGAATTCCGGCTGAAATAAAGACCCTGGTTGTAATGTTATCAGCTGCATTTGGTGCAGAATTCAGCAGCCAGGTAGCTTGCCAGCCAGTTGGCTAAAGCTTGGTGCTGATAATGCCATGGTTGCAGGTTCGAGCCCCGTACAGGTCAGCTACATTTCAGGGGGTTGGACTAGATGATCCTCAGGGTCCCTTCCAACTATACAATTCTATGACTCCAACATAGTCTGAGCACGTAACAACAATCCTGGCCGCACTGAGCTGGCTACCACTTTCCGGACCCCAATTCCTGGTTTTGAGCTACAAAACACAACAGAGGTTGGTGGGGCAGTGCCCCATTTGCCCTATTGGACTAGCCACCACTGATTTCAAACACACACACACACACACACACATGAACAACTATCTAGCTTTCCCCATTCATGTTAACCAACTATTCTCGGGACTTTAGTGTCTCCACACTTTCTTCCTATATCCATTGAAATGTAAGTCTGTCCTCACTCTGAAGTTCAGTTTTTCAGCCAGTAGGGGGCCACGTCAACTCCTGCGTGGCCAACAACAAACAGGGAGGCGGGTGAGCAAGCAAGCAGAATGGGAGGCAAGGATTCTGCTTAAGAGATAGCAGAGAGGAGCTTCAGGGAGCAGTTTAGCAAACTGCTCTGCGGAGCATCTCTACTCGCTGTAAAATGTGGCCGCAAAAAAAAGTTTAATGGAAAGAGGGAGGCATTTCAGAAAACCACTCTCTGAAGCCCCTTCTCTTCTCCTTTAAAATTAATAATAATAATTTTCAAAATTTAAAAAAATAAAATAAATTGTCCAGTAGCACCTTAGAGACCAACTAAGTTTGTTCTTGGTATAAGCTTTCATGTGCATGCACACTTCTTCAGATACAAACGAAAGCTTATACCAAGAACGAACTTAGTTGGCCTCTAAGGTGCTACTGGACAATTAAGCTCTGGTTTTCCCAGTAGTGATGTATGGAAGTGAGAGCTGGACCATCAAGAAGGCTGATGGCCGAAGAATGGATGCTTTTGAATTGTGGTGCTGGAGGAGACTCTTGAGAGTCCCATGGACTGCAAGAAGATCAAACCTCTCCATTCTGAAGGAAATCAGCCCTGAGTGCTCCCTGGAAGGACAGATCCTGAAGCTGAGGCTCCAAGACTTTGGCCACCTCAGGAGAAGAGAAGACTCCCTGGAAAAGACCCTGATGTTGGGAAAGATGGAGGGCGCAAGGAGAAGGGGACGACGGAGGACGAGATGGTGGGACAGTGTTCTCGAAGCTACCAGCATGAGTTTGACCAAACTGCGGGAGGCAGTGGAAGACAGGAGGGCCTGGCGTGCTCTGGTCCAGGGGGTCACGAAGAGGCTGACACCACTAAACGACTCACCAACAACAAGGTGCTACTGGACAATCTTTTTAATTTTTTTATTTTTTACCAACACGGCTCCCTACGTGAATAATAACTTTATTACCGGTATGTTTGGAGGGACGACAAATAGCTCAGTTAGTTAGAGGAAGGTGGTGATAAATGCCAAGGTTTCAGGTTCGATTGCCGTACAGAACAGCTGCAGAGCATATTCCTGCATTTTCGTAAATCGTTTTCGCGGATATCCCTGCGTATTCCAGGGGGTTGTACTAGATGATTGTCAGGGTCTCTTCCAGTTCTACGATGCCCTACCCACGCTCAACACCAAGAAAGAAACCCCAGGCGCAAGCAATTTCCCTCTTGAAAGCTGACTGTCTTCAGAAGGAAGGGGAAAGGGCAGGAATTGCGAGAAGGTGAAGGAGGGCGATTCGATAGCCAATAAATCTATTCGTGGCACAGAAACATCCCAGAAACTATGGATCCTTGACCCCGACACTGCTGCTGGTCCATAGATGCTGGCGGTGAGGTTGCCAACCAGCCAGTTCTTGCGGTGTTTATCGCCCACCTCACAACAGCCCTGAAAGGCGGGCTGCGCCGAGAGCGACGCCCCTGCAAGGAAAGCTAGAGGCATTTGAGACTTACGAGAAAGAGGCGAGCGAGTGGCGGCAGGATTTTGTTGTTTAGTCGTTTAGTCGTGTCCGCCTCTTTGTGCCCCCCTGGACCAGAGCATGCCAGGCCCTCCTGTCTTCCACTGCCTCCCGCACTTTGGTCAAACTCATGTTAGCAGCTTCGAGAACACTGTCCCACCATCTCGTCCTCTGTCGTCCCCTTCTCCTTGCGCCCTCCATCTTTCCCAACATCAGGGTCTTTGCCAGGGAGTCTTCTCTTCTCCTGAGGTGGCCAAAGTCTTGGAGCCTCAGCTTCAGGATCTGTCCTTCCAGGGAGCACTCAGGGCTGATTTCCTTCCGAATGGAGAGGTTGGATCTTCTTGCAGTCCATGGGACTCTCAAGAGTCTCCTCCAGCACCAGAATTCAAAAGCATCCGTTCTTTGGTGATCAGAGGCATTTGGGACTTACGAGAAAGAGGCGAGCGAGTGGCGGCAGGATAGATGTTTGTATAATCCTCTGTGGCACGGAAAAAAGAGGATAGAGGAAAAGCTTTTTCTCCCTCTGAGTGTCGGATGAGAGAAACGACTCCTTCATGCTGTCGGTCTATGGAACTCCCTCCCACCAGACGAGAAAGTTAAGGCTACAACGAGAAACCTTGTACAGTTGGTACATGACACCAGTGCAGTTAGGGAAAATGTACAAAACTAGTTCAAATATATGTCGGAAGTGTAAGGAAAAGGAGGGGACATTTTTTCATATGTGGTGGGATGGTAAGGTAATTTAAAAAATTTGGGAAATGATTTACAACGAATTGAAGAAAATGTTCCATTTAACATTTGTTAAAAAACCTGAAGCATTTTTATTAGGGATTGTAGGGAAAGATCGGCCAAAAAAGCTGAAAAACATCTTCATGTATGCAACAACGGCCGCGAGAGTTCTGGTAGCACAAGGATGGAAGACTGAAGAAACCCCAGCTAAAGAATCATGGCAAGAAAAATTGATGGATTATGCAGAACTGGCAAAGCTGACATACAAGCTACAGGACAAAGATAATTGTGACTTTAAAGTTGAATGGGAACCCTTTACAAAGTATTTGAAGACGCAACAATGCAAACTGGACTCCTTGGCTGGTTTGGAATAAACATTCACAAACTTTTTATTGATAATAATCAGCTAAATAGTTTGAAGGTCTATACAACAGCATTTTTAGAGAAATCAAAGACTGGAACTGAGGGAAGTCGGGGGTGGGTGGGTTCTGTGGGGGGGGGGAGGGGGGAGGGAAAATGGGGGAAATAAGGATGATATGTTTCTGGATAATATGTTTTATTTTAATTTTGAATAAAAGTTATTTTTTTAAAAAAAACAACGAGAAACCTTTTCTATCACATAAGCAACTTCATTGTTTTCTCACCTGCAAGAAGCTCTGTGTTTGATGGCAAGAAGTCTACTCTAAGCAAAGTTCAGAAGTCGGGCGCCGCTTATTCTGTACCCTAAAGGCAACTGTCTCGGTTACTGCAAATGGAGGCGCCGGGATTTGAACCTGCGACCTTCGATACAGGAGGCAGTTGCCCGACCACTGAGCTACAGCCCTTCCCCTGTTCCTAAAAGCTCCTCAACACTTTCCTTTGACGGACCTGCTCTGAATTATCCCTTTTTTCTGCTCAGTATTTCAGAAGAGTCACAACAGATTTCTTCATGGTTAAACTGCGGAACTCCCTCCCTCAGGAGAGAAGTAACGGCCACCGATTCTGAAAGCTTTAAAAGCAGATTAGAAAAGAGGAAGATAAGGCTATACTAGCCAGGATAACTGTGTTCCACCTGCACTGCTTCGTCCCAGTATACCTGAAGGAGCGTCTCCACCCCCATCGTTCAGCCCGGACACTGAGGTCCACCTCCGAGGGCCTTCTGGGGGTTCCCTCCCTGCGAGAAGTGAGGTTACTGGGAACCAGGCAGAGGGCCTTCTCGGTGGTGGCGCCTGCCCATCAGACGTCAATGAAATAAACAACTGACTTTTAGAAGACATCTGAAGGCAGCCCTGTTTAGGGAAGTTTTTAATGTTGGGTGTTTCATCGTGTTTTTAATATTCTGTTGGGAGCCGCCCAGAGTGGCTGGGGAAACCCAGCCAGGTGGGCGGGGTATAAATAATAAATTATTAGTCTTGTTAATTATTGTTATTATTAATCTTACTTTATCTGTAGTGGAAGGATCCTAGCCTAACAGAACAGCACATATTCTGCATGCAGGACATTCTGGCTTCAACCTCCAACGGCATCCTGGGAGAGATTCCTTGTCTGAAACCCAGGACAGCTGCTGCCAAACCGTGCAGACAGGACTGAACTTGATGGAACCGACAACCTAACAAAAGGAAGCTTCCGGGATTCCCGCTGACAAAACCACAGCAGAAAACCAGGTCTTAAGTTACAGGGGGGGACTAGATATCGGGGGAACGTCAGCAAGAGCCCTTCTGCAATTGCACAGTGAGATCTGCACAAAGGTAAAGGTAAAGGGACCCCTGACCATTAGGTCCAATCATGGCCGACTCTGGGGTTGCGGCACTCATCTCGCTTTATTGGCCGAGGGAGCCGGCGTACAGCTTCCGGGTCCTGTGGCCGGCAGGACTAAGCCGCTTCTGGCGAACCAGAGCAGCACACAGAAATGCTGTTTACCTTCCCACTGGAGCGGTACCTATTTATCTACTTGCACGTTGACGTGCTTTCGAACTGCTAGGTTGGCAGGAGCAGGGACCGAGCAACGGGAGCTCACCCCGTCATTGCGGGGATTCGAACCACCGACCTTCTGATCGGCAAGTCCTAGGCTCTGGGGTTTAACCCACAGCGCCACCCGCATCCCCTCTGTAATTTCCAAATTCTTTGCTCCCCTGCAGAGGGTCAGGCTGGATGACCTGGAGAGACCCCCTCTGGATTTTGAAGGTGCGTTTTCCCCCTGTTCCTTTTGAGCTGCCTCAGCCCTTTCCTCTCGCCGTCCCAATTTGTTTGGAGAGCGTCACATGCTGAAAGGAAAATAAAAAATAATTGCATCCTTGACTTGGCCCGGGAGTTACGGGGCGGGATTGAAAAGGAGAGGGAGGGAGTGTGCGCAGAAAGGGCAGAGATAAGATTGCACAACTTTTTTTCTTCCAGCCTCCCCCAGTCTAGTTGCTGAGCATTGTTCAAAGAAAACACTGGGCCCTTTCTTTGGAAATACCCTTCCTCCTTCTCTCTTCGCTCTCCCTCCCTCGCTCCTTCCCGCTTGGACTGCGTTCGTTCTGGCTTCCCCGTCTGCTGACCAGATGCCCTGGACACAACTTTCACTAGGAAAGGAAAGGAACGGGAGGGGTAGGATCTTCAAAGCAGCCTGCCCCGCTCTTGACCTTAAATACCCCTTACTAGGGAGGATGGAGGGGACGCGGGTGGCGCTGTGGGTTAAACCACAGAGCCTAGGACTTGCCGATCAGAAGGTCGGCGGTTCGAATCCCTGCAATGACGGGGTGAGCTCCCGTTGCTCGGTCCCTGCTCCTGCCAACCTAGCAGTTCGAAAGCACCTCAAAGTGCAAGTAGATCAAAAGGTACCACTCTGTCGGGAAGGTAAACGGCGTTTCCGTGCGCTGCTCTGGTTCGCCAGAAGCGGCTTAGTCCTGCTGGCCACATGACCCGGAAGTTGTACTCCGGCTCCCTCGGCCAATAAAGCGAGATGAGTGCCGCAACCCCAGAGTCGGCCACGACTAGACCTGATGGTTCAGGGGTTCCCTCTACCTTTAGGGAGGATGGAGAGGGGAAACAGAGCAAAATTGGCCAAAGCGAGGGGGGAAAAGAGGAAACGAATATTCACATCCGTTTCCTGTTGTTCAATGAACTCTGGTTATGTTGTTGTTGAGTTGTTTAGTCGTGTCCGCCTCTTCGTGACCCCCTGGACCAGAGCACGCCAGGCCCTCCTGTCTTCCACTGCCTCCCACAGTTTGGTCCAACTCATGCTGGTAACTTCCTATGCAATATTTTTCTTTACAGCATTGGACTTTTCTTTCGCTTCCAGGCATATCCGCAACTGAGTGACCTTTCAGCTTTGGCCCAGCCGCTTCATCAGCTCTGAATCTACTTGAACTTGTCCTCCGCTCTTCCTCATTAGCATGTTGGTTGCCTTCCGACCTGAGGGGCTCATCTTCCAGCGTCATAACTTTTATATGCCTGTTGTCTTTGTCCATGGAGTTTTCTTGGCAGGGATACTGGAGTGGCTTGCCGGTTCCTGCTCCAGGTGGATCACGTTTGGTCAAAACTCTCCACTATGACCTGTCCATCTTGGGTGGCCCTGCAGGCATGGCTCATAGCTTCTCTGAGTTATTCAAGCCCCTTCGCCACGGCAAGGCAGTGATCCATGAAAGGGGAACTCTGGTTATAGTGGGCACCAGACTAGCTACAGCCCCCATCCTTATAATATTTTACTTTATGTCCTCACGGTTAGCTGTGTTTGTGTGTGTGTGTTGTTGTTGTTGTTTTTTGTCTTATGTGACCCACGAGATAAGCTCGGTTTTAGGAATGTTCCATGATAAACGGTTATACTCTACCAAGGAGATCTGCATTTTTTGTTGTTGTTGTTTTTGTTTACAGTAGGCCTGTCCAACCGCCCCTCCCTCCCAAAAAAACCCCTCAAAAACTCTGGTCAATCCAGAAGATCATTGTCAGTTTATCTATAGTGGGAGTAGATCGCAAACTCTTGGAAGTTGGACACCCCTGGTTTAAAGCAAAGGGGACTCATTGAGCTTAAAATGTGAACTTGAGCTTAAAATGTGAACTTGAGCTTAAAATGTGAACTGGAATATTTGGGTAATATTATATGTTATGTATGCCTGTTGTCTTTGTCCATGGAGTTTTCTTGGCAGGGATACTGGAGTGGCTTGCCGGTTCCTGCTCCAGGGGGATCACGTTTGGTCAAAACTCTCCACTATGACCTGTCCATCTTGGGTATAGCTCATGTATGGAAGTGAGAGCTGGACCATCAAGAAGGCTGATCGCCGAAGAATGGATGCTTTTGAATTCTGGTGCTGGAGGAGACTCTTGAGAGTCTCATGGACTGCAAGAAGATCAAACCTCTCCATTCGGAAGGAAATCAGCCCTGAGTGCTCACTGGAAGGACAGATCCTGAAGCTGAGGCTCCAAGACTTTGGCCACCTCAGGAGAAGAGAAGACTCCCTGGAAAAGGGGATGACAGAGGACGAGATGGTGGGACAGTGTTCTCGAAGCTACCAGCATGAGTCTGACCAAACTGCGGGAGGCAATGGAAGACAGGAGTGCCTGGCGTGCTCTGGTCCAGGGGGTCACGAAGAGTCGGACACGACTAAACGACTAAACAACAACAAAATTTTCAGGGGAGAAACATTGGAGGGGATGGAATAGGATGTCCCTATTTTCACAGGAGAAACGTTGGAGGGGATGGAATAGGACGTCCCTATTTTCACAGGAGAAACGTTGGAGGGGATACGTGTCTCTGGGTTGTTGTTCTCCCCTGTGAGTAAACAAGCAAACGAACACAACCCGGAGACCAGAAGGTCAGGGAACCCAGGAGGAAGAAATGCAAAATCATGACCCAGGTTTCTAAAAGCGGCATGAAGGGAGGAGGTGGCTGAGCCCAGGGAAAGTCCCAAGGTGCTGAGAGACAGCTGGGGAGAGAGAGACTTTGCCATCAAGGGCCTGGACTCAAATCAAGCAGGTCAGTGCGTCGTCCTGGCTAGGAGTGGCACCGAGTGTGCCAGAGCTATTTTTGGGTCTGGATGCTGTGGCTTTGCCAGCTAGGCAGACGTTCCCGAAGGCAAGAAGACGTCCCCGTCCCAAGAAATCTCTCTGTGCAAACTCCTTGCCAAGGGTTTAAAATCGCTCAGTTGGAAGTTGTGTCTTGGGGGGCGGGGATGGAAAGAGAGAAAGGGGCAAAATAATAATAAAAATAATTGTTTATTTATACCCCACCCATTTGGCCGGGTTTCCCCAGCCACTCTGGGCGGCTCCCAATAGATTAAAAACAAAATAAAGCACCAAACATTTAAAACCAATACAGGGCTGCCTTCAGATGTCTTCTAAAAGTCAGATAGTTGTTTATTTCCTTGACATCTGATGGGAGGGTGCCACCACCGAGAAGGCCCTACGCCTGGTTCCCTGTAACCTTGCTTCTCGCAGGGAGGGAACCCCCAGAAGGCCCTCGGGAGATGGACCCTGGTATCCGGGCTGGAGATGCTCCTTCAGGGATACTTGTGACCTGGCTACCCTGAATTCACGGAGTTGGGTATTATTGGGTGGCTGCGGGGAGGGGGGCGGCACTCTGGGTATGCTCAGAGGTGAGGGGATTCCTTAAATTGCCTCCAAATTGAGTCAATCTGTGTTTGTTTGTTTGTTTGTGTCTGTGTGTGTGTGTGTGTGTCTGCGTACAGCCAAAAATGCAAGTACTTCTAAAAAATTCAGCTGTTAAGATAAACACTGTCTTAGAAGACAGTTTCCCTAGTAAAATGGGAAGGGGGGCTCATTTTAAAAGCAGCATTCATTTTCCTTTGAGAGACATAGCCAATGCACTCTGTACACACTCAGAGGCCCTCTCTCCCTCTTCCTGCATGAAACACAGAGAAATCGGCTCGGAAAATCACCTGAACCTCACCTGAACTTCCAATGGGCTTCGGAAGAGGTGCCCTCATTCATGGAATATTTTCATTTTTTACTATTTAATTACATGAATACCATCATCATCATTTTATTTATATCCTGCTTTCCCCCTCCACGTCCCAGATCAGGACTCAGGGAGGTTAAAACAGCCACAGATAAAAATGCAGAAATGCTACAAACCTATAAAAGGCCGTCATTCATTAAACCCTAATAAAATTAAAACAGTATCTATTAAAATGCATGTAATAGAAGCATGGGAACACTATTGAAAGACCTTTCCTTTCAAAACGGCACCTGTTGGAATAGGAAGGCCTTCGCTTGCCGGAGGGAGGAAAGCCAGGAGGGAGCTGGCCTGGTTTCTCTCGGCAGCGAGTTCCAAAGTTGTTTCGGAGGAGCCACCACAGAGAAGGCCCTGTCTTGCACCCCCAACCAAGCGAGCCTGTGAGGTTGGCAGGACCGAGAGAAGGGAACCCCCAAACATCTCAGTGCCAGGGCAGGTTCATACGGGAGGATACAGTTTTTTGTATAGTCTGGGCTTAAGCCGTATAGGTCTTTAAAGGTCAGAACTACTGCAATATGCTCTATGTGGGGCTACCTTGGAAGGTGACCCAGAAACTGCAACTAATCCAGAATGCGGCAGCCAGACTGGGGACTGGGAGTGGAGACCATATAACACCGGTCCTGAAAGACCTACATTGGCTCCCAGGACATTTCCAAGCACAATTCAAAGTGTTGGTGCTGACCTTGAAAGCTCTAAATAGCCCAGTAGACCTGAATGAGTGTCTCCACCCCAGACACCTGGGTCCATCTCCCGAGGGCCTTCTGGCGGTTCCCTCCCTGCAAGAAGCAAGGTTGCAGGGAACCAGGCAGAGGGCCTTCTCAGTGGTGGCACCCTCTCTTCAGATGTCAAGGAAACAAACAACTATCTGACTTTTAGAAGGCATCTGAAGGCAGCCCTGTTTAGAGAAGCTTTTTAATGACTGACGTTGTATCGTTTTTTTAATATTCTGTAGGGAGCTACCCAGAGTGGCTGGGGAAACCCAGCCAGATGTGCAGGGTATAAATAATAAATTATTATTATATTATAAACTATTATTATTCCAAACAGAGGCATCTCTCCAATGATATCTGCAGATATATACGCTTCCCCTACCCTTGATGAGAGAAGAGGCGTTCCCCATCCCAGATCTAAAAAGAGGAGCTACCCCTCATTTTAAAAAATGCCTATTCTAAAATACAGTTGTACCTCGGGTTAAGAACTTAATTCGTTCCGGAGGTCCGTTCTTAACCTGAAACTGTTCTTAACCTGAAGCAAGATTTTAGCTAATGGGGTCTCCTGCTGCTGCCGTGCAATTTCTGTTCTCATCCTGAAGCAAGGTTCTTAACCTGAGGTACTATTTCTGGGTTAGCGGAGTCTGTAACCTGAAGCATCTGTAACCCAAGGTACCACTGTAGAGGCGTTCCTGCATCTCTCACACTGCGGTAGGGAAAAGCTACTTCTTATACCTGTATCAAGAGGTCGTAAAAATTGCAAAGCTGGAAGGGACCCTGCGGTCATCTATTCCAACCCCCTGCAATGCAGGAATCTTTCACCCAGCGTGGGGCTTGAACCCACGACCCCTGGCCTATCTTCCTTCAGTATTATCAGCAGTTTAGGGTTTCAGACAGGAGCATCTCCCAGCATCCATGGGGGACTCTTCGTGACCCCTGGACCAGGCCCTCCTGTCTTCCACTGCCTCCCGCAGTTTGGTCAGACTCATGCTGGTAGCTTCGAGGACACTGTTCCCCCCCCCAATCTCGTCCTCCGTCGTCCCCTTCTCCTTGTGCCCTCCATCTTTCCCAGCATCAGGGTCTTTTCCAGGGAGTCTTCTCTTCTCCTGAGGTGGCCAAAGTCTTGGAGCCTCAGCTTCAGGATCTGTCCTTCCAGTGAGCACTCAGGGCTGATTTCCTTCCGAATGGAGAGGTTTGATCTTCTTGCAGTCCATGGGACTCTCAAGAGTCTCCTCCAGCACCAGAATTCAGAAGCATCCATTCTTCGGCCATCAGCCTTCTTGATGGTCCAGCTCTCATTTCCATACATCACTACAGTGGTACCTCGGGTTACATACGCTTCAGGTTACATATGCTTCAGGTTACAGACTCCGCCAACCCAAAATATTACCTCCGGTTAAGAACTTTGCTTCAGGATGAGAACAGAAATCACGTGGCAGCAGCGGGAAGCCCCATTAGCTAAAGTGGTGCTTCAGGTTAAGAACAGTTTCAGGTTAAGAACGGACCTCCGGAACGAATTAAGTACTTAACCCGAGGTACCACTGTACTGGGAAATTGAATAGCTGTCAACTTTTCCCTTTTATTGCAAGGAATCCTATTCGGAATAAATAAATTTCCCTTAAAAAAAGGGGAACGTTGACAGCTATGGTCAACTTTGGGGGGAGCTGGCCCCCTCAAATATTTTATTGGCGGGGGGCCCTCGGGCCCTAGTGATTGGCTCCTGGGCTCCAAAACCACAGACCATGGCCCCCCCGCAGCTGAAACCGAGAGCGATCCACAGCGCATCTCCGCATTTCAAACTTGCAAAACGTAAATATTCCCCCGTTGCAAATATGGCCCCCACATCATTCCATAAATATGGGACTTTAAGGCGGTTACATTCATTTAAAAAAAAAGTGTTGTGCTTGGTTCGCTGTTTCCTAACCATCTGATAACAGTGAGCTGGTTTTTGCCTGGATTAAAAATAAGAAGTGCCAATCTAGAGCAGAGACTCATGCAGATATGCAACGGGTACCCTCTTCTGCACAGGGCAGCCTACTCTGCCCCTGTTATCCGTCATGATGGACTGTACCAGTAAAGGTAAAGGGACCCCTGGCCATTAGGTCCAGTCATGGCTGACTCTGGGGTTGCGGCGCTCATCTCGCTTTACTGGCCGAGGGAGCCGGCGTACAGCTTCCGGGTCATGTGGCCAGCAGGACTAAGCCGCTTCTGGCGAGCCAGAGCAGCGCACGGAAACGCCGTTTACCTTCCCGCCGGAGTGGTACCTATTGATCTACTTGCCCTTTGACGTGCTTTCGAACTGCTAGGTTGGCAGGAGCAGGGACTGAGCAACGGGAGCTCCCCCCATCATTGCGGGGATTCGAACCGCCGACCTTCCGATCGGCAAGTCCTAGGCTCTGTGGTTTAACCCACAGCGCCACCTGTGTCCCATGTACCAAACCATATCTGGTGCAAAATTACCCGTCCCACTCCCCCGGTGAGAGCAGTACATCGTACAGGGTTGCGGCGGGCAGCTTCCTACACGGATAGGTGTTTTGAACGAACAAAACCCTTAAACAAACCCAACTCTGAACGAACCTCACTTTGTTGAAGCATGACTGCAACTGTATCACAGAGCAAGGTTTTGAAACTACTGGCTGATATTTTACACAGGCTCACATGTGTTTGATCCAAGGTGAAGATTTAAGTCAAGATTTTTCACTTTTTTTATTCTGAAACTCGGAAAGCCAGGAATTTTATTCGATCTCAGGGACAGGACTTTGAACACCAGGCTGTTTTTTTAAAAAACCAGCAAAAAGGATTTACAAGCAATGGGCAAGATTTAAGTCTCAAAGCTTTCAAAAACAGGTTGTTGTTTTTTTTAAAAAAAGAGGGAGTCCAGAATTCTGATAATGGAATATTGAAACTGGGGCAAATTTTGAGTTGGCTGGGCCACATCTTTGCACATCTACTGTCAAAAGCTCAGGCCAACTTGTATCAACACAGGCCTTGTCTGTTCTAAACGCCTCTCTATGTTTTTTGGGTGGCCTAATTCAAATTCTCCCCGCTGAAGGAAAAATCCTTGAGTTTGCTATCAGTTTGTTCCCCCCTCCCCCCCCCCACACACAACAAATGCACTTAGAAATAAAATAAAATCCATGCCCTTGATAGAAAAGGATGTCAAGGTTCTTGCAAGACGCCGCTTTGTTTAGGAGTTACTTATCAGAAGAATCACCCTTAGTTTGCAGCAAGGAAGTCGTTACATGAGAGGCCGGGTGTTCAATAATTAAAATAAAATATCAAGAATCGATCAGGGAAGGAGGGAGGGAGGAGAGGCTGCCCCGCTGGAGGGGACGCGAAAGCAAAAGTCGGAAGGAGCCCGCAATAATATCAGGCCCCGGGCACAATAAGGTAATGCTTCACCGCTAAGGAAAACTCGCATGTGAGGAAAAGACTTTATAGCTGGCCACGTCAAAAGGAGGGCGAACACTGTATCCTTTCCAAAGGGAGACCTGCAACCCACAGTGGATTTTGACACACACAGGGAGAAAACAAACAGCCGAGGAAAAACACACAACATCCCGTGACTGGCAACACAAGGAGGGCACCACAGGAAGACAGGTTTGTGGGGACACTGAAATGTGTTCACAACTAAGCAAAGGGACCCCCCCCCCCAAAAAAATTAACAGCAATGTAAAAAACTGTGCTTGCTCTGATGACGCCTGGAAAACCCGACCAGCGACTTTTCCCATGAAATATACAGCATGGCATGTGAATATTTCATGCCTGGTGCTGCAACAGTGTCGTTGCAGATCGGTGGCGCACACATCGATGCCACAGGCACGTGGGGGGTAGGCACAGGAAGGAAGCTACACACACACAAACAAACAAACAAACACACACACACCCCTCGCTCGCAATCAGCTGTCTCACACACGCTTGCACGCTTTCACGAAGCGCAGCCTTTGCACGAGGGCCCCGCATGGACACTATTGTCTGGGCGACATGTGCGCCGGACCGCTGTGCTCTTGCACGCCGCCTCTCTCTCGTCTGGCACACACAAGCGTTCTCACTTCCATGTGCCCAGGTTCCTGGGCACATCCTTCCATGCAGGGAGGAATGTGGGGCCTGTGGCACCAGCGCATGGCGCATTTTTTGCACAGTCGCTCGCCTGAGCTCTTGCATGCCGCCTCGTCTGGCACACACGACCGTTCTCACTTCCATGTGCCCAGGTTCCTGGGCACATCCTTCCATGCAGGGAGGAATGTGGGGCCTGTGGCACCAGCGCACGGCGCATTTTTTGCACAGTCGCTCGCCTGAGCTCTTGCATGCCGCCTCGTCTGGCACACACGAGCGTTCTCACTTCCATGTGCCCAGGTTCCTGGGCACATCCTTCCATGCAGGGAGGAATGTGGGGCCTGTGGCACCAGCGCACGGCGCATTTTTTGCACAGTCGCTCGCCTGAGCTCTTGCATGCCGCCTCATCTGGCACACATGAGCGTTCTCACTTCCATGTGCGCAGGTTCCTGGGCACATCCTTCCATGCAGGGAGGAATGTGGGGCCTGTGGCACCAGCGCATGGCGCATTTTTTGCACAGTCGCTCGCCTGAGCTCTTGCATGCCGCCTCGTCTGGCACACACAAGCGTTCTCACTTCCATGTGCGCAGGTTCACATCCTTCCATGCAGGGGGGGGGGCCTATGGCAGCAGTGCACGGCGCATATGCACACTCGCTCCGGCGCACTGGGGTGGATTTTGAGACCTCTGGGGCACTCAAAGGCTCACCAATACTTACAAACCCACGGCTCGCACACTGAATTAACCCCTACACACGCTGGCATGGAATAGCCTTGCAAACTCCGGCACACTGGGACTCATGCGCTCGGCATTCTTGCAAAAATGCGCTCTCTCAGACACACACACACAGCCCTCTCTCTTTGCCAACTTATCAGAACTTGGTGCACGGTGGGGGAAACAGTTGATATTAAGCCTTTCCTCTCCCCCACCGAGAAACCCTAGCCACCCACTCTATCACCCCCCCCCCCAGTGTGGAACGAGAGGTCATCAAACCACCAGACCATGCTGCCTAAGGAGTGCAGATTAGGGGGTGTCCTGCTCCCCACATCTCATACTGATCCAGACTCGTGCATTGCTAAAAGCCAGCAGTTCGGCTCAAAACACAACAAGAGGAGGGAAGAATGGTGGGGTTTTTTCCCGGGGGGTGGGGGGAGAGGAGATAGTTTAGGAGGGAAGGATGCAAATAGAAACTTATTGCAATCGACCTGCAAAGTGGGGAGGGGGGGGGTTGACAGAAATCGGGCGCCTTTTAGGAAGCTCAACTGACTCAGAGGCGGACGAATGCAAAGCCCGCTTTCTCTCTCTCTCCAACAACGCCCCCCCTCCCCGCGCGCGCGCGCCGCAAGCCCGCAGCCCCGCCACGCATTTTCTGCAATGGACAAAACTCTTTACTTCGGGGGGGGGGTTTGGGGTGGAGAGAAAGGATTTTGACGGTGGGTGAGAGAAAGAAAATAAGGCACCGAGGTGCGAAGAGGAAACAGATTTCAATTCCCCCCCCAAAAAAATGATACAAATTAGCAATGCAAAAAGGAAGGAAGGAAGGAAGGAAGGAGAGGGGGTGGAAAGGAGATCTCTGATAAAAGGGGGGGGGGAGGAAAGAGGCCTTAATTACCTGGGCGAGGCAGAGAGGTGAAGAATACATCTCCAAGCTGTCGCGGAGTAAACCGTTGAGGTGGGTGTTGGTTTTTTTTTGTTTTTGTTTTTGTTTTTTTTTAGGCGGGGGGGGGGGAGAGGAGAGAGGTTTGAGAAAGCAGCTCCAAGCGTAAAAGTTACTGAGTCATTTCGGAGGCTGGAACAATTTTCCCCTCTCACACTCTCCCTCTCTCCCAACATACACTCTCACTCTCTCTTTCCCGGCGATGGATCGGTGCGGGGGGAGGGGAGGAGACGGCGAGGGGGAGGGTGTCCGAGGGGAGGGGGTGGGACCAGGGAGAGCGTGGGGGGGGGGAGAGAGAGGAAAGCACGCCTAGCCCTCCGAAAGAGAAGCATTATATATATCCAACTTTTTAAAAAATAAATAAATTAGAAGGGGTGGCTGCAATCGTATCCAACCCTACGCGTAGCGCGCACAGGGCGCGTGCATGCAATGCGCTTTGGTGAAAAGTTAACGCGTCGCTTTTCGAGAAAAGGTGGAAATCTGGGATGTTAATTCATAGCGATAATAATAGGTAGGTAGGTGGGTAGGTAAGTAGGGGATCACAGCTGCCGCCACGAAAACACCCGAAGGCTGCGATCCCGCACCCACGTTTTAGCTAGGAGCAAAGGTCGGGTCGAACTCGGGGGGGGGGGGGCTTCCTCCTCCTCGCGAGGAGATGTGCCCAAAGATCGCGCCTTTACGCAGGCGATTTAAAAAATATATATAATGCAATGAGATCGTATGCGACTCCCTCAACGTCTCCGGGAAAAGAGGAAAGGTCCACAATTTTTATTATTATTATTATTTATGGGCTTTAAAAGGGGAGTAGGTTCACAACCAGGGAGGGGGCTAAAAATAATATGATTTTTTTAAAAATAAATAAATAATAATAATCCATAAATGCTGTACTAACATCCTAGGGAAGGGAAGAACGGTGGGGAAGAGATGGAGCTTCCCCCCCCCCCCATAAAAACCACTTTAAAGAAAAGAAAAAGCTGAGATGCAGACTTGGGAATTTTTATAAGGTGTGAAGCAGGCCTGAGATGATGATGATGATGATGATGATGATGATGATGATAATAATAATAATAATAATAATAATAATAATAATAATAATAATAATAATAATTCAGCCAAATGTCCGTTTCGGGGCGGTGGAGAAAACTCCCATATTATCCCTCTGGGAGGGGATTTGAAATAAAAGAGCAAACTTTGGAGTGAGAGAAAGGTGTTTGCTTTTTTTAAATCATCTGGATTTGCATAGATCCTTACAGCTAAACTCCCCAAAAGTAAATTCAGCTGTTTCTCCGAGTGTTTGGGGTTGTTGTTGTTTTTTGGAGAGTTTAGAAATCAGAATCAAGTCCTCCGAGAAAGGGGTGCGTGAGGCGTGCGCGGCGCTATTCCAACTGAGAGAAGATGACCTCCCCATTCCCCTGAGAGGCTCTACTTCCGAGTAGAACTTGGCTGGACTCAGCAGTCCTTAGATCTTGGGTGAGAATCGCCGGAACAGGGGAACGACGCGCTGCAGGAATCGCGTCTCCAAGGCTTTCAGCTCAGGAAACTACCCACTCGCGCGCACCTTTCGCGAGGAAATGGGATTCTCGAGAGGACTAAACTAAGCCTCTTCCTATTCTGGAGCACTCTCGCCCTCCCTCTCGCCTTTTAAAAAATCCCATTATTGCCACCGACCTTCCGCACGCACTTTGCGAAGCGAAACACGCACGCGTACCCAAAGTTTCCTAAGTCAGGACTGAGCGACGCACAATTGCCTTTCCTCCTGAAAGGGCGCTTGTATATAGACACCTATCATCTGAAGAGGAGGGAATTCCAAACTTAAAGTAGTTTTTCTTTCCTCCTACGCCCCCAGCCCAGTTTTTAGCTCTCGGCAAAGAAGTCACAACTCTCTCCTAACTTCTATTCCCTTCTGCCCCCGCGCCAGCGTCAACAAAAATCATATTTGGGTAAGCTAATGTAACAGCAGGCTGTTGATTCTGGTAACAGTAACAATAAAACCAGGATGTTTCTCAACATAAGCCTGGGCATGTTTGCGCCGAAGTCTCGCCGGCCTTACTTCCAGGTAAGGAAGATAGATGTGCGCAGGATCGCGGCCTTTCAGGCCAACTGCTCAGAAGGGCATTCAGTTCAACGGGGCCTTCAGCTGCATGTATGCTTAAGAGTAAGCCCCCCCCATTGAATTCAATGGGGCTTTACTTCCGAGTAGGCACCCACAGAATTGCCTTGTTGATGGATTTTGGGAGCAGGGGGGCGGGCCGTGTAATTAGGGGCTGTGGGGTGGGAGGCGGCGTCGATGGGTTTTGGAGATCTGTCCAGACCCCACCCCGAATAAAAAGTGAAATGATTCGCTCCCTGGAAAACCACTTTTAGTAGATGCTGCAAAGCGGCCGAGCAAGCAAGCAAGTCGAACGACAAAGGGAGACACCCCCCTACAAAAAAACAAACAAACAAGGAGACCCCCCCCCCATTCTTTGGGAACGGGAGTTCTTTCAGGGCTCTGTCTGCAAAGGGTCGTGAAGATCACAAAGAGAGATTTCTCAGAGACCGGCTAGGAATGATCACCACAGCACAAGATCTAACCCTCTGGGTGCCAACGAGCACCCACAAAATTCCCCATTAAGGGCACCCACAAATTTCGGTGCCAGGGCCATGCACGCTGCAGGGCACCCGTGGTCGCAGGGCGAAGGTGGTACTCATTCTATGTGTGTGTGTGTCCCAAACCAACACACACACAACACAACACAACACACACACCAGGGCGCAATCCCAGAAAGAGGCGCGATTGACTTAATCCCGCATCTCCAATCTCCTGCATTTCCCTTCGCCAATTGCAGATTTCACAAGACCTGTGTTTCCTTGGCCAACTTGACCTCCTTATTTGCAAAGGGGAGGGGTGTCAAAAAACAAAACAAAACAAAACCACCTCAAAAAACCCCGGGGGAGAGGTGGATAGAGGTTGATATTTCCTTCCCCCATTCCCCGAAAAGAGAAAACGCGGCCCAGCTCCTTTCTGCCAGGCGTTTAGAGAAGAAAAATCAACTCGGCTCCCAAACTTTCCCCGAACCACAAAACTCTTGTTCCAGACACGGCCGGCAGTTGGAAGCAGAATAAAATAAAAAGAAGGGCGAAAGGGGAAGGGTTTTTATTTTACTTTTTAAAAAAGGGGTGTGAGTTTCTGTAGAAATGGAACCATAACCCGGCTCTCTGTTACGCATGAAAAAGGCGCATGATTTCTGACTTGAGGTCGGCTTCTTAAGTAAGGTTTGGAAACTCCCCAAAGCGTGGCGAGTTCGCTGCCTCTCCTGGGAAGTTAAGGATCCGCCTGGAGGTAATAATAGCGGCCCTGTTTACTTCTGAAACCGGCGCAAAATAAGGAGGAGGATGAATAGGAAGCGTAAAATGAGGTCACAATGAGGGCTAGCGGCTTGCTGGAGCAGGGGGAAACTTTCTAATGCCGCAATTGAATAGCTGCGCGGAAGAAACGCGTGCGCGTAAAAAAATAATTCCTGGTTAATTTAAAGTTCTCTCTCTCATTATGAAAAGGGACATATAGCCCTGAAATATCAAGTTGTTGTTTTTTGATCCGCAGGGCTGGACTTTCGACTCTGTTTACAGGACTGCCATATATGAGAGAATGATTTATACAGTAGCCTTTCATTAAGAATTTAGCCATAATTCTGCGGTCGGGGGAAGGTAAGGGGAAGAGGGAAACTCGGAAATCACTGTCTCCGGCCGCCGCAAGGCCTCTGGCTCCGCCAAACTGCCAGTCTTTGAGGTGCCTCTCCCCCGTTTGCTGCAACTGACAGACAGGGCTATCCCTGTGGAACTAGATTTCTATCTGCAGGGATTTATTATATTTTATGTTATTTTATTTTGGGGCATGGGTGATCTTCAGCCGTGTATGAGGAGCCCCGCTTTCCAGTCTTGTAGAGGTAGGGCCCCCAACCAGAGACCTATCACCTCATGGGCCATTTACTGAGATGCAGACTTGCATTCAGACAACCACTGTTCACGTGAACTATCAAACATGCCGATATTTCGATATATCTATTAATTGATGTGGGTGGTTTGTCTGGAATGTTTGAGTGGTGTGTTTGCTTTGGAAGGAGAGGGCTGTGATTCATACGTTCATTCCAACATTTTTCTAACATCCTCCCGCTATAAGCTCCTACAATTATTATTGCTCCACATTGCAAACGACGAAGTATTTTATTTTTTTGGCCTCGGCTGGCGTTTAGCCCCCACTCCAAAAGCCAAATCTATATCACTAATGGGAGCCTCAATCCTTCTTCTTCTCCCCCTCCTGTTTCATTTCTCTCCTACTCCCGATTTTTTTTGGGGGGGGGGGAGGGTGTTCCACGCAATCCGGATTTTTAAAAGTTTGGGAGATGACACGCGAGTTTCACCGCTTAGCCAAGCCACGGCGCGCGGGGATTATTATTATTATTATTCGGCTGTCGAGAACAGCCACGTAAAATTCCAGATTTCCTTCAAAGTCAAAGAATTTGGGATGAGTTTTTTTGGGGGGGGGGAAATGAGGTGCGATTCGAAGAGGCGGCGACGGGAGGAAAGTATTCGGACCAACTGCGACACTTTCCCCCTTCGCAAACTTCACGGCGCTCCCCCCCCCCCCGCAGCCGCCCCGATCCTAAGCGTGTCTGCTCAGAAGCAAGCCCCATTCAGTTCCATGAGGTTTCCAGGTAAGCGAATGAGGATCGTGCCCTTTAAAAAAATAAATATTCCTCCAAGCTTCTACAAGACCGTGGCTCATCCCGTGGAAAAACTTCCTGACTCGGGACAAAAGGCAGATTTACTCGCGAGGAAGCCCCGCTGGTTTGGAACTTTAGCCTGGGAGTAGGCCCAACAAGGAAACCTATAGTGCCTACTCACAAGTAATGCCCCATGGGGCTTACTTCCAGGTAAATGGGTGCAGGACCGCCGACTTCTGGGCAGCCCGCTGACTTAATATTGAACAAAGCCAGCTTAAAGTTGGCAGCGGCCCTGCAGGGCAAATCCGACTCGCACGTGTTTACTCGGGAGTAAGCTCCCACGGACAGCAATGGAGCTTTTGTTCCTGAGCGTAACAGCTCGAGACTCATAGGACGTGCCCGCCGGGGGGTGGCCCGCTTTTACCTAGGGGGTTGTGAGTCCCGTTGAGTTCCAAAGAGCTTTTACTTTACAGTAAACGCGCGAGAGGGTCGGGGGGGGGGGGGAGCCCGGAGCTCATCCGAGGAAGGCGCGGGCAGCGCGGGGATACAGAAACCGATCGCCATCGATTAATCGAGCGATCGTTCTCTTCGATCGAAGGCTCCCTGCGGAATACCCAGGCGCGAAGTGGGGAGGCGACAGAAATCCCCTTTGAACTCGCTGCGACTTCGCTTCCCAAGGCTAGATAGCCGCACTTAAAAGAAAGAGGTCTATTTTTAGAACTGAACCCGGCTTGGAGTTGGGTGTGCGGAGGAAAATGGACGGAGGAGGGTAAAGGTTAGAGCGAGGAGGAATTTTTTTTTTTCCTTTTCCCGTGCGGGGCGGGCGGAGCGGGTCTGGTGCTGCAAAGGCTGCAGCCCAGCCGGTGTGTGTGTGTCTCTCTCTGTGTGTGTGCACGCGCGCGCGCGCCTTTCTCGCTCTCCCGTCCACCTTGGGCTCCGCAGAGCTCAAGATCTTACTGCTGACGAAGCGGCCTTCGCCGAGTCTGCCGCAGGGCCCAGCTCGCTTAGCCAGAGAGAGAGAGAGAGAGTTAATTTTTACGCGCAGGATGAAGAGAGAAAGGGGAGGGCGTTGGAGAGAGGGAGATCTTTCCAAGGTTGGAGGGGAAAGGGAGGGGGCCCTCTCCAGCTCGAGAGCTGGATCGGGGCCAAAGGCAGCAGTTAGCGGCGCCCAGAGAAGCCCCGGCGTCTCCCTCTCCCTCTCTCCGGGTCTCTCCTGCTCTCCGCTAGGCGTCATGTTCAAGTTCAGCTCGGCTCCCTTCCTCCTCCGCCCCCTTCGCCAGAGCGGCCATTTTCCGCTACATCTACCGTTTGCTGAGCTAGCTGCCAAGAGAAAGAGAGAGGGTGGGGGGGAAGGGAGGGAGGGGGGAGAGATGATTGCCACACACACACTCCCCCCGTCTCTCTACCCCCTCCTCCTCCTCCATCGCAGATTCTTACGCATTTTCCCCCCCTCCCCAATTCCATGCGTAAAAGCGCACCGGATTTGGAGAGGTAGGACACTCCGCAGACTTTATAGCGCTTCGCATTCTCCACCTCTGCGCACCAGTCCCCCCCCCCCATTAAACTCTGACACTTTGCACCAAGGACGGGTATGGTGTGTGTGTGTGGGGGGGTCTTCATCTAGGCAAGGCACTACGGCAAAACGCGACGGGGGCTTTCCGAATAGAGGCGCGCTCTTTCCGGAACGGGGCATCCCCAAACACTCAAGAGAAATGCCGCCACCACCACCCCGGGTCTCCTTCCAGCCCCCCTGGTCGTGCCAAGATCCTTTCTGTTTTGATTCTAACAAGGCTCTCCCCTCCCCCCACCGCCAGCACCCTATTCCCCACCCCAAGCCCACCTGCCTTGGACTCTCTCTCCCCCCCCAACCCCCCCCACCTCAATCAACTTCTTCTGCCCACCCACCCGTTCCTCCGCCACACCCCACCGACGAAATCAGGGTGTGGGGGGGATATTATTATTATTATTATTAAAAAAAGGATTTGGAAACTGACGCGAAAAACTTACCATCACCCAAGCGAAATGGACCAGGGCGGCAGAGCGGCTGAATGCCAACAGGAAACTAAGGTGGCGGCCGGCGGCAGAGAGAGAAGGGGCTTATTTATTTATTTTTAAGGTCCCACCAAGTTGTTGTTGTTGTTGTTGTTAATTTGCGGAGGGCGAAGGGAAGGGAACGACCTCACCTCCTCCCTGGAGAGAGAGAGAGGGAAAAAAAAAATAAAATAACAACAACCCAAAAAGCGGGGCCAGATCTTCGTTCCCTTCAGCGTCGGGTCAGTTCTGTCGAGGCGCCTTCAGCGGCTGGGTCGACAGCATCTTTTAAGGTCCCAGCTCAGGAGAACCCGCTGCGCCTTGGCCCTCCCCAGATGTCAGTGAAGTAGGGGAGGTGGTGGTTTCTCGCCCCACTTCCCCCCTCCTCACTCTCTCTCTCTCTTTTGGGTAAAATAATTTAAAAAAATAATAACCCGGGGTTTATTTAGTTGCTAGGTCACATCGCCGAGGGTGGGGGACACACACATACACACACCAAAATCCTTCCTGGGTTGTGAAGACGGGGGGGGGGGGTGCTGAGGACTTGGTGGTTGTTAACTCTAGAGAGTCACACAGAGGGGGTTCTTAATAAAGGGGGGGGCGGTGGAAGCGGGTGAGACGGGGCAGCCGTAAAAAAATAATGTCTTGCGGGGGGGAAGAGAAAGGAGAGAGAGACCTCACTTTTCACGGGACGCCACGCTGGGGGCGCGGAGATTTAAAAACACTACTGCTAATAATAATAATAATAAAAGAATCAGAAGCTCTCTCTTTTTGTTGCTTATGGTTTTTTATATATATAGCTAGCTTCCTGGTTCAAACCTCGTGTTTTTATCAAAACAAGATTTGGGGGGCAGGGTTGGGAAATAAAATAGCAGGCGCAGCACCGGCAAGATTCCTTTCGCTTTTTGCAAAGAAAATCCGGAGAGAGTGAGGAGGGCGGGGGGACTGGATGGGTAGCTGGCAGGCGGGCAGGCGGGCAGGGGAACCCTCACAGCTACCCGCTCCCTCCCTGGGTGAGCAGGGCTCCAGCAACAGCGGCGGCGGCACCCATGAGCGACCTCCCTCTCTTGCGCGCGCGCACTCTCCCTCCTCCCTGCCTGGGCTGCTAGGCTCCGCCCCTGGCTCCGCCCCTTTCTCGCGTGGCTGGGGAGGAGGGGGGGGCGCTGAGGAGTCTGGCAGCGCCAGGATGCGAGTGAGAGAGAGGGAGGTGGCATTTGAGAGAATCTTCCTCGAGTTACCCCCTCTCCCTATTTCTTCCTCTAGCTCCCAAAGGTGGACCAAGGAGATTTGATAAGGCGCAGCGCCGGATTTACGTATAATAAGCTAAACAAGCTCTAGCTTAGGGCCCCAATTTCTTGCCCCCCCAAAAAAATTAAAGTGCTGCAGGGATTTATGTATAGGTTGGGGGGGGGTTGCCCCTCCAGCAGATATCATGCACATGCAGCCCAATACCAAAATCAGCACAATCACTTTTGTGACTTTTGTGATTTGTCCCCGCAAAACACTTCATCGCAGTTTCTTCCTATCTATTCAAAGGGCCTTTGCTGCACGATACCAAATGTAATAATTCACTGATCAATGTATCTATGTACTGGCTCACAGGGAAACTTCAGAAATTCATATAGACAGGTGAGCTCAGCTCCTCAGCAGCTCCTCTGCCTGAGGGATAATCCCTGGCATCCTGATACCTGAGTGCCATGGGGCAGGGTCCAGGATGTTCAGATTATGACCCCCAGACCTCCCCTTTCATGATGTAACCGTGATGTATTAGTGATGTAGTTTGGGGGCTGTAACATGGGGATTATCAGCTAATAAAAGTTTGGGTTCTCTTTTGTACGGGGCTTCCATCTTGTTTCACCTGGTGGCAGGTGGGAGTCCTGTCCCGACAGTCTTCAATAAAGACCAAGCCTACTGGCTGCTGTTTTGCTCTGGTATTCTGGGCTGGTGTCCTTGTTTTTTTGTCCAAGGGAGTCCTCAGATTTCTCCGTTAACAAAAGGGGGGAAAAACCTAGATGTACATTTACAAAATATAAGATACAAAACAAATAAAATAAAACCTACATGCAGCAACAGTGTTTTGTGTTGTGTAGACTCCTAGGATATAAGTCATGGGCCCCACCTGCTCGCCTGCTCCCTAAAATATCACTGGTTTGCTCCTTTCTATATACAGTGGTACCTTGGTTCTCAAACTTAATCCGCTCCGGAAGTCCGTTCCAAAACCAAAGCGTTCCAAAACCCTGATAAAATACATATTTTGTTATGTGCAAATGGCTTGAGACACCTATTAGGTCCACAAATTACTATATAGCATATATTCAACACAAAAAACAGCGACAATTTGTCGTTGGCAAAGAACAGCTGGACATATAAAGGGCCCCATTACCTTCAGTAGCTTAGGGCCTCAGCAAACCTAAATCGGGCCCTGGGTAAGGAGGTGGGATGCCAGAGCAGGGGTGCCCACTTGAATAAAATATTGGGGAGGGGGCAGGTAAAGACCCACCTCAATCACTGCACACATCTGGGTCCAGCCAAGGGTGGCGGCAGCTGCCCCCTAAATAAATTAATAAAAATACTTAACTGAGGTTCTTCCCCCCAAAAAACATAAATCCTGGCTATGCCACACTATTTGAGTGGCACTGCACATCAACATTGGGGGGCCCTCCCCCCTCAAGTATTTTATTGGGGGGGCAAGGCAGAGGGACCCCAGCTCCTGGGGGTTGGTTCCTATATGCAGGGAGAGAGGATGGAATGAAATTGCTGCTGCTGAGAGAGAGAGAGAGAGAGAGAGAGAGAAGGATGATATCTCCTACCTAATGGGAAAACTCTGAACATCACTAGTAAAGGTAAAGGGATCCTGACCATTAGGTCCAGTCGTGGCTGACTCTGGGGTTGCGGTGCTCATCTCGCTTTACTGGCCGAGGGAGCCGGCGTACAGCTTCCGGGTCATGTGGCCAGCATGACTAAGCCGCTTCTGGCGAACCAGAGGAGCGCACGGAAACACCGTTTCCCTTCCCACCAGAGCGGTACCTATTGATCTACTTGCACTTTGACGTGCTTTTGAACTGCTAGGTGGGCAGGAGCAGGGACCGAGCAACGGGAGCTCACCCTGTTGCAGGGATTCGAACCGCCGACCTCCTGATCGGCAAGCCCTAGGCCATGGGTAGGCAAACTAAGGCCCGGGGCCCGGATCTGGCCCAATCGCCTTCTCAATCCGGCCTGCAGACGGTCCGGGAATCAGCGTGTTTTTACATGAGTAGAACGTGTCCCTTTATTTAAAATGCATCTCTGGGTTATTTGTGGGGCATAGGAATCCGTTCATATTTTTTTTCAAAATATAGTCCAGCCCCCCACAAGGTCTGAGGGACAGGGGACAGGCCCCCTGCTGAAAAAGTTTGCTGACCCCTGGGTTAGAGTGTTGGACTAAGACCTCAGAGACCAGGGTTCAAATTCCCACTTGGTCATGAAATATTTTTCGTATTTCACCTTTTTCCTCTAAAGAGCTCGAGGTGGTTTTTCCTCCTCAGTCCTCACAACAACCCTGTGAGGTGAGGACTGAGGAGCCAGTGATTCCCTCCCCAAGGCAACCCAGTAAACGTCATGGATTTGAACCCTGGTCTCTGAGGTCTTAGTGCGACACTCTAACCACCCACCACACCACACCACATACAGATAATAATAAAATAAAATAATTAGCTGGAGATGAATTCTTCCCTCCCGCAAAAGGAGCAACATTGCAGGAGAAGCAACATAAATAAAACCTTGTAAACCGAGAGGGGCAAATATTTATCGTTTCGGCAACCAGTTTGTATCTCGATTAAAACGGAACGGCCTGCGCACTGATCAGTCTGGGGGGGAAAGCCTTGTTTAAAAAAATAACCACGCAGAGAGGGAGGAGGAGGGAAGGCTGGAGGGAGGGAGGGAGAGTTTCAGTGTTATTTATGGTGACACAAACCACTTAACATGAACTTTTCAAATTGCTGGCCTCAGCTAAAAAGCCTACGTGGTTATCCTTCAAAGCGTCACCCGCCTTGCCGCATGGGAAGCAGAAATCTCGACACAATCACGTTAGGTTTTTTTACAAGCTAATTTTAATCCGTCTCTCCCATTCTCTCACTTATGTACACACAGAGACACACACACACACGTCTAGGCACACATACCAACACCACAAAGGTTGCCCACACTTGGCTATGGGTTTATTTTAATGGTAACCCAAAGATCTTTGGCCTGGCCACAGCGCAAGCAAGCCGGCCTTTGCAACCCTCAAACCACCTCTGGCGAGTCCGCTGTTTAAAAAACACACACAAGCAGAGCGCCCAGGCTTGATTTGCACTCGTTGACAACACGTGATCGCGGCACACAAGGGCCAAGGTATGTCTCCCAAAAGCAGCTTCCAGGAACCTGGCAAATTCTGGGCACAGAGACCACAGCTCATCCCACCCTGAGCCTCCACTACAGTGGTACATGAAGGCGGTGAAGGTCCTGTGTGAGTGCCTGGAGGCGGTTGGAGGATGGATGGCGGCGAACAGATTGAGGTTGAATCCTGACAAGACAGAAGGACTGTTTTGGGGGGACAGGGGGCGGGAGGGTGTGGGGGACTCCCTGGTCCTGAATGGGGTCACTGTGCCCCTGAAGGACCAGGTACGCAGCCTGGGAGTCATTCTGGACTCGCAGCTGTCCATGGAGGCACAGGTCAATTCTGTATCCAGGGCAGCTCCATCTGGTATGCAGGATGAGACCCTCCCTGCCCGCAGACTGTCTCACCAGAGTGGTGCATGCTCTAGTTATCTCCTGCTTGGACTACTCCAACATACTCTATGTGGGGCTCCCTTTGAAGGTGACCCGGAAACTACAA
This sequence comes from Podarcis erhardii, assembly GCF_964252035.2. Taxonomy (NCBI): domain Eukaryota; kingdom Metazoa; phylum Chordata; class Lepidosauria; order Squamata; family Lacertidae; genus Podarcis; species Podarcis erhardii. The sequence goes on along the minus strand of NC_138516.1, from coordinate 9,988,183 downwards.
CTAATTCAGAATGCGGCAGCTAGAGTGGGGACTGGGAGCGGCCGCCAAGACCATATAACACTGGTCTTGAAAGACCTATACTGGCTCCCAGGACGTTTCTGAGCACAATTCAAAGTGTTGGTGCTGACCTTGAAATCCCTAAACAGCCCAGTATACCTGAAGGAGCATCTCCACCCCCATCATTCTGCCCGGACTCTGAGGTCCAGTGCCGAGGGCCTTATGGCGGTTCCCTTGCTGCGAGAAGCCAAGTTACAGGGAACCAGGCAGAGGGCCTTCTCGGTGGTGGCACCTGCCCTGTGGAACGCCCTCCCACCAGATGTCAAGGAGATAAACAACTCTCTAATGTTTAGAAGACATCTGAAGGCAGCCCTGTTTAGGGAAGTTTTTAATGTTTGATGTATTTGTTGTCTTTTTAATATTCTGTTGGGAGCCACCCAGAGCAGCTGGTGAAACCCAGCCATATCGGCGAATAGCCATCTCCCATGGATGATTTAGCTGAGATTCCTGCATTGTAAAGGGGGCTGGGATGGATGACCCCTGAGGTCCCTTCCAGCTCTATTTAGTTGAAACACTGTCCTAAACAATTAAAACAATGGAGGCATTCTGGTTTTCGTACGTCAACGTTCGAATGCTCTGCCCTCACCCATCAAAAGAAGATGTCCAGAAATCTCGCCGTGCTTCCATCCTCTGACTGCTCCTAGCTGTTGTCTGTTTGGCCAACCCCTCTCTCCAAAGCCCTGCCAGGCCTCCCCCTACCCCCCTATATAACTGTCCTGGTTTCTGTAGGTGTGGGGGAGAGCGGCGAAGGGGAAGGCTGTGTTATCTCGCCTGGGGCTGGCTTCGTAAGAGCTGGTATGTTCTCTTTGGCAGTTCCCGGGGGCAGGAGCAGAGATCACGGGGCATGATGCCAGCTGGGACCAGAACACAGGGGAAGCCAAGAGAACAAAGGCGAGGAACAGGGGGGAGAGACAGGTTGAAGAGCAAACACAACAGGTGCAGAGTTCCTTAGCAACCGAGGCTCACCTGTGGCCTTAGGGCTGCACTCATTTGACACAGCGAGAAATGGAATCCGAACTCTGCAACAAGGGTTTTCGTTCCCTCCTGAATCCCTGCCTGAAAGCAGGTGTGCTGAAGGTTACTTAGCAGCAGGTGCTTCAGGCCAGATCGAGTCCCTAAGCAGTTTTGACTCACCACCTTGACAGCCATCAGCACCAAAAAATGCCTACTTAGCTTCTCAGAGAGAGCAACTTGTCTGTCGTCTTGGTGCTGTCCCTGGTCCTGAAAGGCCTGCTCTTCTGATTCAAAGTGCAAGTAGATAAATAGGTACCGCTCTGGCGGGAAGGTAAATGGTGTTTCCGTGAGCTGCTCTGGTTTGCCAGAAGCGGCTTAGTCATGCTGGCCACTTGACCCAGAAAAACTGTCTGCGGACAAACGCCAGCTCCCTCGGCCTATGGAGCAAGATGAGCGCCGCAACCCCAAAGTCATCTGCGACTAGACCTAACGGTTAGGGGTACCTTTACTTTTACGTCCATCAATGACCATATAGCATATATTCAACACAAAAGGCAGCGACAATTTGTTGTTGACAAAGGACAGCTGGACATAGAAAGGGCCCCATTACCTTCAGGAGCTGAGGGCCTCATCAAACCTAAATCTGGCCCTGGGTGTTCTTATAAGGCAGCGGTAGAAACAGAGAGAAAAGGGGGGGCGCTTTTAACTCCAAAAATCCACACACACCCCGAAGGATTTGTATCCTTCGACAGAAAAAGAGGTCGCTCGCTGCTGCCTCAGGCGAAATTTGCTGCCAACTCGATAGACAGAGGTGGCTTTTGACGAACTAAAGCCAACATGAAGTTCAGGCCGTGTATTAAAAAAACCCACAAGGTGTCCGATGCAGACAATGCTAAAATGCCATCTGAGGTTCCGTTGGCGTGCCTTGCTCTCGACGCTGAGCCCCACGGCTATTTTTAACCACACATGGGGATTTGGGCTCTTAGCAGCTGGCCCAGCTCAAGCTGATTTGATCCCTAAGCTTAGCGGAATGGGAGAGGAAGCGTCCCCGCTGCCCTTTCACCCCCTGCCAACCTGGGATGGCATTGGCCATGCCCAAGGTCAGCTGGCAAGGGAGTGGCTATGCCGTCTGTCCTAGATGGAGCTTACATTCTTCAAAAGGGGGATATTGGCCTTTCGTTGGTCCTTTGGGAGCTCAGGAAAGTTGTGTTTTTTTTAAAAAAAAATCTAACATTTTTAAAAACAACACCATCATCAAAAACAAATGAATACAACATTTCCCAATTAGCAGATAATTAACATTGGATTCATATAGTTAAAGCCATGGTTTTCCCAGTAGTGATGTATGGAAGTGAGAGCTGGACCATAAAGAAGGCTGATCGCTGAAGAATGGATGCTTTTGAATTCTGGTGCTGGAGGAGACTCTTGAGAGTCCCATGGACTGCAAGAAGATCAAACCTCTCCATTCTGAAGGAAATCAGCCCTGAGTGCTCACTGGAAGGACAGATCCTGAAGCCGAGGCTCCAAGACTTTGGCCACCTCATGAGAAGAGAAGACTCACTGGGAAAGACCCTGATGTTGGGAAAGATGGAGGGCACAAGGAGAAGGGGACGACAGAGGACGAGACGGTGGGACAGTGTTCTCGAAGGGACCAGCATGAGTTTGACCAAACTGCGGGAGGCAGTGGAAGACAGGAGTCCCTGGCGTGCTCTGGTCCAGGGGGTCACAAAGAGTTGGACACGACTAAATGACTAAACAACAACAAACATTGGACTGCCCCTTCACCCCTCCATGTTTTCTCCAAATTTTCAAACTTTGCCGCACTACTTTGTCTCCACCACAGTTTTCTCGGATTCAGTTTTACAGTCAAACCTCGGTTTTCGAACGTTTTGGAAGCCGGACGCCGAAATCCCGGAAGTGAATGCTCTGTTCTACACAAAAACACACACAAATTCCCGACGGGCAACTCTTGACAATAAAAAACAACAGCTGAATGACCAGCTTTGCCCGGGACCTTTAGCAAAATATTCTCAAGGCTGTCTAGATAGGAAGTGTCCATACTTTCTGCCTATATGCATCAAAACGTAAGGTTGTCGTCACGCTGCAGTTTGCTTGGGTCGAGACTAAGGGGAAGGAGGCGGCTGAAAGGCAGTGACATGCCCTGGACTTTTTGTAAGGCATGAGGCGGGCAGGTGTGGGCTGGCTGAGGGCAGACAGCGCCCCATTCATCCCAATGGACCAAACCCTCCAGTGTCGCACAGCTCAGATGAAGAACAGCTTTTGCACGAAGCTGTCTGGAGAACTTGGGGAGAATCATGCCCAGCTGTGGACTTCTTCCCCGTTTGAAGAACTTCAGGATACATCCTCGGGTGAAACATAGGTAAAGGGTAAAGGGACCCCTGACCATTAGGTCCAGTCGTGGCCGACTCTGGGGTTGTGGCGCTCATCTCGCTTTCTTGGCCGAGGGAGCCGGCGTACAGCTTCTGGGTCATGTGGCCAGCAGGACTAAGCCGCTTCTGGAGAACCAGAGCAGCACACGGAAACGCCGTCTACCTTCCCGCCGGAGCGGTACCTATTTATCTACTTGCACTGGTGTGCTTTCGAACTGCTAGGTTGGCAGGAGCAGGGACCGAGCAACGGGAGCTCACCCCGTCATTGCGGGGATTCGAACCACCGACCTTCTGATCTGCAAGCCCTAGGCTCTGTAGTTTAACCCACAGCGCCACCCGCGTCCCTGGGTGAAACATAAACGCACACAAACTAAAAGGAAGTCGTTCTTACCAGCCCAGGCCTGGTTCCAATGAAGATTTCCCAGAGGCATTTTTGCTGACTCAGCAGAGCTCCTGGTGAGTCATAAGTCCACACCCCACCCCACCCTGCAGCGAGGAAGGTCTATTTAACTATTTGCATCATTTTAGGAAGCAAAATGTCATGGTTTGGTTGGATGCAGAAGAACGAACCAACAGGGGAAGAAGACTCAGAGCCCAGGGAGTGGTGGTTAGGACAACAACAGCAGCAGCAACAATTATTGTTGTGTGAGGCAGCTGGAGGATGGATGGCGGCTAACAGATTGAGGTTGAATTCTGACAAGACAGGAGGACTGCTTTTGGGGGACAGGGGGCGGTCAGGTGTGGGGGACTCCCTGGTCCTGAATGGGGCAACTGTGCCCCCGAAGGACCAGGTGTGCAGCCTGGGGGTCATTTTGGACTCACAGCTGTCCATGGAGACACAGGTTAATTCCGTGTTCAGGGCAGCTCTATCTGGTACCCTCCCTGCCCGCAGACTGCCTTGCCAGAGTGGCGCATGCTCTGGTTATCTCCCGCTTGGACTACTGCCATGCACTCTACATGGGGCTGCCTTTGAAGGTGACCCGGAAACTGCAACTAATCCAGAATGCGGCAGCCAGACTGGGGACTGGGAGCGGCCGCTGAGACCATATAACACCAGTCCTGAAAGACCTACATTGGCTCCCAGGACGTTTCCGACCACAATTCAAAGTGCTGAGGCTGACCTTGAAAGCCCTAAATGGCCCAGTATCCCTGAAGGAGCGTCTCCACCCCCATCGTCCAGCCTGGACACGGAGGTCCAGCTCCGAGGGCCTTCTGGCGGTTCCCTCCCTGCGAGAAGTGAGGTTGCAGGGAACCAGGCAGAGGGCCTTCTCGGTGGTGGTGCCCACCCTGTGGAACGCCCTCCCATCAGATGTCAAGGAAATAAACAACTATCTGACTTTTAGAAGATTCATTTTATGTTCCCCATTTCATGTGCCCCCTCCGGCTGGTTTGGTGCCATTGTTCCTTACCAGCGCCAGCCGCTGGGAATAGCTCCCCATCCCTATTCTCTCTCCCCCTCCATGACCTTAAATCATCGTGATCTCTGACTGCTCTCAAATAACCAGCCACTCACTCATTTGTGTCTGTGTATAATCTCGTTGGGTAACGAGATTAAGGAGATAATCTGGGGGGCATTTGCAGTGCCCGCAGACCGTTTCCTAGGAATCCAGCCGTACAGCCCCTGGTTTTTTTAATTTTCAGGTTGGAATCGTAGAATTGGAGAATGGGAAGAGACTCTGAGGATCAGCTGCAAGAATGTGAAGCTGGGGATTCGAACCCGCAACCTCGGTGTTGGCACCACGCTCCAACCAACTGAGCTATACAGGCTTGCAGGATTGCTCTGCTTTTGCGGGTGTTTGTGTGCCTTTCAACAGGGAACTCTGTAATATTCTTGTAGTCCCAACCACATACCCTTAAAGTAATTGGCACGCTTGGGCGCAATATTCCATTTTCATCTTGGGAAAAGTTATGGCGGGGATTTCCAAATTTACAGCGTGCTGTGCATTGAAGGACAACTATATGAAATAAATAAATTTAATAATAATAATAATAATAATAATAAATAATAAAATAATAATTTATTATTTATGCCCCACCCATCTGGCTAGGTTTCCCCAGCCACTCTGGGCGGCTTCCAACAAAGTATTAAAATACAATGGTCTGTTAAACATTGAAAGCTCCCCTAAACAGGGCTGTCTCCAGATGTCTTCTAAAAGTCAGATAGTGGTTTATTTCCTTGACATCTAATGGGAGGGCGTTCCACAGGGCGGGCGCCACCACCGAGAAGGCCCTCCGTTTGGTTCCCTGTAACCTCACTTCTTGCAGGGAGGGAACCGCCAGAAGGCCCGCGGGAGGAGGACCTCCGTGTCCGGGCTGGATGATGGGGGTGGAGACACTCCTTCAGGTATACAGTGGTACCTCGGGTTAAGAACTTAATTCCTTCCGGAGGTCTGTTCTTAACCTGAAACTGTTCTTAACCTGAGGTACCACTTTAGCTAATGGGGCCACCTGCTGCCGCCGTACAATTTCTGTTCTCATCCTGAAGCAAAGTTCTAAACCTTAGGTAATATTTCTGGGTTAGCGGAGTCTGTAACCTGAAGCGTATGTAACCCAAGGTACCATTGTACTGGGCCGAGGCTGTTTAAGGCTTTAAAGGTCACCACCAACACCATCGGCAATGATGAATGTTTTGGCAGTGACATCGGAACCCAACTATAGTGGTACCTCAGGTTACATACGCTTCAGGTTACAGACCCCACTAACCCAGAAATAGTGCTTCAGGTTAAGAACTTTGCTTCAGGATGAGAACAGAAATCGTGCAGCAGCGGCACGGGGGCAGCAGGAGGCCCCATTAGCTAAAGTGGTGCTTCAGGTTACGAACAGTTTCAGGTTAAGTACAGACCTCCGGAATGAATTAAGTACTTAACCCGAGGTACCACTGTAGGTGTCTCTTGATTTCTCCCCCACCTTCCCAGACACCCGGCAAAGGAGGTGCAAAATTTGGCTCGGGAGACGATGGACTGGAGAAAGGTTTCCCATGGGATCGGATATGTGTCTGTTAAAATGGGTGCATTTGTTTGAGACACCCTGGTCTGATTTAGCAACACATGCCAATTACAAGCGAGTTATAAATCGCCCTTCAGATTTCCTGGGAATCCAATCAAGACATGACAAGTGCCAACCAGCAAGTTTCAACAGCGTCGGACTTTCAACTTCCTGCTCCAATTTGTTGCTTTCTCATCTCAGTCGGTGGAAAGATTGGACTGTCAGCTGCCCTGGATATTGAGTCCCATCGATGATCAGCCATCGAGGAGACAGCTGATTCAGTTCGCATTTAACGGCAAGCTTATCTCGCTAAACCACAGAGCCTAGGACTTGCCGATCAGAAGGTCGGCGGTTCGAATCCCCGCCACGGGGTGAGCTCCCGTTGCTCTGTCCCAGCTCCTGCCCACCTAGCAGTTCAAAAGCATGTCAAAGTGCAAGTAGATAAATAGGTACCGCTCTGGCGGGAAGGTTAACTTTCCGTGCGCTGCTCTGGTTTGCCAGAAGCGGCTTAGTCCTGCTGGCCACATGACCCGGAAGCTGTACGCCGGCTCCCTCGGCCAGTAAAGCGAGATGAGCGCCGCAACCCCAGAGTTGGTCACGACTGGACCTAATGGTCAGGGGTCCCTTTACCTTTTAATTGATGGACCTAATAGGTATCCCAAGCCATTTGTATGATGCGATACGATAATCTTTATTGTCATTATCCCATACAGAACAACAAAATTGAAAAAAATCTACATCAGACGGTCAAAAAACCACAAGCCTGCTAGCTCAGCCAGGTTAGCCCCCTAAAAACTCTAATACCCCATAATTGAAAACAATATACTCACATAAAGACTACCTTACACTGTGTTTAAAACCAAAATCGCATTTCGATAGAAACTGTTTCTCAGGTGGCTAGTCCTAGTCTTTATAACCCTGGACCTTCTTCCAGAAGGCAGAAGCTGAAAGAGATCATTTCTGGGGTGCGCACTATCCTGTGCTTTCTCTGCCGCTTTCTTATGGCACCTGGAAGCATAGATTTGATCCAAGGTGGGAAGAGCGCACCCAATTATTCTCTCTGCAGTCTTTACAACCCTGGACAGCATTGTTTTCCCCCCTGGCCGTGCAGCTCCCAAACCACACACACAGACCATAAGTTAATACACTCTCCACAGTACAATGGTAAAATGCCGTCAACAGGTCCTTTGAGAGATTGTTTTTCCGGAGGATTCTCAGAAAATATATAACAAATAGGAGCCTACACAACACAAAACACTGTTGCTGTATGCAGTTTTTATTTTATTTGTTTTTTATCTTATATTTTGGAAATGCGCATCCAGTTTTTATCGCTTTAATATTTTTGGGGGGGCCCGCAAGAGAGTGGGGCCCTAAGCTAGAGTTTGTTGAAGGAGACTCTTGAGAGTCCCATGGACTGCAAGAAGATCAAACCTCTCCATTCGGAAGGAAATCAGCCCTGAGTGCTCACTGGAAGGACAGATCCTGAAGCTGAGGCTCCAAGACTTTGGCCACCTCATGAGAAGAGAAGACTCCCTGGAAAAGACCCTGATGTTGGGAAAGATGGAGGACGCAAGGAGAAGGGGACGACAGAGGACGAGATGGTGGGACAGTGTTCTCGAAGCTATGAACATGAGTTTGACCAAACTGCGGGAGGCAGTGGAAGACAGGAGGGCCTGGCGTGCTCTGGTCCAGGGGGCACGAAGAGCCGGACACGACTAAACGACTAAACAAAAATAGGTATCTAAATCCATTTGCACATAACAAATTGGGGCCTACACAACACAAAACACTGTTGTATGTAGTTTTTAATCTTATATTTTGGAAATGTGCATCCAGTTTTTTCCCCTTTAATTTTTTTTGGGGGGGGGCTTGGGGCCCTAAGCTAGAGCTTGTTTAGCTTATAGGGAAACCCGGCTCTGCCATCCCAGGCTGCCCTGTCAGGCAGCGGAGCAGAGGCTGGCGAGGGAAGTTGGCAAGCTTTTGGCCTTTGGTGAATTGGACGCAGCTTGGGATCTGACGTCTCGGCTTGGGACGATGCCCTGGAGAGGACCTGAAATGGCTTGTGCCGTGTGTGTGTGTGTGTGTGTGTGTGTGTGTGTGTGTGTGTGTGTGTGTGTGTGTTAGCATCTGGACGTGTCCCCAGCAGGAAATGTTGCAATCTGGGGGGAAGAAGCAAGCAGCAACCCCCCTCCCCTGTCTGGGGAGGGTTGGTTTTTCCACCGAAGCGCCAAGGTTTTATGCAGAAAAAGCCTTTGGTGCGTAGCGCTTGGAGGTCAGAAGCCAATTAGCGGAGGAGGAGGAGGGGGGGGCCGAGGGGAAAAGGGGGTGGTCACTGCTCCTGCCCCTTTCAGACCCACTCCCCCCATCGCCATTGGCCGTGCGCTTGCAAAAAAAAACCCCAGCCAAAAACACGCGCGCACACACACAAACCGAATTAAACAAACACAGCCGAGGCGGTTTATATAATCGCAGGGACAGCTTGTTCCCAAACTCTGCACGGATTAAAGGTTTGCAACAGCTGTTGGTCATTAAGGAGGCGGACTTCTTGCCTTCTCTCTCTCTCTCTCTCTCTCTCTCTCTCTCTCTCTCTCTCTCTCCCTCCCTTTGCAACTCCGCCTCGGCCATCCCACCCCCAGTTCTCCCAATTGGTGCTGTCCCTTTTCCAAAGCCCTCTTTTCACTTGTGGGAGAGAGAGAAGTGCGTGGCGTGGGGGGTGGAGAGAGAGAGAGAGAGAGAGAGAGAGAGAGAGAGAGAGAAATGCAAAGGGGCCGCCAATCAATTTTGGACAACTAATCTCCCTGGGTCCTTTGAAACAAGGATGTGGAATGGGGGTGGGCGATAGGCATGCTTTCTTTCTTTCTTTCTTTCTTTCTTTCTTTCTTTCTTTCTTTCTTTCTTTCTTTCTTTCTTCTCTCTCTCTTCTTTCTTCCTTTTTTCTCTCCCTCCCTCTCTCTTTATTTCTTTCCCTCTTTCTCTCTCCTCTCTCTCTCCTCTTTCTCTCTCTCTCTCTCTCTCTCTCCTCTCTCTCTTTTCTTCCTCCCTCCCTCCCTCCCTCCCTCCCTTCCTTTCCTCTCTCCCTCTCTTCTTTCTTTCTTTCTTTCTTTCTTTCTTTCTTTCTCTCTCTCTCTCTCTCTCTCTCTCTCTCCTTCCTTCCTTCCTTTCTTTTCTCCCTCCCTCCCTCTTCTTTCTTTCTTTTTCTCTTTCTTTCTTTTCTCTCTCCCTCTCTCTCCTTCCTTCCTTCCTTCCTTCCTTCCTTCCTTCCGAGTCACCTTCCAAGGCAGCCCCATGTAGAGCGCATGGAAGTAGTCCAAGCAGGAGATAACCAGAGCATGTCACAGTTGCAAGTTCGACGCCTATATGGGACAGCTGGATAATCCAGCATTGCATGGGGTACAGCTAGATGACACCGCCTGGGTCTCTTCCAACTATGATTCGAAGTCCAGCAGTATTTGGGGGGCCACCAATGCCCCCCCAACTCTGTGCTAAGATACCTCCCTTGCCTTCCTTCGGCGCCTCTGTTTCCTTTCCTTTCCTTCCTTCAGTTCCCTTGAACATAGCTTATGGTCTGTGCCAACTATTTAAAAGCAAGATCAAAACTTGACGTTTTTTTGATTCCTCCAAGACCCAGCCAACGCCTTTTGGTCTCCTGTCTCGACTCCTTCCCTGGCTGCCCTCTGCTGGCTGGTATTCCTTCCTTCCCTTTCTGTTCCACACCCAGAGCTATTGGGCTCACAGCTAACGTGCTCCACCAGGAAATCTTGCTTGGCCCAGACCAAATGACCCGGGAACATGCTGGCAAATGCCCCTCATTCATTCTTCCTCCTCTGTGGTTGGAGAAGGTGTCTCTCAGGGCCAGGATGAGATCATATCCCATGTGGCCATCGCTGGGAGCAAAAAGGAAGAACAAAACTCCCAACTTTCGTCTGATGGAAATATGGATGTTCTGTTGTTGTTGTTGTTGTTGTTGTTGTTGTTGTTGTTGTTGTTGTTATTCTTGTTCTTGTTGTTATAGCCAGGGCCGGATTTAGGTTTGATGAGGCCCTAAGCTACTGAAGGTGTTGTTGTTTAGTCGTGTCCTCCTCTTGGTGACCCCCTGGACCAGAGCACGACAGGCCCTCCTGTCTTCCACTGCCTCCCGCAGTTTGGTCAAACTCATGCTGGTAGCTTCGAGAACACTGTCCCACCATCTCGTCCTCTGTCGTCCCCTTCTCCTTGTGTCCTCCATCTTTCCCAGCATCAGGGTCTTTTCCAGGGAGTCTTCTCTTCTCCTGAGGTGGCCAAAGTCTTGGAGCCTCAGCTTCAGGATCTGTCCTTCCAGTGAGCACTCAGGGCTGATTTCCTTCCGAATGGAGAGGTTTCATCTTCTTGCAGTCCATGGGACTCTCAAGAGTCTCCTCCAGCACCAGAATTCAAAAGCATCCATTCTCCGGCCATCAGCCTTCTTGATGGTCCAGCTCTCCCTTCCATACATCACTGCTGGGAAAACCATAGCTTGAACTATATGGAACTTTGTTGGTAATGGGGCCCTTTATATATCCTTTATATGGTGCTGGAGGAGACTCTTGATTGCTCAAATGAATGGAGTGGCTAAACTAAACTTCAGCATATATATATCTATGTGTCCTTGCACACCTCTAATTTGCAACGCTGCCTAGCAGAGGGACAGGGAGTTCTGGACTACAACTCCCATCAGCCCTTGCTGACCGCTAGGGGTGCTGGGAGTTGGAGTTCCAACAAACACAGGAGTAACATCATCTTCTCCAAGCTCAGACTTAAATGCTGCTGTACCGCCACCTAGTGGCTAAAGTGATCCAGTGCTCTCCCCCTCCCCAATATCAAACTTTCAGGGAAAGAGCCCCCCATTTTATAATTATTATTAGTTTGCATCATATATTTACACCTATTATTTCATGTTATAGCAAGAGACTAGATGATGAGTCTTTGTAAATTGTGTGTCTAAAGGGACTTTTGTTATTGCCAAATCCCAATGAGTTTGCATTATTAAGTTTGTAATGAATTAAAAAAAATCATTTTAAGCTAGAGCTTGATAAGCATTTCACTATTAATGTTGTTGTTTAGATGTTTAGTGGTGTCCGCCTCTTCGTGACCCCCTGGACCAGAGCACGCCAGGCCCTCCTGTCTTCCACTGCCTCCCGCAGTTTGGTCAAACTCATGCTGGTCGCTTCGAGAACACTGTCCCACCATCTCGTCCTCCGTCGTCCCCTTCTCCTTGTGCCCTCCATCTTTCCCAGCATCAGGGTCTTTTCCAGGGAGTCTTCTCATCTCATGAGGTGGCCAAAGTCTTGGAGCCTCAGCTTCAGGATCTGTCCTTCCAGTGAGCACTCAGGGCTCATTTCCTTCCGAATGGAGAGGTTTGATCTTCTTGCAGTCCATGGGACTCTCAAGAGTCTCCTCCAGCACCAGAATTCATAATTCACTATTAATATACTTCTTAATTGTATTTCAGTTCAACAATTGTTGTTGTCGTTTAGTCGTGCCCAACTCTTCATGACCCCATGGACCAGAACACGCCTCTTCTTAATTGTATCTCAATTCAACTATTACTTTGATAAAATACATATTTGTGATGTGCAAATGGCTTGAGATACCGATTAGGTCCATAAATGACCATATAGCATATATTCAACACAAAAAACACCGGCAATTTGTCGTTGACAAAGGACAGCTGGACATATAAAGGGCCCCATGACCTTCAGTAGCTTAGGGCCTCATCAAACCAAAATCTGGTCCTGTTTTCAATGCAAGGAAACTGTTGCAGGAACCCCCCCCCAATCATTTAGTTTGTACAAACTCGACACACACACACACACATACACACTCACACACGACATACACAATGTTTCTGTTATAAATTCATAGAAAATCAACTGTACGTAGGATCTACACCGGTCCACTTTTATTTTGCTCCATGAAGGAAGGACTATCAAAGGGGGATGGTTTGATACACGATGGCCCTGATCCCTTAACCATACCAACACGTACTCAGGAGCCCTGCCCAGTTGGCATGCCAACCTTGATGGTCCCAGACAGAAGACCATCAAGGACACAAAGAACTTGCATATGGGAGTGGATTCAACATGGACTGAAACAAAGGACAATGATCAGATCTTCCCTCTGGGGGCAGGAAACTGCAAACTCCCTTTGTCCTCTTACAGATAGGTAGCCGTGTTGGTCTGCCATGGTCAAAACAAAATAAAAAAATTCCTTCCAGTAGCACCTTAAAGACCAACTGAGTTAGTTCTAGGTATGAGCTTTCGTGTGCATGCACACTTCTTCAGATACACTGAAACAGAAGTCACCGGACCTTTCTATATAGTGAGAAGGTGGGGAGGGGTATTTCCCTTTGTCCTCTGTAAAATACTCATGGGGAGGGGGAAAGGAGGGACCAGCCAGGTGACAAGACACTCAGGTTACCTCCACAAACCCCTCCTGCAACCACTCTTTTTTGTGATGTATCAATGATGTAGTCATGTTGTAGTTGTGATGTAGTTCTAGGGGTGTAGCTTGGGGGATTTTGTTGTTTAGTCATTTAGTCATGCCCGCCTCTTCGTGACCCCCTGGACCAGAGCAAGCCAGGCCCTCCTGTCTTCCACTCCCTCCCACAGTTTGGTCAGACTCATGTTTGTAGCTTCAAGAACACTGTCCCACCATCTCGTCCTCCGTCGTCCCCTTCTCCTTGTGCCCTCCATCCTTCCCAACATCAGGGTCTTTTCCAGGGAGTCTTCTCCTGAGGTGGCCCAAAGTCTTGGAGTCTCAGCTTCAGGATCTGTCCTTCCAGTGAGCACTCAGGGCTGATTTCCTTCAGAATGGAGAGGTTGGATCTTCTTGCAGTCCATGGGACTTTCAAGAGCTTGGGGGATTAGTAGCTAATAAAGGTTGGGGTCTTCTTTTGTTTGGGGCTTCCATCTTGTTCCACCTGGTGGTGGTGGTGGTGGGGGGGGCCTGTCGCGACCGTCTTCAGTAAAGACCAAGCCTACTGGATGCTGTTTTGCTCTGGTATTCCTGGCTGGTGTCCTTGTTTTCTGTCCAAGGGAGCCCCCAGATTTCTCCGTTAACACAGCTAGCAGGTGACGGCTGCTTCAACAGCTGGGAAGACAGATGTTGTCAAATCGGGGAACACCCCCCCCAAGAGAGTAAAGAGTCTGGCAACGGGCAGCTGATCCGTCCCGTTTAAAACAACCCCAGAAGCCCCTTTTCCACTTCCGCACCGAGATGGAGTCCTCGGAAAATTAAATGAGTAACTTGCTGACCTCAATTGCTCTGCTGGCCCCGGGGGGCAAACCTGAATTGCTAACAGCTGGGTTCTGCAAAAGGGAAGTGAGGCTTGAATGCAAACTGTGGGGTGAAAGAGCTCCTAGGAAGCAGATCGGAGGAGGCAGCCATAAGGGGCTCAGAACAACGACCCACCAGTTCCAATAAATTATTATTATTATTTATACCCCGCCCATCTGGCTGAGTTTCCCCAGTCACTCTGGGCGGCTCCCAATCGAGTGTTAAAAACAATACAGTGGTACCTCGGGTTAAGTACTTAATTCATTCCGGAGGTCCGTTCTTAACCTGAAACTGTTCTTAACCTGAAGCACCACCTTAGATAATGGGGCCTCCTGCTGCTGCCGCGCCGCCAGAGCACAATTTCTGTTCTTATCCTGAAGCAAAGTTCTTAACCCGAGGTACTATTTCTGGGTTAGCGGAGTCTGTAACCTGAAGCGTATGTAACCCAAGGTACCATTGTACAGCATTAAATACAGGCAATCAGTACTGCCTGGATGAGTGGGTGGGTGGAGGGCAGTAAATAATAATATAATGATAATTTACCGTATTTTTTGCTCTATAAGGATCACTTTTTCCCTCCTAAAAAGTAAGGGGAAATGTGTGTGTGCGTCTTATGGAGCGAATGCAGGCTGTGCAGTTATTCCAGAAGCCAGAACAGGGAGAGGGATCGCTGCTTTCACTGCGCAGCGACCCCTCTTGCTGTTCTGGCTTCTGAGATTCAGAATATTTTTTTCCTTGTTTTCCTCCTCCAAAAACTAGGTGCGTCTTATGGTCTGGTGTGTCTTATAGAGCGAAAAATACGGTATTATTTATACCCCGCCCATCTGGCTGGGTTTCCCCATTCCTGACCAGAGACGATTTCCTTGGTCTCTTATTCTGCTAGTTAGGCCTGCTAACTCTGCATATTCGATCTGTTTAAGTTCCCATTTCCGCTCCTTAGGGACCTTTCCCGCCTGCCATTTTTGGGCTATAACAAAAATCCTAACTGCTGTACTTGCTATTGATGGGTATATTCTGAGCACCGTGAAGCAATCGGTTGTCTCTGAAATGCCAGCTTCTAGGAGCGTGGTGAGACAGCTTCTGGGATGTAATCCACTGAGAGCAGTCAAACACAACATTCCTTGTTTTCCTAGAGAAGACATGTAAAGGGATGTTTGGTCCAGCCAGTCGAAACTTCCTGTTTCCTCCTGGCTGGAGCATCCTTCCTTTGCGTGTGACTAGAGGTGACCGTGGCCTTACCTGTCCAGGTAACAAAAGGACAAGTCACACAGCACACCTCCCTCTTTTTGACTTCCTTCTTCGTTTGACCAGCTTTTAGCTAGGACCGCTCTGCTAGCTCTCAGCTAGCAGAAGCACTGGGTTCAAATCTCCCATATGTAGTAGATCCACATGTACATATCTGTAACTAAGTCTGCCTTCAGGAATCCAACTGTGAACTGATGTAAGTAAAGTTCTTTTAATAATAATAATTATTATTATTTATTATTTATACCCCGCCCATCTGGCTGGGCTTCCCCAGCCACTCTGGGCGGCTTCCCAAAAAACATTAAAATACTGTATTGACTTTGAAGAAGATTGTGGCGTCTTTATTCTTTTAAGAGGGATCAAGGGAATTTACCAGAAAAGTACAATTCAATCTGAGACAGACTGAATTGTACAATAGTGAGAGGCTCACACGAGCCTGCAACCAGCCATCTGCTGTGCATGTAAAAGGGGAATGTATTCCCCCATATTTGTAACTAAGTCTGCCTTCAGGGATCCATCTGTGAACTGAATGTGTGAGTAAACTTCTTTTATATGCTTTACACAAGATTGTGTCGTGTCTATTCTTTTTAAGGGAGAGATAAGAGGACTTACCAGGAATCCAATATTAAGCGGCTTAAGCGAGCCTGCATCAAGCTATCTGCTGTGCATGTCAAAGCAAGTAAATCTCTGCTAAGTAAAAGAACTTGCTAGCCCAAGTTAAGAAGGATATTAATAAGCAATATATGCTCTCCTGCCTCCCTGAACATTCCCACACAGCTCAGAGCCTGGGAGTTTCCCAGAAGTCTTTAGCTGTTCACTCCCAGAGGCAGGCTGATAGACCTTTGGTCTCGCCATTGCGCTGTTTTATTTATCAAGAGTCTAAGTGGTGTTCTTTCGTTTCGGTCGGATCCATTTATCCTTTTCCGGAACTCAAATTCTCCAGCCTCTGGACTTCCATCTTCAATCTGCTGCAGAGAAGGCCTATTTCAATGCTCTTAAAAAGTAGAGACATCACCTTGCCAAGATCCGTATAGTTCAAGCTATGGTTTTCCCCGTAGTGATGAATGGAAGTGAGAGCTGGACCATCAAGAAGGCTGATCATTGAAGAATGGATGCTTTTGAATTCTGGTGCTGGAGGAGACTCTTGAGAGTCCCATGGACTGCAAGAAGATCCAACCTCTCCATTCTGAAGGAAATCAGCCCTGAGTGCTCACTGGAAGGACAGATCCTGAAGCTGAGGCTCCAAGACTTTGGCCACCTCAGGAGAAGAGAAGACTCCCTGGAAAAGACCCTGATGTTGGGAAAGATGGAGGGCACAAGGAGAAGGGGACGACGGAGGACAAGATGGTGGGACAGTGTTCTTGAAGGGACCAGCATGAGTTTGACCAAACTGCGGGAGGCAGTGGAAGACAGGAGGGCCTGGCGTACTCTGGTGCAGGGGGTCACAAAGAGGCGGACATGACTAAACGACTAAACAACAACAATAAACAACAGAGATGCTCGCATCATCAGGGCCGTCTAAGGTCACCAAATCAAATGCTTTGGAGATCATAGAATGCTCATAGAGATCATAGAATCGGAAAGGGCACTGAGATTCATCTAGGAATATTCAGCTGTCCCATACGGGGATCAAACGTGCAACCTTGGCGTTCTCAGCACCATGCTCTAACCAGCCAACCTATCTAGGCTGACATGTTCAACTCAGAGACATGGGCGGCGCTGTGGTCTAAACCACTGAGCACCTTGGGCTTGCCAATCGGAAGGTCGGCGGTTCGAATCCCCACAATGACGGGGTGAACTCCCATTGCTTGGTCCCTGCTCCTGCCAACCTAGCAGTTTGAAAGCACGCCAGCGCAAGTAGATAAATAGGTACCTCTGCGGCGGGAAGGTAAACAGCGTTTCCGTGCACTCTGGTTTCCGACATGCGCCGGAAGCGGTTTAGTCCTGCTGGCCACATGACCCAGAAAGCTGTCTGCGGACAAACGCCAGCTCCCTCAGCTTGAAAGCAAGATGAGCGCCGCAACCCCATAGTCGCCTTTGACTGGACTTAACCATCCAGATGGGGAGCTTTTATCCATTTCTGCAGTCACGCAATCAATCAATCAATCAATCAATCAATCAATAGCTGAATTGGGTTCCATACTGTCACAAAAACAAATGAACTGAAAAAGCCTCAAAAACAGAAATGCGAAATAAATAGCAAAAACCAAAGCACCAAACTTAATCCATCCAGGTGGTCTGTTTGACTTCCGAAACGTTCGGAAACCGAGGTGTGGCTTCTGATTGGTGCAGGCGCCCCGGAAACAGTAGCCGACAGCCGTGTCGGACGTTCGGCTTCCAGAAAAAGGTATGAAAACCGGAACACTTACTTCCAGGTTTTCTGCATTTGGGAACCAAGGCGTTTGAGAAACAAAGTACCATTGTATTTGATCAACCCAGCTGGGGTAGCTCAGTTGTTAGAGCAGCAGACTCGTTAATCTCAGGGTTGCGGGTTCAGATTCCTGCATTGCAGGAAGTTGGACTACAGATGAACCTTGTGCTCCTTCCATGATTCTATGAATCGGTCCTTTTATCCCATGCAGTGCTTTGTTTTCGCCGCAGCCTCGGCCACGCCAGGCAGCTGAATTGAACAGGGCCACCCAGGGAGATTTCTCCTGCGTATCCGTGATCTAAACTGGCAATTAGAACTCACCAACCTCCCCGCTCCTAGCAAATTGTTTGCTTTTGTGGCAGAAGGAGGTTGCCTTTGTTTCTATCACCCCCCCATCCCGAAGGAGCCCAAGGAAGCATTGCAGCAGTTAACTTGCTTTACCAAGTGAGCCCAGCCTTCCCTCTTAAAAGTGGCAATGACCAAGCCTCCATCTCCGATCAAGTCTACCTTGAGCGGTTTTGGCTCTCGGGTCAGACAACACTGAGGTGGTTACTTCACCTTTTGCGAGAGGGCTGGTTGCATTTGATGCTTATATACAGTTCTCGGCTCGGGCAAAACAGGTTCGGTAAGTTTTCGTGACCTTCCCCAAAACCACCTGAACCTGTTGAACCAGAGGTGGTGTTGTTGTTTACTCGTTTAGTCGTGTCCGCCTCTTTGTGACCCCCTGGACCAGAGCACGCCAGGCCCTCCTGTCTTCCGCTGCCTCCCGCAGTTTGGTCAAACTCATGCTGGTAGCTTCGAGAACACTGTCCCACCATCTCGTCCTCCGTCGTCCCCTTCTCCTTGCGCCCTCCATCTTTCCCAACATCAGGGTCTTTTCCAGGGAGTCTTCTCTTCTCCTGAGGTGGCCAAAGTCTTGGAGCCTCAGCTTCAGGATCTGTCCTTCCAGGGAGCACTCAGGGCTGATTTCCTTCAGAATGGAGAGGTTTGATCTTCTTGCAGTTCATGGGACTCTCAAGAGTCTCTTCCAGCACCAGAATTCAAAAGCATCCATTCTTTGGCAATCAGCCTTCTTGATGGTCCAGCTCTCACTTCCATACATCACTACTGGGAAAACCAGAGCTTGAACTATACAGACCTTTGTTGGCAAAGTAACCAGAGGTGTAAGCATTGTCAAACAAGAGAGGCGGAAAAAGCTGTAAAAATACCATCTACAACCACTTTCGACTCTCTAAAACGATTGCATCTCTCCATCCTCTGTTTACACCCCTGTCTGTTTAAACCTGAGTATTACTACAGATCCACTCCAGATTACAACCATCACACCACCCATTTATTTTGTTTTTCCAAATAACAAAAATAAACACACCTCTTCTCCATCTTTCCAGTGAAACCTGCCTTATAAATTGCTTTTGCGTTTGTTCTTAAAGTTGCAAATTGGATTCAAACTCGGGGGTTGGGGAGAAGAATTCTCAATCTAAATGTGCTATGGGGGCCGCGAATCTGAAAACAGGTTTTCTTATCAAAACACACACACAAACATTGTATACAAAAGTCCCCTTCAAACAAACAGAATGCGATTTCCTTGCCCTGGCATTGCCATGCAATTGAACTCATTTCGGATCAGGGCCAAAGGATCAGAGCCGAGCCATTGTGGGGGTGTCGCTGAACTAATTTGGGTCCATTCATTTCAGTGGGTTTACTCTGAGTGGGAATTACCTGGAAATTCAGGAAAGCTAACAGCTAAAATAAGAGAATCTGATGATGATGATTTTTTTTCTTTTCTTTTGGAATAATGAAAGCCGTTTTCGGATTATTTGAAGGAACACTACAGCATGAAAAATACGTGAGCGGGTTTCGAACTACAGAAATAATTAAAAGATCACTGTGTTACGACTATGTTAAAAAGAAGAAAGTTGGGGTGCAGAAAATGGGAATATTAGGAAAAACATCATGGAAAATGGGATGGGAAGTTGACAATATATTGGATTTTTTTTGAAATTTAATTAATTTTTTTTAAAAAGGAAATTCGCTGGAGACAATCTGCCAAATTTTGCGAGCTGATTAACGGTGTTACGGCTTTCAAAACTAAGGACCTGCCGTAAGAATTAGCCTCCCCCTATTAATTGCCCCTCCATCTTCAAATCTTCCAAGACAGAAAGTGGAAATATAGATATTGTTAATTGTAGGTGGACTTGGAAAGAAATCCCGAAACTCCAACAGGTTTTAAGCCTGCCCACAAATATTTCAGACGAAGGCAGAAACCGGATTCTTGTAAGCCTTGCAGGTAATTTGACCGCACCACGCTGCCTTTACTTACCATCCACCAGGTCTTAGCTGCCATGTCGTAACACAGCTGCCATTTCACAGCGCTCTCCCCGCTCTGCCCGGCCGCCCCAGCAGATCTTGGGAACTCCATGCCACTGGACCGAACCACGGCAAAATTCCTGTCCTGGGCGACTTTATCCCGACCAGAAGCTCCAGGATCTTGCGGTCAGCCTCAATCGCTGGTCAGCTCGCGTTGGCATCCTTGGAAAATCAACTCCCAGACAACCCTGCTGATGGCAGCTTTGGTTTCGTTGAACCCCAAGAAAAGCAGAGCTGGAAAGAAAAAAACAAAACCTTGCAAGAACAGAACCTGCTGCAATTTTCTTGAAAGCGACACCGATTTGACGATTCCAGCTAATTTGTGTCTTTCGTAGAACGGGTTTCTTTCTATTCTTTTTTTTAAAAGAAGAAGCGGGGCAGATTATATATATAAAATGAAAAAATCAAAGCGAAAAGCACATTGCATTGGAATGGACCTAGACCAAACTTGTAGCCGTGCCTTGGCATGTGGGTGGCCAAAAGTCTTCAAGCAAGAGGTTGCATCTCTGCGGGGGTGTAATAGCGAACTGTAAGTGGTTGGTTCCTGGGAGCCTTTTCCTTCGCTCCCCCCCACCCTCTCCCTCCCTCCCTGTTTATATTTGAATGAATAACAGGGTAAGGAGATGGTGCCTGGTTGTGGAGGGGGAAGGTAGGTGTGTTCTGGAAAAAGGGCTGCAGCGGGCAGACAGAAGGATCTGCAAGCTTTTGGTTGGCCTTCGCTGGCAGAGGGGTGGGGATCTTGATCTGTTAAAGTAGTGGTTTTCAACCAGTGTCTTGTGGCACCCTGGGGTGCATTGAATGATGGTCAGGGGTCCCGCAGGTAGCCCTGGCCTCCATCCCCCTTTCCTTCCTGGTGGGACAGTGTTCTCGAAGCTACCAGTCCCATGGACTGCATGAAGATCAAACCTCTCCATTCTGAAGGAAATCAGCCCTGAATTCTCACTGGAAGGACAGATCGTGAAGCTGAGGCTCCAAGACTTTGGCCACCTCATGAGAAGAGAAGACTCCCTGGAAAAGACCTTGATGTTGGGAGAGATGGAGGGCACAAGGAGAAGGAGACGACAGAGGACGAGATGGTGGGACAGTGTTCTCGAAGCAACCAGCATGAGTTTGACCAAACTGCGGGAGGCAGTGGAAGACAGGAGGGCCTGGCATGCTCTGGTCCAGGGGGTCATGAAGAGTCGGACGCGACCAAACGACAAATCCCATGGAAGATGGAGCAAGCTTGTTTTCTCCTGGAGGGTTGGACTCGAACCCATGAGAGGAGATTGTTGAACTTTTTGGAGTGGAGATTCTGTCCCCAAAAGGCAGAGGATACTCAAAGCTATAGCTTCTTTAGCTTATACATGAATCTGACACTGGCCGTGGCAGAGCTCTTTGGGTGCCCTCTGGATCCTAACCCGCCCCCTGTACCCTTCGCACGAGGTGGGAGGCGGAGACTCCCCCCCCTTCTCCCAGCCACACTGTGTTATTTTCCTGCCCGTTGTAATTGCAGATAACTACACGGACCCTTCAATCTTCAGCCAACCTGGCAACAATTGTCCCGGGTGTTCAGAGACGCCTTGGGAAATCTGGAGTAGAAGAAGCACATCCGCACCTCTTTCAAGGCGGGGGGTGGGTGGGTGGGGGTGGGAGAACGTTGTCTTCCTCCTCTTCTTCTTCCTCCTCCTCTTCTTCTTCTTCCCCTTCTTCCTCTTCTTCTTCCTCCTCTTCTTCTTCTTCCCCTTCTTCCTCCTCCTCTTCTTCTTCTTCCCCTTCTTCCTCCTCCTCTTCTTCTTCCCCTTCTTCCTCCTCTTCTTCTTCTTCCCCTTCTTCCCCTTCCTCTTCTTCCTCTTCTTCCTCTTCTTCTTCCCCTTCTTTCTCCTCTTCTTCTTCCCCCCCTCCTCCTCCTCTTCCTCTTCCTCTTCCTCCTCCCTCTTCCTCCTCCTCCTCCTCTTTCTTCTTCTTCTTCTTCTTCTTCTTCTTCTTCTTCTTCTTCGGCGATCCCTTGTAGCTGAGTAAGATTGTCTTCCATAAACACGGTTTTAAAAGTGAGTCCATAAGTGACTGTGGAGGCCAATTCTGGATCCCCACGTCCTTCCACAGTGGGGACATAAGTTTCTAGGCAGGAGTAGATCCCGGTGAGGGTTTGCCAAGCGTTCCTTCCTCTTAGAGCGTTTCTCCCTTTTGTCCTGAGTTTGAGTGTCTCCAAAGCCCACGACACCTTTGTTCAAGGCTGTTCTCCAACTGGAGCGCTCACAGGCCAGTGTTTCCCAGTCGCCAGTGTTTATACTGCATTTTTTTAGATTTGCCTTGAGAGAGTCTTCAAACCTCTTTTGTTGACCACCAGCATTACGCTTTCCATTTTTAAGTTCGGAATAGAGGAGTTGCCTTGGAAGACGATCATTAGGCATCATTAGGCAGAAGACCATTGTAACTTAGAGGACTTAGATCAGGGTCAGCAAACTTTTTCAGCAGGGGGCTGGTCCACTGTCCCTCAGACCTTGTGGGGGCCAGGCTATATTTCAGAAGGAGGGGGGGAATGAACGAATTCCTATGCCCCACAAATAACCCAGAGATGCATTTGAAATAAAAGCACACATTCTACTCACATAAAAACAGGCTGATTCTTGAAGCATCCGCGGGCCGGACTGAGAAGGCGATTGGGCCGGATCCGGTCCCCAGGCCTTCGTTTCCCTACCCATGACATATCTCTTTCCCTTTACATCCCCGGTTTAAAGTTTGCAGATTTATGCTGGCATAACTTGTTTCCCACACACCTGTGTCAGGAGTTTCCTGTGTTCTAAGTGCTGATTGGCTAGTGGGGAGAATGCCCAGGTGCAGTGAATTGGGTTGGAGACTCTCAGCTGCTCCGCATTCCTGTTGGGTCACACCTGGTGTCCTGGGCTGATAATGAGTGATGCCTGCTAATCAGGTGCAGTCTATCAAGTCAATCAAAGTTGGCTATAAAAGCTGTAGGTTGAAGGGGCTCAAAGAGGATCCGTCCTTCCAGTGAGCACTCAGGGCTGATTTCCTTCCGAATGGAGAGGTTTGATCTTCTTGCAGTCCATGGGACTCTCAAGAGTCTCCTCCAGCACCAGAATTCAAAAGCATCAATTCTTCGGCGATCAGCCTTCTTGATGGTCCAGCTCTCACTTCCATACATCACTACTGGGAAAACCAGAGCTTTAACTATACAGACCTTTGTTGGCAAGGTGACGTCTCTGCTTTTTACTTCCATGGGATAGCCCTTAAGATATTGGAAGACGGCTCTCCTATCTCCTCTGTCATTTTTCCAGCCTAAACATACCCAGTTCCTTCAACTGTTCCTCATCAGGCTTGGCTTCCAGGCCCTTGATCATTGCCTAATATGAGTTTGACCAAACTGCGGGAGGCAGTGGAAGACAGGAGTGCCTGGCGTACTTTGGTCTATAGGGTCACGAAGAGTCGGACATGACTAAATGGCATTCTGCATGGACTGGTTGCATGGCCACATGTGCAGATGGCTTGAGATACCTATGAGGTCCATCAATTACCATATAGTATATATTCAACACAAAAAACAGCAACAATTTGTTGTTGACAAAGGACAGCTGGACATATAAAGGGCCCCCATTACCTTCAGGAGCTTAGGGCCTCATCAAGTCAATCAAAGCTGGCTATAAACGCTGTAGGTTGAAGGGGCTCAGAGAGCTTATTCACAGGTTGAGGTACCAGTTGCTGTGAGACTGTTGGCTGGGGTCTCTCACTGCTCTACCTAGAGCTCCAGACAGCTGAAGGGGAGGTTGTGTGTGACTTCTGTCTGGTATGCTATAATTTGTGCTTTGTATGCCTGCTGCTATCTGTTAACCTTACGCGAGAAGCCAGGTTACAGGGAAGCATGCAGAGGGCCTTCTTGGTGGTGGCACCCGCCCTGTGGAACGCCCTCCCACCAGATGTCAAAGAGAACAGCTACTACCAGACTTTTAGAAGACATCTGAAGGCAGCCCTGTTTAGCGAAGCTTTTAATGTTTGATGCATTACTGTATTTCGATATTTTGTTGGAAGCCGCCCAGAGTGGCTGGGGAAGCCCGGCCAGATGGGCGGGGTATAAATAATGAATTATTATTATTATTTGTCCACTGGTGTTCATAATGTCTCCAGATCTGGAAAGAAGAAGAAGAAGAAGAAGAGGAGTAGTTTGGATTTGATATCCCGCCTTTCACTCCCTTTAAGGAGTCTCAAAGCGGCTCACATTCTCCTTTCCCTTCCTCCCCCACAACAAACACTCTGGGAGGTGAGTGGGGCTGAGAGACTTCAGAGAAGTGTGACTGGCCCAAGGTCACCCAGCAGCTGCATGTGGAGGAGCGGGGACGCAAACCCGGTTCACCAGATTACGAGTCCACCGCTCTTAACCACTACACCACACTGGCTCTCCAACAGTTCCAAGGGCAGCCCCACGTAGAGCGAGTTACAATAATCAAGCCTGGAGGTCACCGCCGCATGGACCACAGTACCAAGATCAGGACAAGAGAGGTAAGGGACCAGCTGCTAAGCATAGCGGAGAAAGTCAGATAATTTATTTCCTTGACATCTGATGGGAGGGCGTTTCACAGGGCAGGCGCCACCACCGAGAAGGCCCTCTGCCTGGTTCCCCATAACCTCACTTCTCGCAGGGAGGGAACCGCCAGAAGGCCCTCGGAGCTGGACTTCGGTGTCCGGGCTGGATGATGGGGGTGGAGATGCTCCTTCAGGTATACTGGGCCATTTAGGGCTTTAAAGGTCAGCACCAACACTTTGAATTGTGCTTGGAAATTGTGTATGCCTTTACTACCCTGCCATAGGTCGAAGAGAGTTTTTGATACCCGTAACCCAGCCTGCTGAGATGGTTGGATTCTGGGCAGGGGAGGGAGGTGGGTAACTTGAGGGCATGTGAGCTGATGCAAGTCCCCCAAATTAGGGTCACAGGGTGGTAAACAGGTAAAAGGTAAACAGGTAAAAGGACCTCTGGACTGTTAAGTCCAGCCAAAGGCGACTATGGGGTTGCGGTGCTCATCTCGCTTTCGGGCCGAGGGAGCCGGCGTTTGTCCACAGACAGCTTCCCGGGTCATGTGGCCAGCAGGACTGAACTGCTTCTGGCGCACGATGGAAACCAGAGTGCATGGAAACACCATTTACCTTCCTGCTGCAGTGGTACCTATTTATCTACTTGCGCTGGTGTGCTTTCAAACTGCTAGGTTCAAAACCACCAGGTTTCCCCATATCTCTTGTCCAGGATAAGAGGGTGCTGGAGCTCATCTGGTTAGAGCACCGATAACGCCAAGGTTGTAGGTCTGAGCATTGCAAGAAGTTGCACCAGATGAACCTTCAGACTCTGATTCTATGGCCAGATGGGTCTTTGGTTCCTGAAAGCCCTTTGTCCTTTCAGGACAAGAATCAGAAACCGGTTTCACTCATCTTCCCTTTGGGACACCTGCTTGACCGCTGTAGCGGGCGAAAGTGGGTCTCCTTCGGCCTCGCCCAAACACAAGGCTTCCTCCTTACGTAACTGAGTGACAAAATTTCAAAAGCGTGTGGAGATCTGCCTGGTTAACGTAGAGGCATTTCAGCAGCATAACTGCGGCCTCTTATAACGGGTGCCTTTAAGATGTGAAATCTCAGCCCAGATCAGGTGGTCCTTTATAAATCCGCCTCCTTTCTTTTTTTTGGTCTTCCTCTCTCTCTCCCCCCCCCCCTCTTTCGCTCTTTCATCACCCTGACGTCAGGAGCTGTCCAAAGGCCTTGGTGCTGAAATAAAATGGCTGGCTGCTAGAGGAACCCAAGGAACGTGGAACAATTCCAGAAGTATGCAATTTCCCAGAAGGCGACGACAACGCGCAGCCTCTCCCAACCCAGGTCCGAGCTGAGAGCCAAATCTGAAAAGCCAGCCTCGCCGAAGGGAAGGGATAAAAAAATTTTCGAGAGAGAGAAATTAAGAAAGGACCATGTCTTTGCTTTGTGTTGGAGGTAAGGTGTATTTAAAAGAAAACCCCAAATCGAGAGTCTATTCCCATTTTATCTCTCCAAATAATTATTTCATATATGGGTTTCAATGTCGGTGTGATCCGGATTAGAAATTACGATTCTCGTGCCTCTGCGAAAACGAAGGCGGGGGGTTTTTTTGGGTGGGGGGGGAAGATGTATTTTTCTGGTGTGGTGCGGTGCGTATTCTGCTATTCTGCTGTTGTATCCAGGGATATTTCTCTTGTGTGGAGGGATATATAGCGAAGCGTTTTGCGGTTACGGACGCTCCTCGGTGTGTCGGTGGAAGAGGGGAACCTCGTCTCTGGGGCATATTTAAAAGGCAGGCATTTTTCATGAATGGGAGGTGTGTGGCGGAGCCGAGGGTGTGGTACATTTCTCTGTGTGTGGCTGAGAGATGCGCTCCTCCGACTCGGACAATCTCCTCGCTTCGGTTTTACGAGAAAAGCTTAGCTGAAGAAGAATCAGGGCAAATTATCTCATTTTCCTTCCATTTCATCCCTCCAGATGGTTCCCCCCCGCCCTCTGATAATTGAGGCGCCGAATTAATCCTCCCCCTGCTGGCGTGGGGAAAGGTGTGAATTTCGCACCTATCCCACACGTTCCCGTTATTACCATTTAAATGGAAATATCGGAGATCCGGGGTCGGTCGCTTGCACCCCATCGCTAATTTTCAACGTTTTCCCTTTTCTCCCTTGCGCGCGTAAAAGGCAGTGCGGTTAAAAATGATTTTAAAAACTACCGTATTATATCTGTGCATGCCTACACCTAGCAAGGTTTTTAAAATATATTTCTGTACAGCCAAAGGGGCTGCGTCCGATCCTGGCTGTTGTGGATCAGATCCACTGGGGAGCTCCTAACTAGCTTGTGTTCAGAGTAGGCCCGCTGAAATGGATAGGAGTAAGGAAGACCCATACGTATGAATGGGTCTACTCTGAAACTGGCTGGCGTTGGCGGGTCTTCGCTGAGTCGGAAAGGCTGTGGATCTGCCGCCAGTCAGTGCTAGTGAGCTGCTGGGAGTCAGTGTTGGAAATACGGAGCTAGATGGACACAGCAAGCGTCCTGCGATCCTGTATCTATATTGAGAAGTTCTTGTTCTTAATCTGGTTTTTGGGTTTGTTTTTTTTTAAAGTTCTGTGAAACACGGATGGGGAACATCTGCCACCCCCTCCCCAGTGGTTGTTAAACTATATCTCCCAGCAACGGAGCAGCTCTGTTGGTTAGAGCGTGGTGCTGATAAAAGCCAAAGTTGCAGGTTCGATTCCCTGAACGAGACAGCTGCATATTCCTGCATTGCAGAGAATTGGAATAGATGACCCTTAGGGGTGTGTGTGGAGGTCTCCCCCGACCCCTTTCCATTCTCCCATTGGTTCCCACATTAATAATAATAATAATAATAATAATAATAATAATAATAATAATAATAAAAATATATTATTTATACACCCCCCCCGCCTTTCTGGCTGGGTTTCCCCAGCCACTCTGGGCGGCTCCCAACAGAATATTAAAAGCACAATAAAACATCAAACATTAAAAACTTCCCTTAATAATAATAATAATAATAATTTATTATTTATACCCCGCCCATCTGGCTGAGTTTCCCCAGCCACTCTGGGCGGCTCCCAATAGAATATTAAAAGCACAATAAAACATCAAACATTAAAAACTTCCCTTAATAATAATAATTTATTATTTATACCCCGCCCATCTGGCTGAGTTTCCCCAGCCACTCTGGGTGGCTTCCAATCAAGTGTTAAAAATAATAAATATTAAAAACTTCCCCAAACAGGGCTGCCTTCAGATGTTTTCTAAAAGTCAGGTAGATGTTTATTTCCTTGACATCTGATGGGAGGGCGTTGCACAGGGCGGGCGCCACCACCAAGAAGGCCCTCTGCTTGGTTCCCTGTAACCTCGCTTCTCACATTATTATTCTATTCCACAATAATTTTACTATTTACACCCCCAATTCATCTGCCTGGGTCGTCCCAGCCCCTCCAATAGATTCATATATGTAATAACAAAACATTAGACGACATCTGAAGGCAACCCTGTTTAGGGAAGCTTTTAATGTTTGATGCATTACTGTATTTTAATTTGTTGAAAGCCACCCAGAGTGGCTGGGGAAGCCCAGCCAGATGGGCAGGGTATAAAAAAATTATTATTAATATTAAACATTTTAAAAGTTGCCTATACAGGGCTGTCTTCGGACGGCTCTGGGGGGCGGGGTTGGATAACTCCATACCCTCCAACATTTCCCTAATGAAAATAGGGACGTCCTTAAGGAAAAGAGGGTTCAAATCAGGAACCGGGACGGTTTCTGTAAAATCCTGGGAAACGGGGGCACTTGGAGGGCCTGCAAAGCTTTGTAGCTGAAAGCTTTGTAGCTCTATAGGAAATACTATCATAGGATGTGGTGTGTGAGTGTATTTTAAGTTGCAGCTCATTTAAAAGAAGGAAGAATTCTAGAAGAGTAATGAAATTCCCTCTATACAAGATTGGATTCAAAAGCTGATGGAATATGCAGAATTAGATGGTTTATCAGGAAAAAATAAAGGGGGGAAAATCAAAAACAGCGATTTGTTTCAAAATCGGAGGTTTTCAAAGAATATTTAGAATATAAATATAGTAGTTTAAACTCGGTTGCAGCATTCGGGGAACTTCAGTAATAGTTGCAAGGCAGATATAAGAAGATATATTAAGAAAAAGTTTAATTATGATAAGTGTGTTATATGAAATCGAAAAATGGAATAGACATGAGGTTGGGTCTTTAGTGTTATGACCAATTTATGTCTTATTAAGAAAATTTTGTGCCTATTGTTACTCCTGTGTGTAACTTGGTATTTGTGTTTTCTTTTTTCTTTTCTTACTGTATCAATTAAAAAATAAAAAGAATTCCCCGCTCGTCTGTTGATATGCTATTAGATCACCCGGGCCCTGTAAAAGGCTCTCTTGCCCTGCCCAAAGTGCTTGGCTACAATGCCTTCATTCACAAAAAACGCAACGGGCCTCTTTTTGGGGTTTGGCTGCCGAAACCACGAGCGCAGCTACCAGTGCCAGTCTGCTTGGGGAAACTGGCAAGGAGAGGAACCAGTAGGGGGCAGAGACGTCCGATTGGGTTGCAGGCTGCAAACTGGGGTGTGGGAAGGAGGGGGGTGCAGTCAGCCCCAGGTGTCATCCCTGAGGGGGTCAGCACTTATCACTTACGGGGTCCTCGCCATGGGATCACATTCACCCGGTGCTATACCAGCTTTAAAAAGCATCTTAAAAAGCAGAGACATCTCCTTGCCAACAAAGGTCCGTATAGTTCAAGCTCTGGTTTTCCCAGTAGTGATGTATGGAAGTGAGAGCTGGACCATCAAGAAGGCTGATCGCCGAAGAATGGATGCTTTTGAATTCTGGTGCTGGAGGAGACTCTTGAGAGTCCCATGGACTGCAAGAAGATCCAACCTCTCCATTCTGAAGGAAATCAGCCCTGAGTGCTCCCTGGAAGGACAGATCCTGAAGCTGAGGCTCCAGTACTTTGGCCACCTCAGGAGAAGAGAAGACTCCCTGGAAAAGACCCTGATGTTGGGAAAGATGGAGGGCACAAGGAGAAGGGGACGACGGAGGACGAGATGGTGGGACAGTGTTCTCGAAGCTACCAGCATGAGTTTGACCAAACTGCGGGAGGCAGTGGAAGACAGGAGGGCCTGGCATGCTCTGGTTCATGTGGTCACGAAGAGGAGGACACGACTAAACGACAACAAATACCAGCTGCACTAGCTCCCGATGGGGTACGGGATCAGGTTTAAGATGCTGGTTTAAACCTTTAAAGCCCGATGCGGCCTAGGACCCTCGTACCTACGGGACTGCCTCTCCTGGTACGTCTCACGGGCCACAGGGAGGTTAGGCTGGCCTTAACCAGAGCCAGGGCCTTTTCAGCTGTGGCCCCAATCTGGTGGAACGCTCTGTCCCAAGAGACCAGGGCCCTGCAGGACTTGACATCTTTCCGCAGGGCCTGCAAGTCAGAGCTGTTCCACCAGGCCTTTGGCCAAGGCACAGTCTGACCCCCCTCATTCTCTAATCCTCATAGAACTCTAGCCCAATGGTTGCCATTAATTTGATTTTAAATTGATTTTAGAATGAATTGATTTTAGAATGCTGTGTTACTTTTATTGTTAGCCGCTCTGAGCCCGGCTTTGCATGGATAGGGTGGGGTTTAAATAATTTTTAATTATTATTATTATCATGGGGCCTGGCCTGCAGCACACCTAAGCTACATGCCTCTCCTGGGAGTGATGCGGTGGTTCAAGGCCCTGCGAACCCCAAAATAGCAGCGGAGGGCTTGTGCCCGCCAGGCAAACTGTGGCCAGCTCGCCGCACCACCTCCCTAGGCGGATTGCCGTGGCGGCCCCTTGCAGCGCCCCGTGCGCACATCACCCCGCTCTCCGCTTGCCGGAACAGCTAGTTATGCCCCTGGCTGCAAAGTGCCTTCTGGAGTGGGAGAACAGAGGCTTCAGCCCCTCTCCCCACAACATAGCAGTCCTAGTAAGGTAAAGGTAAAGGGACCCCTGACGATTGGGTCCAGTCGTGGCCGACTCTGGGGTTGCGGCACTCATCTCGCTTTACTGGCCGAAGGAGCCGGCGTCCAGCTTCCGGGTCATGTGGCCAGCAGGACTAAGCCGCTTCTGGCGAACCAGAGCAGCGCACGGAAACGCCGTTTGCCTTCCCGCCGGAGTGGTACCTATTTATCTACTTGCACTTTGACGTGCTTTCAAACCGCTAGGTTGGCAGGAGCAGGGACCGAGCAACGGGAGCTCACCCCATCACGGGGATTCGAACCGCTGACCAGTCCTAGGCAGCTCCTTTAAACCATGTCAGACCACTAGGCCATCCAGCCATGTCAACATGCTTGGGTTTCAGGCCGGAGCTTGTCAGCAGAGCCCTAAACAGGAGACGGATCAGGGACCTGGGGCAAGCAGGTACTCTGCTGCTCAGCTGCTGTTCTCCTTCCAAAAGGTAGATCAGGATTCTAGCCCTCATGGATTGGCTTAATAAAGGGGTGTTCTGGTGGGGAGAGATGTTATTTGACCTGTCCCCTTCTGCGGTTTCAAGCAGTTGGCATTCCGGGTTAAACGAATACGGGGCAGGGTGTGTGTGTGTGTGTGTGTGTGTGTGTGTGTGTGTGTGGTTTGGTGGAAAGGTAAACCGTGGGAATTTGATGCTTTTACTACTTACAGAGACTGCATCCTAATGTTTTAATGTTGGATTTTAATCTTTTTAAATTGTATTTTAATCAACTTGTTTCTATTATTGGTTGTTAGCCGCCCTGAGCCCGGTCTTGGCTGGGGAGGGCGGGGTATAAATAAAAAATTATTGCTATTATTATTATTTCGTCAGATTTGTACACGGCTTGGGTGTAAAGAAAATCCTCAGCACTGTTCTATGGAAAGGATGAATCGATAAGATTATGGGGAAAGGAACAGCAATCCTTTAAAAGGTTCAAACAAAAACAAAATCGGCTTAAAAGCAGGTCGTCTAAACACCCAGGCAGGATTCCTAAGGGGACGTCCTCCCAGAAATCTCATTGCTTGAGGGTTTGTAGAAGCTGGTGAGGACTGAGTCTGCAAAAAAAGAAAGGGAAAAAAAGGTTAATGATAGTCATTGGCACAAATCTATAAATCAGAGGTGTCCGATGGAGCCAGGCTTGTCAGCCATTCTGGAGACATGTGCTTTCTGGGAACTGTTTATGAATGAATGTCCTTACGGAAGGCTCCTTCTAGAGATTTGGCAGCGGTGGTGATGTAGTCAGTTGCGGCTGTTTCAACAGTCCCCAATTGGTGGAGAAGCAGAAAACAATCTTCCTCCATCTTCCATGAGACGGCCATTCAGATGTTGGAGAATGACCATCGCGTCTCCGCTTTTGCAGGCTAAGCACACCCAGTTCCCTCAAAATATCTGAGTTGTTTCCAATAGAACCAGGAACTGTGTGTTTGAGTATCCCTCTTTGCCTTTTTGGGACAGAATCCCCACTCCAAAAATCTCAACAATCTGCTCTCATGGGTTCGAGTCCTACCCTCCAGGAGAAAACAAGCTTGCTCCATCTTCCATAGGATTCGTTGTTTAGTTGTGTCCAACCCTTTGTGACCCCATAGACCAGAGCACGCCAGGAACTCCTGTCTTCCACTGCCTCCCACAGTTTGGTCAAACTCATGCTGGTAGCTTCGAGAACACTGTCCCACCATCTCGCCCTCTGTTGTCCCCTTCTTGTGCCCTCCATCTTTCCCAACATCAGGGTCTTCTCTTGGGAGTCTTCTCTTCTCATGAGGTGGCCAAAGTCTTGGAGCCTCAGCTTCAGGATCTGTCCTTCCAGTGAGCACTCAGGGCTGGTTTCCTTCAGAATGGAGAGGTTGGATCTTCTTGCAGTCCATGGGACTCTCAAGAGTCTCCTCCAGCACCAGAATTCAAAAGCATCCATTCTTCGCCGATCAGCCTTCTTGATGGTCCAGCTCTCACTTCCATACATCACTACTGGGAAAACCATAGCTTTGACTATACAGACCTTTGTTGGCAAGGTGATGTCTCTGCTTTTTACTTCCATGCGATAGCTCTTAAGATATTGGAAGATGGCTCTCCTATCTCCTCTCAGTCGTTTTTCCAGCCTAAACATACCCAGCTCCTTCAAGCGTTCCTCATCAGGCTTGGCTGCCAGGCCCTTGATCATCGCCTAATATGAATTTGACCAAACTGCGGGAGGCAGTGGAAGACAGGAGTGCCTGGCGTGCTCTGGTCTATGGGGTCACCAAGAGTCAGACACGACTAAACAACTTAACATTCTGCATGGACTGGTTGCATGGCAATGTGTGCAAATGGCTTGAGATACCTATGAGGTCCATCAATTACCATATAGCATATATTCAGCACAAAAAAACCAGTGACGATTTGTTGTTGACAAAGGACAGCTGGACATAGAAGGGCCTCATTACCTTCAGTATCCGAGGGCCTCATCAAACCTAAATCCAGCCCTGTTCATGTGTGTTTGAACCTTGTTGCAACAACAAAGGTCTACTGACCTCTGATTTGCTTCTTCACTTGGCTGGAGATTCCTTCTTTTGCTGGTCAGGAGAGTGGCAAACCCGACGAGCTGGACAGTGGAGTAAACCCATGCCCAGAATTTTCCCGTAACATCTGGATTATCAGTGCCCGTACGCTGGGTGTCGGTCTCCCAAGAGGAGGGTGTTGGATTGGGGTGTAAGCTCTCTTCCTTCCCCTGCCTCCGAAACAAATCTGCTATTTCTGGCACCGAGCCTAAAACTGACACCGCTTAGAAATCAGACGTTGTCGAGAGCTGTTAATTGTAAGGCCCGGCTGACGGTGCACAAGCTTGCAAGGATTTGTGATGCGTGGTGAAAGTGGGGGGGAAATAAATAGAACTCTCCTTTGCAGCTGCCTCCTGCATTTTTTAAAATTAGGGCATCGCCCCCACTCCTCAGGATGCAGAGGAATGCAGCTGAAATCCAGCATCTCAGCATTGTCTCCCACCTCAAACGACACAAATGGAAAAGGTGTGGTTCGTTTTTGGGGAAAGAAAAGGTCTGAGGGAGGAGCGAAAGCAGCTCCAGCCTCTAGAATTGGCAGGGGAAGAAGCCGTAGATTCATCGAACCCCCGAAGGGATCCATGAGGGTCATCTAGTCCAACCCCCCCTTTGCAAGGCAGGAATCGCAGCTGGGGAATCTCTGACAGATGGCCACCAAATCTCTGCTTCAAAACCACCAAGGACGGAAAGCCAGCCGTCTCCCAAACAAGTCTGTTTCACTGTTGAACGTTGGCAAGCTTGAAGGTTGGTCCAGAAGGGTGACCAAGATGGTCAAGGGCAGGATTCAGCAAACTTTTTCAGCAGGGAGCCGGTCCACTGTCCCCCGACCTTGTGGGGGGCCGGACTATATTTTGAAAATAAATGAACAAATTCCTATGCCCCACAAATAACCCAGAGATGCATTTTAAATAAAAGCACGCATTCTACTTATGTAAAAAACACGCTGGTTCCCAGACCGTCCGCGGGGCAGATTGAGAAGGCGATTGGGCCAGATCCGGCCCCCAGGCCTTAGTTTGCCTATCCATGGTCAAGGGTCTAGAAACCAAGCCTGATGAGGAACGGTTGAAGGATCTGTGTATGTTTAGCCTGGAAAAGAGGAGAAAGGAGAGGCATTTTCAAATATCACATTGAAGAGGGAGCAAGTTTGTTTTCTCCTGCTCCGAAGGGTAGGACTTGAACCCATGGCTTCAAGTTGCAACAAAATATTAAAAATACATTAAAACATCAAACATTTAAAAACTTCCCTAAACAGGGTTGCCTTCAGATGTCTTCTAAAAGTCAGTTGTTTATTTCCTTGACATCTGACGGGAGGGCGTTCCACAGGGAGGGCGCCACCACCGAGAAGGCCCTCTGCCTGGTTCCCTGTAACCTCACTTCTCGCAGGGAGAGAACTGCCAGAAGGCCCTCGGAACTCGTCCATTTTGTTCAGTGTTGCCTATTGCCAGTGTTCTCAGAGCAAAGCATTTCCTAGCCTTATCCGGGGGTGCCAAGACTTGAACCCAGGGCATTCTGTGTGCAAAGGCGGACACTCCAACACAGCCTTTTGCTGGATTAAATGTACCCCTGATGTACAATTTTAGAAATCTTTCAAATGAAACGACGGAGACTTATTCCCCATGCGTCGTTCCCTCTGGCAGCGGGCAAGAGTTCAGAATTAGGGGGGAGAAACTGGGGTGCCCATTGATCCCTGAAGGCACCGCTCCCTGTCAGATATATTGGTGCCGCAACCATTAAGCTTAGATCAGAAACACCAAGCTGGCCCATTCCTTCTGTTCCTCGTTTCAATAGGTGGATGTTTCACATGACAATTTGTTCCGAGCTTAAAATGGATCTAACGTTTCCCTGCCAGGTGATTTTGGCTTTGAAATGTACCCAGCCATTGTTAAGCAGAGTGGGCGAGTTGCTGAAAATAATAGCTGGCCTGGCATGAAAAGACCAGGAAAGGTTTCGGGGGGTTAAACACATACAGCCTGTTCAAGCTTTAAATTATTTTATATTCTATTGGGAACCGCCAGAAGGCCCTCAGTTCTGGACATCAGTGTGCGGGCTGAATGATGGGGGTGGAGGCGCTCCTTCAGCTATACTGGGCCATTTAGGGCTTTCAAGGTCAGC
Organism: Podarcis erhardii; assembly: GCF_964252035.2. NCBI lineage: Eukaryota > Metazoa > Chordata > Lepidosauria > Squamata > Lacertidae > Podarcis > Podarcis erhardii. The sequence goes on along the minus strand of NC_138516.1, from coordinate 9,953,354 downwards.
ACCAACACTTTGAATTGTGCTCGGAAACGTGCTGGGAGCCAATGTAGGTCTTTCAGGACCGGTGTTATGTGGTCTTGGCGGCCACTCCCAGTCCCCAGTCTAGCTGCCGCATTCTGGATTAGTTGTAGTTTCTGGGTCACCTTCAAAGGCAGCCCCACAGAGAGCGCATGGCAGTAGTCCAAGAGGGGGATAACCAGAGCATGCACCACTCTGGCCAGACAGTCTGCGGGTAGGGAGGGTCTCATCCTGCATACCAGATGGAGCTGGGAGACAGCCGCCCTGGACACAGAATTGACCTGCGCCTCCATGGACAGCTGTGAGTCCAAAATGACTCCTAGGCTGTGCAACCTCTGCCTGGCTCCCTGCACAACCTCTCTTCTCGCAGGGAGTGGATTGCCCGAAGGCCCTCAGAGCTGGACCCCTGTGCCCGGGCTGAACAATGGGGTTGGAGAAGCTCCTTCACTTATACTGGGCTGAGGCCATTTAGGGCTTTCAAGATCAGCACCAACACTTTGAATTGTGCTCGGAAACGTCCTGGGAGCCAATGTAGGTCTTTCAGGACCAGTGTTATGTGGTCTCAGCGGCCGCTCCCAGTCCCCAGTCTGGCTGCCGCATTCTGGATTAGTTGCGGTTTCCGGGTCACCTTCAAAGGTAGCCCCATGGAGAACGCATTGCGGTAGTCCAAGCGGGAGATAACCAGAGCATGCACCACTCTGGCCAGACAGTCCGCTTAGCATCATAGAGTTGAAAGGGACAGCGAGGGTCCTCTAGTCCAACCCTCTACAACGCAAGAATTTGCAGTCGTCCCATACAGGGGACCGAACCTGCAACCTTGGCGTTATCAGTACCACGCTCTAACCAACTGAGCTATCCAGATTTGCCAGCTCAGGTTGGTGGAATGGTCCTTTAACTGGCCTGAATGGACCAGCCTCTGTTGACGGCTGGGCTTCTCCAGTCGACTGTTTTTGGGAAACAGAAGGATCTTGAGACCCAGGTATGGCAGATTTTTTGCAATCTGAGCTTCCAGAGAGAGAGATGCCAACCACATTTTTGTGGGGCTTCGTGAAATTACTTCTAAGTACAAAGAGAAAGTGTGTGTGTGTGTGTGTGTGTGTGTGTGTGTGTGTGTGGGCATGTCGGCAGCCACATGCCATCTGGAAGTGAAAACGAGGAGATTAAAAATAGTTCCGTTAAATGTGAAGGCTTTAAGAGGCAGAATCTAGCAGAAGGGAATAAAGGAGCTTTCACAGTAACAGCAAGAGAGGAATAAGAACATTTTGGTAGGGGTTTTTTATTTTAAAACATTTCTATCCCAATGTTCTGCCAAGCAATGGTGCAGTGAGCAGACCTCTTCGAAATGGAATTAAACCCATTTTCTGTGGCGTCCTGGGGTGCCTTGAAGGATGCTCAGTTGAAAAGTGTCAGTGGATTCATTGGAAAAAAATCTGGTAACCTCACCCCAAATTCCATCTCTTCCGGTAGATCCTGCTAGATTTCTGGAAGGGCTTCTTGCATTGTGTGAAAGGCAGAGAAAGTCGGGGAAATGGAATAAACGGTTGTGTAGATGATCTAACCTAATTTGCACCTATCTCAACCAATCCCTGCTCCTGCCAACCTAGCAGTTCAAAAGCATGTCAGAGTGCAAGTAGATAAATAGGTACCACTCCGGCGGGAACTTAAACGGCGTTTCCGTGCGCTGCTCTGGTTCGCCAGAAGCGGCTTAGTCCTGCTGGCCACATGACCCGGAAGCTGTACGCCTGCTCCCTTGGCCAATAAAGCGAGATGAACACCGCAACCCCAGAGTCGGTCACGACTGGACCTAATCTTTGCATCGAACTTGATCTCTCTGAACCTACCTAAATTCACCCATATCTATCTAATCTGATCTGCCTCCACCTAATCAAATCTGCCTACCTGTATTTAATCAGATCTAGCATATCTCTACAGGACGCGGGTGGCGCTGTGGGCTAAACCACAGAGCCTAGGGCTTGCTGATCAGAAGGCCGGTGGTTCGAATCCCCGCAATGACGGGGTGAGATCCCGTTGCTCGGTCCCTGCTCCTGTCAACCTAGCAGTTCGAAAGCACGACAAAGTGCAAGTAGATAAATAGGTACTACTGCGGTGGGAAGGGACGCGGGTGGTGCTGTGGGTAAAACCTCAGCGCCTAGGACTTGCCGATCGTATGGTCGGTGGTTCAAATCCCCGCGGCGGGGTGAGCTCCCATCGTTCAGTCCCAGCTCCTGCCCACCTAGCAGTTCGAAAGCACTCTTAAGTGCAAGTAGATAAATAGGTACCGCTTTATAGTGGGAAGGTAAATGGCGTTTCCATGTGCTGCGCTGATGCTGGCTCGCCAACTACAGCTTTGTCACGCTGGCTACGTGACCCGGAAGTGTCTTCGGACGGCGACGGCTCACGGCCTCTAGAGCAAGATGAGCGCGCAACCCTAGAGTCGGACACGACTGGCCCATACGGGCAGGGGTACCTTTACCTTTACTGCAGTGGGAAGGTAAATGGCATTTCCGTGCGCTGCTCTGGTTTCCCAGAAGCAGCTTAGTCCTGCTGGCTACATGACCCGGAAGCTGTACACCGGCTCCCTCGGCCAGTAAAGCGAGATGAGCACCGCAACCCCAGAGTCGGACATGACAGGACCTAACGGTCAGGGGTCCCTTTACCCTTTACCTTATAGCATATCTCTCTGCACCTGTTTTTTTTTGTTTTGTTTTTTTTTTGCAAATCCCTCTCCCTCTCCTGTCTCCAAGAAAAACCACACACCTATATCACACCCACTCTCCTCCCGCAATTGTTTGACTCTCTCCTTCACGCAACCCACATTACACGACCTGTAGGAATGACCAGTTCCGCCCGTTCCATCTCTTTACCATTCCAGAGTTGGACTCTGTGCCAGATTCTGTTCCTCCCAAATTCTGGTGAGCTCAGAGAATTCCCAAAGCAATTCTCTTCCCCCCCCCCACCTGGCCCCAAATAAACCCATTTGAATTTTTAATTTAATATATATCATTATCTAAATTTTATATATATCATTATCATCCCAGTCGTGATGTATGGAAGTGAGAGCTGGACCATAAAGAAGGCTGATCGCCGAAGAATGGATGCTTTTGAATTCTGGTGCTGGAGGAGACTCTGGAGAGTCCCATGGACTGCAAGAAGATCCAACCTCTCCATTCTGAAGGAAATCAGCCCTGAGTGCTCACTGGAAGGACAGATCCTGAAGCTGAGGCTCCAGTACCTTGGCCACCTCAGGAGAAGAGAAGACTCCCTGGAAAAGACCCTGATGCTGGGAAAGATGGAGGGCACAAGGAGAAGGGGATGACGGAGGACGAGATGGTGGGACAGTGTTCTCGAAGCTACCAGCATGAGTTTGACCAAACTGCAGGAGGCAGTGGAAGACAGGAGGGCCTGGCGTGCTCTGGTCCAGGGGGGTCACGAAAAGGCGGACACGACTAAACGACTAAACAACAACAACATCTAAAAGGGAGTGTGCGTGCTGTAAGACCATTAAGTTCAGACGTGGAAAAGGACCTTGCGACACCCCTATGGGGCAAACATTGGCACCCTCCCTTAAATCGCAGTGGTTGGGAGCTGTGCCAGGAGTTAGTGATATTTCTTGATGCGGGCAGAATGATATCTCGTCGAGTCAACAGAGACGGCGGCAGAGACAGGACACCTGTTCTGTGGGTGGCTCCATATTTCATTCAGCACCCGGTGTCTTGTTTTTTTGTTTTTTGTTTTTTTGCTGCAGCCTCCTTCCTCTTCTTTGGAAGGAGACGAGCCTGGAAAAGCAACAAGAATGTTTTCTGGCCTTCTGAAATCAAAACTATTCTGTACGTACCAGCGTCCTAGTCCAATCTGGAGGCTCATAGAGGAAGGCAGGTTGAGGCGAATCAGCACCACGGAGAGCTCCAGCTGAGCCACTTGCACAAAGGCACCAAGGCAAGGTCCATTTTAGTGGTCCCTGCTATCATACTGGGTGCATCGTGGCAGCGGTGTAACACACCCAAGACCTCTTGGGGGCCTCCTGTTTCTATCTCGGGGGTGCTGTCCTACACCTGCCCATCATCACAGTTGTGTCAGCTCAAGGCCGATGGAGTCTTAAGGCTGGGAGTGGGAAGCTTTGCAAACTGGTCTGTTCGGGTGGCTAAGGAGCTGCCCCACTAAGCTCAGTCTGCCTACAGCCAGCCCCCCACCTGTAGTAGTCTCATTGCTGAGCCACAAGCGCAGAGCTCAGAGGCAGGAGTCCCTGTGCTGGTCCTGTGGGATAACCGTGAGGTGAGGTCCAAGTCCAGTCCGAGATTGAGGGTGCGGTATGGAGGCTGTCCGTCAAAGCTGTAGCTGGGTCCAAGGCAGGGAGTTGGGCAAGGTCAGGAGATCCGGCAGAACAGGGTGCAGGCAGGAACTGGCTACCAACAACGTTGCTCCCGCAACTTGGGACTGGGGCTGGCCGGCTTTTATCTGCCCCGAGGCATAGGGCGGCCCTGGTCCATAGGTGACTCGCCTCTCCTGGCCTGGAGGCGAGCCCTCCTCCTGTGGGAACTTCGTTCCCTCCACCTCTCTGCCCTGAGCCTCTGCAGCTCAGGAGAGGCTGGAGGGTTCCCGGACCCAGAGGCAACCTCAGTGTGCTGGTACCGGGGGGAGGTTACCGTGGGGCGAGGTCCAGGACCTGAGTCGAGGGTCGGCAGACAGTCCTCCACGGGCGAAATGGGGTCCAAAGCGAGGAGCTGGACAAGGACAGGAACTCTGGAGGAACAGGACTGGGTGCTGGCCGAAACAGCTCTTCAACGACGTTACTCCTGCAACCTGGGACTGGGCTGACTGGCCTTTATTTTCTCTGAGGCCAGGGGCGGTCCTGGCCCCCAGGAGACCCGCCTCTCCTGGCCTGGAACTTAGTTCCTCCTGCGGGAACTTAGTTCCCTCCGCCTCTCTGCCCTGAGCCTCTGCAGCTCAGGAGAGGCTGGAGGGTTACCCAGAGGCAACCTCAGCTTCCTCTGATGGGGCTGAGAGTGGAGCACCTGCAGGCAATGGGTCCTCCATCAGCTCCGGAGCCAGAGCAGACTCAGCTGATGCCTGCACCTGAGGACCCAGGACAGGTGAGGACCCTTCAGGCTCAAGCCCCAGCCCTGGCTCAGCTGGTTCTGGAGGTGGGGACTCCTGTGCAGGCTGGGATTCCTAAGGTTCAGCCTCCGAGTCCGAATCCCAAGCCATCACAGTCCCTCTTGCAGGGAGGGAACTGCCAGAAGGCCCTTGGAGCTGGACCTCAGGCTGAACGATGGGGGTGGAGATGCTCCTTCAGGGATACCGGGCTGAGGCTGTTTAGGGCTTTCAAGGTCAGCACCAACCCTTTGAATTGTGCTTGGAAACATACTGGGAGCCAATGTAGGACCGGTGTTATATGGTCTTGGTGGCCACTCCCAATCACCAGTCTAGCTTCCGCATTCTGGATAAATTGCGTAGGCACCAGTGAAAGGCACCTATGAGGCTGCTGGCCGTGGTTCCATGGACCTTGGTACTGTGGGCTCTAGTTTATTCATTCATTCATGATTCCAATATTTCACCCTTCCTCCCATCCGGAGCTCAGAGTGGCTAATGGCTGCCAGGTTGAACAATCATACGCAACAGCACATCGTTGAAACCACAAGCTCCTAACAGGAACAATTCGGCAGTGAATAATGTCAGGAAAACCACAGCTAATAATAGTCCCCCCCCCTTTATACAAATGCCTGGCTAGTAAAAATAAATAAATTAAAACCTCTGGCTGCTGAGTGAGTCGCTTGGTCTAAGGTAGCACAATGGACAGCTCCCAAGGCAGCAAAGCGTTTCAGAACCATGGAGAGCTCTGAATGAGACACTTGTCTCTATCAAAACAACAACACCCAGCTGGAATTTGAACCCTGGTCTTCCACTCTACAAGTGCCTCATTACATTAGCTGGGTTGCAAAAAATAATAATTCTTACTTCAGTGTAAAGATCACCACCAGCTGCTGCTGCTTCTTCTTTTTTAAAAAAGGGAGTCTTTTTATATATGTGTCCAAAAAAAATCAACTAGTTGCATCATATTGTGCGTTTTATTTCGTCGGTCCAAGACTGTAGTGGTTAATTCATTCAAAAGCGAGACAGAGTTGACAGCATTCCAGAAGATGCGAGAGGAAAGAAGCTGGTTCAAACCAGTTCTGAGCCATTCAGGAGCAGAGGAGTTCAAGTGCGAGAGAGAATCCATCTTCCTACATGTTCCCCTCATTGCCCAGAGGCTCCGTGGCAATGCAAAATGCAATGTCACTCTGACAGCTCAGAAGTAGGTCACCAGATTTCTGGGAGCGAGGGAAATGGATTTAACCCAGTCCCTTAGCCAGCCGAGAATTAGGGCAAATAAACAGAGGAAGGAAGATCTGCCGGGTTCCTTTAAGACAGCGATGGGAAGAGTGCTGGGCCAATCAATTGTTCCACTTTCTTCTTCTTTTAATCTTCAATGAATGGGAGAAGGTTTCGCCTTCAAAACACATCAGAGAAAATGTTAGTGAAATTCCCAGGGATGGGACACAGAGAGGTTTCAGCTTGTGCTGGGTGCTGCGAGTGCCCTTGCTTATACAGTCATACCTCAGAAGTCGAACGGAATCCATTCCAGAAGTCTGTTCGACTTCCAAAACGTTTGGAAACCAAAGCGCTTGGTCTAAGGTAGCACAATGGACAGCTCCCAAGGTAGCAAGGCAGGAGGAGCGTTTCAGCACCATGGAGAGCTCTGGGTGAGACACTTCTCTCTATCAAAAAAAAAAAAGATTCTACCTTAGAATGTGCTACCTTAGACCAAAGCTCCTTCAGCCAATCAGAAGAGTCCGACGTTCGGCTTCCAAAAATCGTTCAAAAACCAGAACACTCACTTCTGGGTTTTCGGCGTTTGGGAAGCAAGGCGCTTGAGAACCAAGGTCCTACTGTATACTGAATATGCTTTGTGTATGGTTCTGTTTACACGGTCATGTGATAGTTTGTACATATCTTTATGATAAATCAATTTTAAAATCAAGTGAAAGAAAAAGAGAGCACATATTGAATGGTACAACTAAACCTTCTGCTTTCTCCTTTTCCCTTCCAGTCAAGAAAGCCAAATTTGACGGCCCCCAAGGTGAGTCCTTCCTCTTCTCCTTGTTGTACGCGGGGAGTCATGCGACTGTTGAGAATGACTAACCATTGCCCGCAGGGACGCGGGTGGCGCTGTGGTCTAAACCACTGAGCCTAGGACTTGCCGATCAGAAGGTTGGCGGTTTAAATCCCTGTGACGGGGTGAGCTCCCGTTGCTCGGTCCCTGCTCCTGCCAACCTAGCAGTTTGAAAGCACGTCAAAGTGCAAGTAGATCAATAGGTACCGCTCCGGCGGGAAGGTAAACGGCGTTTCCGTGCGCTGCTCTGGTTTGGCAGAAGCGGCTTAGTCCTGCTGGCCACATGACCTGGAAGCTGTACGCCGGCTCCCTCGGCCAGTAGAGCGAGATGAGCGCCACAACCCCAGAGTCGGCCAAGACTGGACCTAATGGTTAGGGGTCTCTTTACCTTTAACCATTGCCCCACGTTGAGAGCCTTGTTGCTGCGGCTTAGCAGCAACCAACCATTGGCTCGTCCAAGCAAAGACACAATATCAGAGGGGATTTCTGTCTTCCCATGTGCTTTCTTTGAGCAATAAGCTCTACCTTGTCAGATCAGGGCCAGATCAGGGCCATCTTAAGCATATCCGGCGCTGTGATCCCTCAGGCCCTCCCCACTTTCCCACTGTTGGGGCTGTTTTTCATTCAGACAAAGGGCTTTTCTCTGACAGACACCGCTTCTCTTCTCTCTATCCAACTATCCTATTCTATGCCCCCACCCCACCCCCGTACAGAAAAATTCAACACGTACGTGACCCTCAAAGTCCAGAATGTGAAGAGCACGACGATAGCAGTGCGAGGAAACCTTCCATGCTGGGAGCAAGACTTCATGTTGTAAGTGGAGCTGCTCTCTAGCGCTCATTCGGAACAAACAGCAATCTGGGTTTCTGGCTGTTTCTTGCTGTTGGTTCTGGTGTGGAGCTCAATAGTGTGTCTCCTTGAGAAAGGAGAAGGGGAAACGTGGACAAGGAGCCCTCAGTCTGCCTATTGATTTTGCTTGGATAAATACAATATTTGGAATGGGTTTATACAAAATGCCATAGGCTAATCATATTTACATATGTATTAGGATAGTAATATCAATGCTATGGGTTAAGGTGTTTTTTGTATGTGTGTGTATATGTTTCTCTACACATTTTAGTACCTTTTTATTTGCATCACTTTATTTCTTTAATTGAAAGGAAAAGGTAAAGGGAAGGGATGCGAGTGGCGCTGTGGGTTAAACCACAGAGCCTAGGACTTGCCGATCGGAAGGTCGGCGGTTCGAATCCCTGCAGTGACGGGGTGAGCCCCCATTGTTGCTCGGTCCCTGCTCCTGCCAACCTAGCAGTGCGAAAGCACGTCAAAGTGCAAGCAGATAAATAGGTACCGCTCCAGCGGGAAGGTAAACAGCGTTTCCGTGCGCTGCTCTGGTTTGCCAGAAGCGGCTTAGTCCTGCTGGCCACATGACCCGGAAGCTGTACGCCGGCTCCCTCGGCCAATAAAGCGAGATGAGCGCCACAACCCCAGAGTCAGTCACGACTGGACCTAATGCTCTTAGGTTCAGTTGTGACCGACTCTGGTAATTGAAAACTTTCCCATAAAATATGACTTTTAGAAGACATCTGAAGGTAGGTCTGTTTAGGGAAGTTTTTAATTGATGTTTTATTGTGATTTTAATATTCTGTTGTGAACCCTTTAGAGGTTTTTCAACAAATTTGGTGAACTTTGCTAAAACTGTACCAGTTCATTTCAAGCACTCAGAAGAGAGCAGCAGTGCCGATTTTATGTATAAGCTAAACAAGCTATAGCTTAGGGCCCCACTCTCTTGGGGCCCCCAAAAAAATTTAAAGGGGAAAAAACCCTGGATGTACATTTCCAAAATATAAGATAAAAAAACAAATGAAATAAAACCTACATCCAGCAACTGTGTTTTGTGTGGTGTAGGCTCCTAGGATATAAGTCATGCCCCCTGCCTGCTCCCTAAAATATCCCTGGTTTGCTCCTTTCTTTATATAGGGTGCCTACATTCTGCATGGACTGGTTGCAGGGCCACACGGGCAAATGGCTTGAGATACCTATTAGGTCCATCAATTACCATATAGCATTCAACACAAAAAACCAGCGGCAATTTGTTCTTGACAAAGGACAGCTGGACATAGAAAGGGCCCCATTACCTTCAGGAGCTGAGGGCCTCACCAAACCTAAATCCGGGCCTGGAGAGGAGGTTGGGAAACCAGGGGCTTCTCCACATATTCTTAAGGCATTGTCCGTTCCTGAGAACGGGCGCCGTGCGATTAAAACTACGTTTCTCTTGCAGCGAAATCAATCGCCTTGACCTCGGGCTGACAGTGGAAGTGTGGAACAAGGGTCTAATCTGGGACACGATGGTGGGGACTGTGTGGATTCCGCTAAGCACGATCCGGCAATCCAACGAGGTGCGTGGAAAGTGTGGGAATGTCCAGGGAGTCAGGAGAGGATATACTGTTTATTAATATCCTTCCTAGCTTGCGCTAGCAAGTTCCTTTACTTAGCAAAGTTTACATTCCCCTTTTAAACACACAGCGGATAACTGGTTGCAGGCTCGTGTGAGCCTCTCGCTATTAGGTTCCTGGTAAGTTCCCTTATGGGACGTGGGTGGCGCTGTGGGTTAAACCACTGAGCCCAGGACTTGCCGATCAGAAGGTCGGCGGTTCAAATCCCCGCAATGATGGGGTGAGCTCCTGTTGCTCGATCCCTGCTCCTGCCAACCTAGCAGTTTGAAAGCACGTCAAAGTGCAAGTAGATAAATAGGTACTGCTCGGGCGGGAAGGTAAACGGCGTTTCCGTGCGCTGCTCTGGTTCGCCAGAAGTGGCTTAGTCCTGCTGGCCACATGACCCGGAAGCTGTACGCCTGCTCCCTCGGCCAATAAAGCGAGATGAGCGCCGCAACCCCAGAGTTGTCCGTGACTGGACCTAATGGTCAGGGGTCCCTTTACCCTTTACCTTTAAGTTCCCTTATATCCCTCTTAAAAGAATAAACACGCCACAATCTTGTGTAAAGTATTATAAAAGAAGTTTACTCACATCATCAGTTCACAGTTGGATCCCTGAAGGCAGAATTGGTTACAAAGTATATACATGTGGATCTATCCAGTGTCCTCTGTTAGCTAAAAGCCAAAAGCAGAGCAATTCTAGCTAAAAAGCTGCTCCAACGACAGAGGAAGTCAAAGAGAGAGGGAGGTGTGCTGTGTGACTTGTCCTTTTGTTACCTGGACAGGTAAGGCCATGCCCACCTCTAGTCCCATGCAAAGGAAGGATGTCCCAGCCAGGAGGAAACAGGAAGTTTTTGACTGGCTGGACCAAACATTCCCCAGCATGGCCACTCTAGGAAAACAAGGAATGTTGTACTTGACTGCTACTTATGGATCACATCCCACATTTTGCAATGGCTGGGCTAAATCCAAACCTCTTTCTTCCATCCCAGGAGGGTCCGGGGGAATGGCTGACTCTCGACTCCCATGTCATCATGACGGACAATGAGATCTCTGGGACCAAGGACCCAACTTTCCACCGCATCCTTTTGGACACTCGCTTTGAACTCCCACTCGGTAGGGAAGGAGGGATGGATTGGGTTGTAAAGTGGTGTGTGTGTGTGTGTGTGTGTGTGTGTGTGTGTGTGTGTACCCCAATTACAGTGGTACCTTGGTTCTCAAACTTAGTCCGTTCCAAAACCAAAGCGTTCCAAAACCGAGGCACGCTTTCCCATAGAAAGTCATGCAAAACGGATTAATCCATTCCAGACTTTTAAAAACAAACCTTAGAACAGCAATTTAACATGGATTTTACTATCTAGCGAGACCATTGATCCCTAAAACGAAAGCAATAAACAGTGTACTGCAGTCACATAATCAATCAGTAGCTGAACTTAGTTCCACACAGTCAAAAAAACAAAACAAAAAGAGCCACAAAAGCAAAAATGCAAAATAAATAGCAAAAACAGACAGACTTTGGTGTAATACTTAAAACGGAAGCGTAACACTCAAAACGGAGCATGTTTGGCTTCTGAAAAAAGTTCGCAAACCGGAACACTTACTTCCGGGTTTGTAGTGTTTGGGTTCCAAGTTGTTTGAGTACCAAGGTGTTTGAGAACCAAGGGACCACTGTATTAGGGGTTTGCACGGCCTAGAGGTCGTGCAAGGTTTGGGTTGGCCACTGTGGGATAGCTCAGTCGGTTGAGCATGCGGATCTAAACCTCAAGGTAGCGAGTTCAAGTCCCACCTTGGGCAAAAGTTTCCTGCAATAGCAGTGGGTTGGGCTGGATGAACCTAATGGTCCCATTCAACTCTAATTCTAAGAGGATACTAGGATCGATGGGGCTGTTTGCCTGATCCAGCACCCCTCTTCTTATGTTCTATATATGGTCCTGTAGCACCCTGCTTGTGGTTAACGCTTAGCTGGAATGAAATATTCAACCAAGCAATAGAGAAATTAAAATAATAATTTATTTGTCAGACAAATAAATGATAGGCACAGTGGTATATGGTTACCAAAGCTCTGCCCCCTCCAGCCCTGATGGCCAGCACTTATATTTCCTCAGCCCAGCCCCCTTGCTCCTCCTTTGGCTGCCTCTGTCCAATCAGCCTGGTTGAAATTCCTATTGGCTGTTTGCTAGAACCAATCATAAAAGATACACCCATTTCCTATTACCTTTTATGGGAGACAAAGAGCCATATATCTTACATTTGCCTCGACAAGGCACCTTAATTACCAGATCACCTTTTGCCCCTGTTGCCCCTGCATTCCAAAACAAATGGCTAAAACAAATGGCTCGTGGTATTAAATTCTATCTAAACAGAGATCTTGGGTTCACATTCTCACACACCATCAGTGAAACAAGAATCTAACATAAGAATCTAACATTTCTTACTTTCTAAATCCTTTGCCTAATTACATTAAGCCAACAAATCTCATACATAACATAGATAGCTTTTTAGAAGAAAAGGCCTTTGCAAAGTAAAAAGGAACTCAGTAAAAAACAGCTTCAAAAGAAACCTCTTCAGTTTACACCCCCCCTTTCCCAGCCAGCTGCTTATCCCATTAGCTCTTCCCAAAATTTATTGCCCTTTAACTCTCTCAGTATACCTTAAACCTTAGGAAAATATGGCTAGAGTCTGATGGGAGGCACATGGTATTATTTTCTGTTAAACAATAAATCTTACTATTTACCAACTCTTAATTAGTGTTTTTGCAGCTTGATTGTGAATATGTAGGGTCAGTGTAACACTTGCTCCCAGCCTGTAATTCCCTTTTACAACTTTGAGAAACTTGTCTCCTGCTACTGCTATAAATCGGGGGGGGGGGGGGGGGGCTTGTTCAGGAGAGCAAGAAGATAAACAACTGCCAAAGTACTTAGCCAGCTGGTTTCTGCCTGGCATGAAATATACACACATTTGCAAATATATCTTTAAGCTCATTTTAAAATACAGGCCTTGATCAGATGCCTCAGTCCAGTTCAGAAAAGGCTTGTACCAATTGCGTGGTTTTTTTCTTCTTCTTTTTAATTCCGTCAACTGAACCGCCTCCCATTCCACCCCTCTTTCCTCTGCAGATATACCTGAGGAGGAAGCACGCTACTGGGTCAAAGAACTTGAGAGGCTCAATGCGATGCGAGATCAGGATGATGTAAGTTTCTAATAGGGCGTGTGTGTGTGTGTGTGTAACCTTGGTGCTGACCTTTAAAGCCCTAAACGGCCTCGGTCCTGTATACCTGAAGGAGCATCTCCACCCCCATCATTCTACCTGGACACTGAGGTCCAGCACCGAGGGCCTTCTGGCAGTTCCCTCACTGCGAGAAGCAAAGCTACAGGGAACCAGGCAGAGGGCCTTCTCGGTGGTGGCACCCGCCCTGTGGAACACCATCCCACCAGATGTCAAAGAGAAAAACAACTACCTGACTTTTAGAAGACATCTGAAGGCAGCCCTGTTTAGGGAAGCCTTTAATGTTTGATCTATTACAGTATTTTAATATTTTTTTTGGAAGAAGCCCAGAGAGGCTGGGGAAGCTTCTTACCAGCATGGTTGTTTGTGTGTGTGTGTGTGTGTGTGTTTTTCCCTACGCAGACTAGACCTATTGAAATTAAGAGATCTTAAGTTAGCCATATGGGACACAGGTGGCGCTGTAGGTTAAACCACAGAGCCTAGGACTTGCCGACCAGAAGGTCGGCGGTTCGAAACACCGCAATGACGGGGTGAGCTCCTGTTGCTCGGTCCCTGCTCCTGCCAACCTAGCAGTTTGAAAGCACGTCAAAGTGCAAGCAGATAAATAGGTACAGCTGTGGTGGGAAGGTAAATGGCGTTTCCGTGCACTGCTCTGGTTCGCCAGAAGCGGCTTAGTCCTGCTGGCCACATGACCCGGAAGCTGTACGCCGGCTCCCTCGGCCAATAAAGCAAAATGAGCGCTGCAACCCCAGAGTCGGCCACGACTGGACCTAATGGTCAGGGGTCCCTTTACCTTTAAGTTAGCCATGCCCATTGGTTTTAATGGGCACACCTTGTTAGCCTGAATAGGGGTAACGTTGGAGCCAACCAATAGATTCAGAGGGTTAGTCTCCAACTATTTCCTGCTCAGACTAGACCGAGGCTAGATCTAGTAAAGGTAAAGGGATCCCTAACCATTAGGTCCAGTCGCAGACGACTCTGGGGTTGCGGCGCTCATCTCGCTTTACTGGCCGAGGGAGCTGGCGTCCAGCTCCTGGGTCATGTGTCCAGCACAACTAAGCCGCTTCTGGAGAACCAGAGCAGTGCACGGAAACGCTGTTTACCTTCCTGCCGGAGTGGTGCCTATTTATCTACTTGCACTTTGACGTTGTTTTGAACTGCTAGGTTGGCAGGAGCAGGGACTGAGCAACGGGAGCTCACCCCGTCATTGCGGGGATTTGAACCGCCGACCTTCTGATCGGCAAGTCCTAGGCTCTGTGGTTTAACCCACAGCACCACCCGCATCCCTAATGTAGTTGAGTCCCCAGTTAATATTAAGAGACACAAAAACCTGGATTTCTAATGCAGGCTGATTGGAAATCTAAATATGAGCAACTGCATGAACTTTTGTTGCATTTTAATGACATATTGCTGTTATTTTTATTAGATGTTTTGTGATCGTGGTTTTTTTAATACAGTGGTACCTTGGTTCTCAAACTTAATCCGTTCCGGAAATCCGTTCCAAAACCAAAGCATTCCAAAACCAAGGCACGCTTTGCCATAGAAAGGAATGCAAAATGGATTAATCCTTTCCAGACTTTCAAAAACAACCCCTAAAACAGCAATTCAACATGAATTTTACTATCTAACAAGACCATTGATCCATAAAACGAAAGCAATAGACAATGTACTGCAGTCGCGCAATCGATCCATCAGTAGCTGGACTGGGTTCCACACCATCACAAAAACAAAAGCCAAAAGGCCGCAAAAATGAAAGCGCAAAATAAATAGCAAAAACAGACAGACCTCAGCGCAACGCTAAAATGGAAGTGTGGCACTCAGGACGGAAGCGTAAGGCTCAAAACGGAGCACGTTTGGCTTCCGAAAAAAAGTTTGCAAACCGGAACAGTTCCTTCCGGGTTTGCACCGTTTGGGTTCCAAGTTGTCTGAGGACCAAGGCGTTTGAGAACCAAGGTACCAATCTAACTGTAAAGTATTTTTTAAAAGGTATTTTAAGTTGTTCTCAGATAGACACTGACTCGTCCCCCTCCCTCTTTTCTCGGTCTGCTCCCCCCTCTCTAAATTTTGGGGTTCCCATTCTCGTTCTCGGGGGACACAGGAGAAGCCGCTGCCTGTACCTGGATCTCAGTGCTGTAAGTGTTTGCCTCGCTTGTGAATCTTAGGGAATTCGATCTCGCTTCCCCCATGCCCTAACCAGCTCCTGTCCCTCTGTGACCTGCTGGACTCCAGGTCCCAGCATCCTCGCTGGTGGCTCCAATGGCTTCTGGGAGTTGGAGTCCAGCAAGACACGTTCTGTACCCCCTGACTCAGGCTATATCTATGAAGGTCTCTCCATCACCTTCCATCTCTGGTTTGGAAGGTACCTTGGAGGGCTTGGCCACTGAAAAGGGGGTCACCTGACTGGCAGAAGTCCCCCCCTTGCTTCTCGACCCTCCCCTCTGTGTCTCCCTTATCCCCATTTGTCCCCCCTCCCTGCTTTGTCTCTCTCCCACCCCACTTTTAAGTCTCAGGATAGTCTCGAGTTTGGGAGTAAAGCACCGTATTTTTCGCTCTATAGGACGCACTTTTTCCCCTCCAAAAATGAAGGGGAAATGTGTGTGCGTCCTATGGAGCAAATGCAGGCTCCTTGGCTTAGCGATAGCAACGCGAAGCCTCCGAAGCGCAGAAGGAGAGCTCCCCCTGCGCTCCGGAGGCTTTGCATTGCTTTCGCTGAAGCCGCCTGAAGCCCCCGGAGCGCAAGGAACTCCCGCTGCGCACTGGGGGTTTCAGGCAGCTATCAGCAAGCCTTCGGAGCACAGCAAGAGCTTGCGGATAGCCGCCTGAAGCCTGGAGAGTGAGAGGGGTCGGTGCCCACCGATCCCTCTTGCTCTCCAGGCTTCGCTTCGCGGAAGAGGCGCTGCACAGTTTTCCCTCTCTGCGCAGCGCCCCTTCAGTGAAGCGGGAGGAGAAATGGGAGGGGCTCCGTTTCTCCTCCCGCTTTGCTGAAGGGGCGCTGAGCAGAGAGGGAGAGAATTCCCCCCCCCCATTCTCCCCCTCCTATGGTCCGGTGCATCCTATAGAGCGAAAAATACGGTGCCTGGGTTAGGAACTGCTGTTCGGAGATCTGTTCTAGGAAAATCCTTGGGCTCGCTTGTGTTACGGAAAAATCTAGGTGCGAGGCTGCTCAGTCACCCAGCTGGTCGGGCAGCGCCCTGAGGAATAAAGGAAGGAGTCCAGCCACCAACTGGGGCAAATAGCTGTAGACCAGAGTTTATTGCACAACAGGTTCAAAGAGGAATTTTGAACCCCGAGGATGAGGTGACGAGGACTTTTAAAAGTTTCCCACCATATCCCAGAATATGGTTCATACAGCATCACTGCTACATCACTGACATGTCACAAAAGGGGAGGGGTAGACATGGGATGCGGATGGCACTGTGGGTTAAACCACAGAGCCTAGGACTTGCCGATCGGAAGGTCGGCGGTTCGAATCCCCACAATGACAGGGTGAGCTCCCGTTGCTCGGTCCCTGCTCCTGCCCACCTAGCAGTTCGAAAGCACGTCAAAGTGCAAGTAGATAAATAGGTACCACTCCGGCAGGAAGGTAAACGACGTTTCCGTGCGCTGCTCTGGTTCGCCAGAAGCGGCTTAGTCCTGCTGGCCACATGACCCGGAAGCTGTATGCCGGCTCCCTTGGCCAATAAAGCGAGATGAGCGCCGCAACCCCAGAGTCGGCCATGACTGGACCTAATGGTCAGGGGTCCCTTTACCTTTACCTTTAGACAGGGGTTACACTAGTTTAACCTTGGCAAACATGTCCAGACAAGTCCTTGGTCCCTGTTCAGGGAAGTTTTTAATGTATGACATATTAGTGTATTTTTGGTCTTTGTGGAAGCCGCCCAGAGTGGCTGGGGAAACCCAGCCAGATGGGCGGGGTACAAATAATAAATTATTATTATTAAGATTAGCATAAGCAGACATGTCAGGGCAAGACCCAGGTATAAGATTAGCCTAGAAACACCTCTGAAGTCCCACCACCCAAAGTACAATAGAACTTCCATTGCATGTCTGGACCCCTTGGCAAGTCTGGTGATGGGATTAGGGTTTCCTTGGCCAAGAATCAGCTCAGCAATTGTCACCTCTGGCAACTTCCTGGAGTCCTTTTTCAAGGGGAAAATAGCTTTGGAATGGAGGAAACTGGCAAAGGAGTTGATTTTGTATTATTTTTTAAAGATAGGTAACTTCCCTGAGCTGTGAAGTTGAAAGGATACATTCAGGCATAATATTTGTAATTTCCGTAACACTTGGATTACCAAACAAAGACACCAGTCAGGAATAGAGGAGCAAAACAGCAGCCACCAGGCCTGGTCTTTATTTTTAAGACTGTTGCAGCAGGACTTCCACCTGTGGGAATGTCCAGGGATGCAGGAGAGGATATATTGTCTGATTATATCCTTATCCAACTTGTGTTAACAAGTTCTCCAATTTCAGCAGAGTAAAACATTCCCCTTTATTTTTTTGCAAGGGCAGCGTTTGCTCAGGCTCGCTTAAGCCTCTATAATAACTATTCTGGTAATTTCCCCTTATTCCCTCTTAAAATACAAGACACGACACAGTCTTTTACAAAAGTATAAAAAGAGTTTACTCACATTCTGTTCACAATCAGATCCCAGAAGGCAGACTTAAGCTTAATGAAGTAAAGTACATTTGGAATCTATCTTATAAGAAGACAGTCCCTTTGTCCTCTCTGGGCTGGGAGCCAAGAGGGCATCTTTCGCTCAGTAGATGTTGCTTGGAAGAAGATGAAGAGGAGGAAGAGAGAGATGGCTGCCCTGCCCTGTGCTTTTGTCATTACCTGCACAGGTGAGGCCACACCCACCTCTGGTCACATGTAGAGGAAGTCTGTCCCAGCCTAAAAGGAAACAGGAAGTTTACCTGCTGGCTGGACAAACATCCCTCCCCATTTCAAAACATGTTCACTCTAGGAATGTTGTACTTGAGCCAACAGTGTGACGCGGCAGCTAAAAAAGCCAATGCAATTCTGGGCTGCATCAATAGGAGTATAGCATCTAGATCAAGGGAAGTAATAGTGCCACTGTATTCTGCTCTGGTCAGACCTCACCTGGAGTACTGTGTCCAGTTCTGGGCACCACAGTTCAAGAAGGACACTGACAAACTGGAACGTGTCCAGAGGAGGGCAACCAAAATGGTCAAAGGCCTGGAAATGATGCCTTATGAGGAACGGCTAAGGGAGCTGGGCATGTTTAGCCTGGAGAAGAGGAGGTTAAGGGCTGATATGATAGCCATGTTCAAATCTATAAAAGGATGTCACATAGAGGAGGGAGAAAGGTTGTTTTCTGCTGCTCCAGAGAAGCGGACACGGAGCAATGGATCCAAACTACAAGAAAGAAGATTCCACCTAAACATTAGGAAGAACTTCCTGACAGTAAGAGCTGTTTGACAGTGGAATTTGCTGCCCAGGAGTGTGGTGGAGTCTCCTTCTTTGGAGGTCTTTAAGCAGAGGCTTGACCACCATATGTCAGGAGTGCTCTGATGGTGTTTCCTGCTTGGCAGGGGGTTGGACTCGATGGCCCTTGTGGTCTCTTCCAACTCTAGGATTCTATGATTCTATGAATCTATGAATCTATGAATCTATGATTCTATGACTGCTCTTGTGTTTCACATCCCACACCACCCACCACATGGAAGCAGCAGGAAGCAGCCCAGAACAAAAGATGGCTCCCAATTTTTATCAGTTTTACAGAGATACCTGTGATAATAATTTTAAGGTATTTAGATATATAATAAATGTTCATAAATGTACCAACCAAGCACGTACATAGATCAACACAGGAAGACCGACCTGACACCATTTTGACTCCCAAACTGACCAAATGTTTTCTCTGCGAGGAGGGAGGGAGGTGAGGGAACCGTCCCATTGTCTCAGGAATTGGGTAATCACCATCTCAAAGGAATGGGCAGACTACCAGGAAAGGCAATCAGATAAGGCATTATCAGATAACCTGCCAGACAGGAGATAAACAACGCACTCAGATTTCTGTTGTAGACCGCCTTTCTGTTTCCTAGATATGTTGCTTGTATAATGCCCTCAAGGAAGGATTTAAATTCTTCTGGAATGGTCCAGTTACCTCTTCCTTTTGGGGCTGAAAAGTTACTGGCTTTATTTAGACTTGGCCTGTCTCTTAAAGGGACACGTCTTCTTGGTCTTCTTTTTTTTTTTCATAGGCAACTGGAATTATTTTGGCTGGGGAGATCAACAAAGTAAGTATATGAACACTTCTAGACCTCTGTACCCCCAATTTCTACCCATTTCGCTATGCAGGCCTCTTCAAACACAGCCACTCCGGGCGGCTCCCAACAGAATATTCAAAACATCAAACATCAAAACTTCCCTAAACAGGGCGGCCTTCAGATGTCTTCTAAAAGTCAGATAGTTGATTATTTCCTTCATTGGCTCCCAGGACGTTTCCGAGCACAATTCAAAGGGTTGGTGCTGACCTTGAAAGCCCTAAATGGCTCAGTAGACCTGAAGGAGCGTCTCCACCCCGAACACCGGGGTCCACCTCCCGAGGGCCTTCTGGGGGTTCCCTCCCTGCGAGAACTGAGGCTACAGAGAACCAGGCAGAGGGCCTTCTCGGTGGTGGCGCCCACCCTGTGGAACGCCCTCCCATCAGATGTCAAGGAAACAAACAACTATCTGACTTTTAGAAGACGTCTGAAGGCAGCCCTGTTTAGGGAAGTTTTTAATGTTTGATGTTTTTAATATTCTGTGGGGAGCCACCCAGAGTGGCTGGGGAAACCCGGCCAGATGGGCAGGGTATAAATATTATATTATTATTATTATTATTATTATTATTATTATTATTATTAAGCAGATTGCAGATCGAGTTTTACCTCCCCAGAGCAGTGTGGGTTTCATCTTCCCCCATAATCAGGAAACTCCAGTTCCTTCTCATGTCTTATCTCCCTGTGACCCATCTTCCTCTCACTTCTCCATCCTCCTGGTAGCTAAAACGCAGGGTGCTCATCCCCTGGCATGGGTGGCGCAAACAAATTTGCGGACCAGCATTGCAGGGGGGTTGGAATAGATGCCCTTTGGGTCCCCTCCAACTTTTGCTTTTGGGGAAAAGGCCTCCAGTTCTTTGGGTTTTCGCATCACTCCGTCCACCTCTCTCAGTGTCCTCCCTCGTTCTCTTCTGCCATCGACCAGTACCGTTGTTCTCCCCAAATCCCATCCCGCCCCCCAGTCGAGACGTTTCCCCCCCTTCCTGAATCCTGACCTCCCTTCTCTAATGTCCCCAAGAAAACAAACAAACAAGGAAACACAAATATGACAAGGTGTGCGTTTGCACGCACCTTAGATGTCCAGGCCTGAACACAAAGATGGCCACCCCTTGTTATGAGAACGGGCCTTTTCTTAACTTGCGAAATTGGGTGGTCCTCCTCCTTTCCAGAGGGACGCAGGTAGTGCTGAGGGTTAAACCACGGAGCCTAGGACTTGCCGATCAGAAGGTCGGCGGTTCGAATCCCCACGACGGGGTGAGCTCCCGTTGCTCGGTCCCTGCTCCTGCCAACCTAGCAGTTCGAAAGCACATCAAAGTGCAAGTAGATAAATAGGTACCACTCCGGCAGGAAGGTAAACGGCTTCTGGTTCACCAGAAGCGGCTTAGTCCTGCTGGCCACATGACCCAGAAGCTGTACGCCGGCTCCCTCGGCCAGTAAAGCGAGATGAGCGCCGCAACCCCAGAATCGGTCACGACTGGACCTAATGGTCAGGGGTCCCTTTACCTTTACCTTCTTCTCCAGATGATGACCCAGACAGCACCATGGATGACCGCGACAGCGACTACCGCAGCGAGACCAGCAACAGCATTCCGCCTCCTTTTTACACCACCTCCCAGCCCAACGCTTCGGTCCACCAATACCCCATGAGGCACCAGCAGAGAGCAGCCCGGGACTCTTACGCGGATTCCATGCAGAGCTACGACATGGACTACTCTGACCATCGGCCCATGAGGTAGACTGGACAGAAGCTGGGGGCCTTGCTGGGGAAAGGTGTGAGAAGCCTCCATGGGGCAGTGGTGGGGTGGGGTGGGCCTGATCCCAGCTGGGGAGCTTTGGCCAGAAGTGGGCACCAGTTTGTTGGAAGGGAAAGGTTGGACTAGATCGGACCAAAGGTTGATCAAGCCCAGGGCTCTGTTTTATGATGCAGGTAGATGGGCCCCGCCACCAGAACGGAACCAAGCCTACGAAGAATGCTGCTATTTCTTCTTCTATGGCGATCCTTCTTCTTCCTCTTCCTCTTTTTCCTCCTCCTCCTCCTCCTCCTCCTCTTCTTCTTCCTCTTCCTCCTCCCTCTTCCTCCTCCTCCTCCTCCTCCTCCTCCTCCTCCTCCTCCTCCTTCTTCTTCTTCTTCTTCTTCTTCTTCTTCTTCTTCTTCTTCTTCTTCTTCTTCTTCCCCCTCCTCCTCCTCCTCTTCTTCTTCTTCCTCCTCCTCCTCCTCTTTCTTCTTCTTCTTCTTCTTCTTCTTCTTCTTCTTCTTCTTCTTCGGCGATCCCTCGTAGCTGAGTAAGATTGACTTCCATAAACAAGGTTTTCACAGTGAGTCCGTAAGTGACTGTGGAGGCCAATTCTGGATCCCCACGTCCTTCCACAGTGGGGACATTGGTTTCCAGGCGGGAGTAGATCCCGGTGAGGGTTTGCCAAGTGTGCCTTGCTCTTAGCACGTTTCTCCCTTGAGTCCCTAGTTCGAGTGTCTTCAAAGCCTACTGGAAGGATTTTATTTTATTTTGTTTCGACTACGGCAGACCAGCACAGCTACCTACCTGTAACTTCAAAGCCCATGACACCTTAAAAATGTAAAGAGACCCCTGACCATTAGGTCCAGTCGTGACCAACTCTGGGGTTGTGGTGCTCATCTCGCTTTACTGGCCGAGGGATCCAGCATACAGCTTCTGGGTCATGTGACCAGCACAACTAAGCCGCTTCTGGCGAACCAGAGCAGCGCACGGAAGCACCGTTTGCCTTCCCGCCGGAGTGGTACCTATTTATCTACTTGCACTTTGACGTGCTTTCGAACTGCTAGGTTGGCAGGAGCAGGGACCGAGCAACGGGAGCTCACCCCGTCGTGGGGATTCGAACCGCCGACCTTCTGATCGGCAAGCCTTAGGCTCTGTGGTTTAACCGCACAGCGCCACCCACGTCCCTCCCATGACGCCTTAAGCTCATAATAAAAAGGTAAAGGTACCCCCAGAGCGTCAGGAGAGATTCAGGAGGGACAAAAGGAAATCCTTCTCTACGCAGAAGAGAGTTCACCTGCGGAACTTACCGCCACACGAAAAGGCCATCGTTGGCTTTTTGCCACGGTGCTGATCCCTCCGCTGTTGGAAGGGAGTAAATGCCCCCTAATATCGCAAGTGGGGGTGGTGGGCTGTCGCTCTCAGGTCCTGCTTGTGGCCCCTGGTTTGGCACCGTGAGACCAGATGGGCCTTTGCAGGTTCTTTTCTGAGGTTCTTATAAGGCTACTAGTTCTGATGGCTGTGCAGGGTTCCCAGTAGTCAACCCACGGATACAAGTTTCTGGGAACCACAAGCAGAAAAGTTTGGATCAGATCCTACAGGTTCAAAATCCCATTGGCCACCAGAACCCTGGGCCGGATAAATCTTTGGTCCAATCGCAGCGGGGGCTCTTCCAACAGACAGATTTTGTCATGATTGTGTGGGGGGGTTAGATCTGAAGATCCTTTGGGTCGCTTCCTACGACGCTAAGACTATTGGGGGTGTGTGGGGTTTTTTTTGGGGGGGGAAGACTGTGGTTCAGGTGTAAGCTCAGCGCCCTTCATCCCTCAAAACGTCACTGAACCGACCTCACAAGCGCGCTACTGCCAGCTCTACCGTTCTGCGATTCTATTGGCCGCCCGAGATGCCTGCCGTGTGGCGGGTTGGACTAGAATTCAGTGTTTCCCAACCTTTGGTCTCCAGCTGTTTTTGGACTACGAATTGTAGTCCAAAAACAGCTGGAGACCAAAGGTTGGGAAACACTGGACTAATTGACCCCAGGGTCCCTCTCCAAGTCTATGGATGTGTGTGCCTTTCCCTTTGCCTCTTCCCTCTCCCCCCACCCCCCCGGAAGCAGAAATGGTCTTTGAACGTGACGGGGAAGCTGGTCTTATCTCTCTCTGACTTGTCGAAATTTTGACCCTCTTCCTCTCCCCCTTCCCCAATCCTCCGGCAGACGCTACGGTAGCGTAGACTCTGCCGCAAACGGACACAGCGACGCTGAGTCTGCTTCCGGCTCGAGCAGACCCACGAGTCGCCAGCCCTCGCTCGAGAGCAGGCGCACCCTAGACCTATCGGATAGGTGGGTCTCTCTCTCTCTCTCTGTCTCTCTCTCTCTATCTCCGTGTCTCTCGAAGTGTGCCTTTATCATTATTATTATTTTCGCAGAGTAACATGGTTCTTTGGCGTTCTGCACCCTGGGTTAGGCTGGTAGCATCCTTCCAGCTGTGGCTGACTCGACCCACCTCTGGGGAAGGGAGTTGTGAGTTGGGTGGTTGGGTGGGGATGGTCAAAAGTGCCTGATGAGGAACAGTTGAAGGAGCTCGGGGTGTTTAGCTTGGGAAAGAGGAGACAGGAGAGAGCCATCTTCAAAATTCTCTGCCCCATGAAAGACGGAGCAAGCTGGTTTCCTCCTGCTCCGGGACGGTAGGACTCGAACCCGTGGCTTCGAGTGACGAGGAAGGAGATCTGGATGAAAACATCAGGAGGAACTTTGCAACAGCAAGAGACATACGGCAGTGAGATGGAAGGGGAATCTCCTTCCTTGGAGTTTTTTAAAACAGAGGGTGGATGGTCAGGGATGATTTAGCTGAAATTCCTGCATTTTGAGGGGGTTGTAGGAGATGAGTTTTTTCCTGTGCTACGAAGCCTAGGGACTTGTTTCCGCTTTGGAAACAGAACATAGCTGTCAACTTTTCCCTTTTTAAATGGGAAATTGCCTTATTCCGAATAGGATTCCTCTCAAGACGTAGTTGACAGCTATGGCTGTCCGGAACTCCAAAACCCCGGGGAGAAATTGGGCCGGAGAGAATTTCAACATCTTCCCCAACTTTTTCTCTCTGCCTCGTCGTCCTCAAGGGAGCTTGTCCGTTTCCAAAAACCCCAAAGTCCCTGGAGGTATCTGTGGGGTGGGCACCCTAAGCCCCCATCCATGCCAGAGCTGGAGGCCTGGTTTCAGTCTAATCCAGGAGTGTCCCCCACCGTATCCTGTCTGCATGTGCTTTCCCGTAGAACTCTGCGCTTGCTCAGAGATGTTCTGGTGGTGACTGGTAGCTGTCGTGGGGGTTGCCGAAGGCCTTTCGTCTTCCACCCACCATGAATCGTTGTGGCCCCCTCTTCCCTCCGCCTTCTGTGTGCTTCCCAGCCCTGGTCTCTATGTTTCTTCTGCAATAAGATGTGTCCAGAAGCGATTTCAAAGCGGTTTCGAAAAGGGATTTGTGAATCAGAAATGAAATACCATATTTTTCGCTCTATAAGACGCACCAGACCACAAGACTCACCTAGTTTTTGGAGGAGGAAAACAAGAAAAAAGAATATTCTGAATCTCAGAAGCCAGAACAGCAAGAGGGATCGCTGCACAGCGAAAGCAGCAATCCCTCTTGCTGTTCTGGCTTCTGGGATAGCTGCGCAGCCTGCATTCGCTCCATAAGACGCACACACATTTCCCCTTACTTTTTAGGAGGGGAAAAGTGAGTCTTATAGAGCAAAAAATACGGTAGTTCGGCTCAGTCCCTCCCGCTATGTCCTGAGGCGGTCGGATGAATTACGCCACTTCAGAACAGGCATAGGAACCAACTCCTAGGGCCTGAGGGGTCTTCACCCCCCCCAAATTAAATATTTGAGGGGGCAGGCCCCTCCTAAAGTTGATGGGCATTGCCATTTGAATGGTGTCATATGATCGATTACGCGGAGCAGCACTTACTTGCCCCCCCAATATTTTTATTCAAGTTGGCCCCCCTGAGAACGAGGGTGCATGTTAAAAATGGAGCGAGCCCCTTTTTTCCTTGACAGGCTAGCTTTCCATGTGCAGGGAGTAGTCCTTTTGTATATGATCATAGCTGTCAACGTTTCCCATTTTTTAAAGGGAAATCCCCTTATTCCGAATAGGATTCCTCGCGAGAAAAGGAGAAAGTTGACAGCTATGAAATAATAATAATAGGACAGGGCGGTGTTTGTGGTCCCGTGGCTCTGTGTTCCCTGGCTGCTGTCTCTTAATGTGTGTGTGTGTGTGTGTGTGTGTGTGTTTGTGTGATTCATCGCTGCTAATGGCTTGGGTGGGGGGGAAATCTGTGGGGCCAGCAGGGATTGAAGGTGGTGGGTACAGGGAACGGGGTTTGGGGCAATAGGGAGAGGTGGGCAGCACGTCTGGCCATTCGAGGCGACCTCTCCTAGCTCGTGCCTTGTCCAACGGCAGCAAAACAGCCCAGGGAGGGCATTCCACAGGGCGGGAGCCACCACCGAGAAGGCCCTCTGCCTGGTTCCCTGTAACCTCACTTCTCGGAGGGAGGGAACCGCCAGAAAGCCCTCGGAGCTGGACCTCACATGACGAAAATCTGGCAGCTCCATCCCCACATCCTGACCTTAAGATGGGGTGCTCCCCTCTTATAACAGCTGACCCATTCCTCACAGACGCTCACAAGCGCGTTAACTGGGCCTCTGAAATCTCCACAGACACCCAAATTTGTTCTGGGAGCATGTGTTGATTTTTATAACCCTGGTCGTTTGGGGTAGCCTTGTTTAGACAAGAGGCTTAGAAACCTGAGGCAATTTTAATCTGTGTTAGTATTTTAACTTCCGTGTGTTTTAAAGCACAGTGGTACCTTGGTTCTCAAATGCCTTTGGTATGCAAACAACTTGGAACCCAAACACTGAAAACTCGGAAGTTAAGTGTTCCAGTTTGCGAACTCTTCTCGGAAGCCGAACGTGTTCCGTTTTGAGTGTCACGCTTCCGATTTGAGTGTTACGTCTGTTTTTGCTCTTTATTTTGCGTTTTTGTGGCTTTTTTGGTTTTTGTGACTGTGTGGAACCCAGTTCAGCTACTGATGGATTGATGGGTTGTGTGACTGCAGTAAATTGTTTATTGCTTTCATTTCATGGATCGATGGCTAAAATGACCGGAAAAGTCAGAAATCAGGAAGACCAAAATTTTAACAAGGAATGGGGGGAAATTATAACTTAAAGACCTATGTAAACAGTTAAAATTGTTAGTAGGATTGGAATATCACTTGCAGTTTAAGGCTGATTCTGGACATAATGGAAGAAGTAATAGGTTTATTATTAAACAATTATTATTAAACGATAAGATTATTAAACGGTTATTATTAAATGATAGCATTATCGTAAAAGATGTGGGAGGAAAGGATTAATAATAGGACCCACATAGTGGAGGATGCAAGTCCAGAAGATTCCTTTGAATCTTGTTTTTACCATTTATGTCTGATATACAGCCGTACTTAGATCCCAAACGCCTTGCAAGTCGAACGTTTTGGCTCCCGAACGCTGCAAACCCAGAAGTGATTGTTCTGGTTTGTGAATTTGCTTTGGAACCCGAACGTCGTCCGCGGCTTCCGATTGGCTGCGGGAGCTTCCTGCAGCCAATCGGAAGCCGCCCTTTGGTTTAAAACATTTTGGAAGTCGGACGGACTTCCGGAACGGTTCCTGTTCGACTTCCGAGGTTCCCGCTGTATCTCTGTCAAATTTTAAGTTGAACAATCAAACACCGGTAAATTTGAAAATAAAATAACCCTAATGTCCATATGCCCCTCCGGAACATAGGAGGCTGCCCTAGAGCAAATCAGACAGCTGGGTCCGTCTAGCTAATGCTGCCTGCACTGATTGGCAGCATCTCTCTCTCTCCCAATGCTATCCGGGGAGGGAAGGGGTCTGAATGTGGGGTTTTCTGCTTGCGAGGTCGTTCCCTTGCTAAGCCTCTCTGTCTGTCTATCCCCGCTTGCTTTCTCTAACCCCGACGCACCATTGCAGCCCCACGGGGAGCAGTCGCTACGCCTCATCGGCGGAGCTGAGCCAGGGCAGTTCTCAGCTGAGCGACGACTTCGACCCCGACGACATCAGCCTGGACGAGCGGGACGGGGACTCGTACCACTCCTGCCACAGCTCGGTCAGCTACCACAAGGACTCGCCACGCTGGGACGAGGACGAAGACGACCTCTACTTAGACGAGGACGAGTTCAACGAGGAATACAGCGACAATGAGGAGTACTACCCTGAGGACAAGGTGGGGGAACTTGAACCCGAGACCTACCCCGGGGAGGCCTACCCGCAGCAAGAGCAGCAGCAGCAGAAGGGCCAGCCACCGCTGCAGCAGCCGTCGCAAGGCGTGCCATCCCAGCAGAAGCCACTACAGGCACAACAGCAGCAGCAACAGCCACTACAAGCACAGCAGCAGCAGCAACAGAAGCCACTACAGGCGCAGCAGCAGCAACAACAACAGAAGCCACTACAGGCGCAGCAGCAACAGCAGAAGCCACTACAGGTGCAGCAACAGCAACAGCAACAGAAGCCACTACAGGCGCAGCAGCAACAGCAGAAGCCACTACAGGCGCAGCAGCAGCAACAGCAGAAGCCACTACAGGCACAGCAGCAGCAACAGCAGAAGCCACTACAGGCACAGCAGCAGCAACAGCAGCAGAAGCCACTACAGGCACAGCAGCAGCAACAGCAGCAGAAGCCACTACAGGCACAGCAGCAGCAACAGCAGCAGAAGCCACAACAAGCACAGCAGCAGCAAAAAACAGAGCAGCAGCTGTTGGCGCAATCGGTGCAGCCGCCACAGCCGCCGCCACAGCAGCGGAAGGCGCCGGAAGAGATGGCGGAAGAGCTTCTGGCAGGCCAGCAGAAGGAGGCGCCGGCGGAAGAGGCCCCCGCCCCGGAGGAAGCCCCCCAGGAGGAAGAACCCCCCAAGGAAGAGGAGAGGTAAGAGACGCGGGTGGAAAAGGGCGGGGAGGTTTGCGGAAATGGCTCGCTAGAGCATGGGTAGGCAAACTGAGGCCCGGGGGCCAGATACGGCCCAATCTGGGGTCCGGATCAGAAGGTCGGAGGTTCAAATCCCCACGACAGGGTGAGCTCCTGTTCTTTAGTCCTAGCTCCTGCCAACCTAGCAGTTCGAAAGCACGTCAAAGTGCAAGTAGATAAATAGGGAAGGGGTCCCTTTACCTTTTACCTGGGAGAGTCCAAATGGCTACCGGATTGCTCCCCTGTACTATTTCAGACACGTGGTTTATATAGTTACATATGTGTTTGCCTCGTACATTTAGGAACATCAAAATTTATATTTGAGACCTTAGAATTCTTATAACACGGACATTACAGTGGTACCTCGCAAGATGAATGCCTCGTAAGACAAAAAACTCGCAAGACGAAAGAGTTTTTTGTCTTTTGAGTTGCTTCGCAAGACGGATTTCCCTATGGGCTTGCTTCGCAAGACGAAAACGTCTTGCAAGTTTGTTTCCTTTTTCTTAAAGCCGTTAATACCCAGGGAATCCGTGCTTCGCAAGACGAAAAATTCGCAAGACGAAAAAACTCGCAGAACGAATTAATTTCGTCTTGCGAGGCACCACTGTACTGGGATTTAATAGCTGGAATTGATGTCCGGCGGAGAATTTCCACTTTGTCCTGGATCTTAGACAAGTCAGTGGAAAAATCTTGGGGTATTTTGCTGCTCAACAACTTTGGGGTTTGCCGTAAGAAAGCCCGACAACTTTCAGGGTGTCCTGGTTTTTACTTTTTGAAATATGGCAACCTTATCCCTACTGGTTAATACCGATACCTGCAAATAAAATCAAATGCGTGGAACTCATAAACTGCACATTAGGGGAAAGGAGATCAGGGGCCACATTAACTTCTGGGGAACTTTCAGGGGGGGCCCCCACATGCGAGTGGTGGGCGGGGCCAGAAGCAAAAGTGGGTGGGGCTTGGTTTCGACACGGTTATATATCATTCAGCGAGTTGCCTCTGTTCGTTTTGGATGCAGGGAGAAGGTCGAGGCAGAACCAGTGGACCCGAAAGCCCGAGCGAAGGCGAATTGGCTGAGGGCCTTCAACAAAGTATGCATGCAGCTTCAAGAGGTAAGGTCGTCCGGTCACTTTCCCTCGTCTCCCGTATTCAAATGCAGTCGATTTAGGCTCCTCCCCCTGGCCGCAAAGCCCCGCCTCCTTTCTCAGCTGCACCGAACTCCCTCCCACCACAGGCGCTTCCGAAATTCTCTGCAGATCTGAGAGTTCATTTTTAAAAAAGAGTTATTCGTTTGTTTTCTTCGGATTGCAATTTTACAGTCGTATATCGAACGTGGGACATAAAAACGCGAATCCAAGGAATCCCTTTGGCTTTCTTCCTCCTATATTATTATAGGAATATTATTATTTATAATTATTTATTATTTATTATTATAATTATTATTATTCCTATAATAATAATTAATAATATTATTATTATTCCTATTATTCCTCCTATTTCTTTCTTCTTCCTCCTATTATTCACCATTTCCTCCTGACGATCCAAATCTTTTACACCTCCAGATTTGAGAGTTCCTACTTGAGCTGTTTTCGCTTACAGAAATGGGAGGCGTGGTGCATTGGGAATTTAATTTTGTGATATTCTGCAAATTTGCATACGCCTGCTTAATTTTCTGAATTAAATAAATTAAATCCTGAGAACAGGATACTGGCCATTGGTCTCATCCGGCAGGCTCTTACGATGTTCTTAGTCATGCGTGCGGCGCAGTCCGGGACAGCTTTAGATTCCTTTCATTCACCCTGAGGTTGCCTTCTGGGTGACCTTCCGAGGCAGGGAGGTCAACAGTAGCGGGTGCCATAGCCAACAGCCAACCACCCACCCTCACCTTCCTCCCTGTTGGGTTCTGGAAAGGCAACGATGAGACTAAGGAAGAGAAGGAAACTCCTAGAGCCAGGCTCGCCCTCTGTGCTTGCCCGTAAGTAAGGAGGCAAGCAGGTTGTGGAGCAAACCATTTTGTCCGCAACGAAAGCATTGCGTTGACTGGGCTTGACCCATCTGACATGATTCCTCATAGCAATCCCACCTGATCACCACAGTGGGAACGTTCAGGGTGGCAGGAGAGGATATATTGTTTATTCATATCCTTTCTAACTTGCGCTATCAAGTTCCTTTACTTAGCAGAGTTACAGAGAGCTGGTCGCAGGCTCGTGTGAGCCTCTCACTATTATACAATTCAGTCAGAAGTTTACTCACACGTTCAGTTCATAGATGGATCCCTGAAGGCAGACTTAGTTACAAAGTATTTACATGTGGATCTACCCCATATGGGGGGATACATTCCCCTTTTACATGCACAGCAGATGGCTGGTCGCAAGCTCGTGTGAGCCTCTCACTATTGTACAATTCAGTCTGTCTCAGATTGAATTGTACGTTCCTAGTAAGTTCCCTTGAATCTCTCTTAAAAGTATAAAGACGCCACAATCTTCAAAGTCAATAGAAGAACTTTACTCACATCAGTTCACAGTTGGATTCCCGAAGGCAGACCTAGTTACAAATATTTACATGTGGATCTACTCCATATGGGGGAATAATCCCAGTGCTTCTGCTAACTGAGAGCTAGCAGAGCAGTCCTAGCTGAAAGCTGGTCAAACGAAGAAGGAAGTCAAAAAGAGAGAGGTGTGCTGCGTGACTCGTCCTTTTGTTACCTGGACAGGTGAGGCCACGCCCACCTTCTGTCACATGCAAAAGGAAGGATGCTCCAACCAGGAGGAACAGGAAGTTTCGACTGGCTGGACCAGACATTCCCTCGCATGTCTTCTCTAGCATTACAAGGAATGTTGTACTCGACTGCTCCCAGTGGATTACATCCCACACAGGTGGGGGCTGGCGGAGGGCAGACTGAGGTTGGGCAGTTAAAGGTAAAGGTACCCCTGACAGTTAGGTCCAGTCGTGGCCGACTCTGGGGTTGAGGTGCTCTTCTCACTTTACTGGCCGAGGAAGCTGGCGTACAGCTCATGTGGCCAGCATTCTAAGCCACTTCTGGAAAACCAAAGCAACGCACGGAAACGCCGTTTGCCTTCCCGCCGGAGTGGTACCTATTTATCTACTTGCACTTTGACGTGCTTTCAAACTGCTAGGTTGGCAGGAGCAGGGACCGAGCAACGGGAGCTCACCCTGTAGCAGAGATTCGAACCACCGACCTTCTGATCGGCAAGCCCTAGGCTCTGTGGTATAACCCACAGTGCCACCCACGTCCCTGGCGAGGTTGGGGGTGTGTGCCCCCAATTTATCCTAATGGACCACCCTGCGCTGCACTCACATCTCCATTCCATGTCTCACCAGAGTGTCCATATTTAAGTTTGTACCTTCCTCCCATCCCTCTTTGGTCCTCTTCCCCATTTGTTGAGTTTTGACCGTACCTATAATTTTTGTTTTGTTTTGTTTTGCTTGTAGACTCCACCCGCCATCTTTTTCTTCTTCATTTTCTTTTGGCCCCAAAGCTGCCCCCACTTGGGGGCACCCTCACTTTTCAGTTTGCTCAGAGCCACCGCCATCTTTGTGTCTCCGTCGCTCTCTGTCTCCCTCTGGGATTGCAGGTAAGTGTTTCCTCAAGCGCCGCCAGAGGTCCTCTGAATATCTCCCCAAAACAGCTTCCTACATGTATCCAGCGCCATGAGGACTAGAAACCTAGGTTGCGTTGTTGTAAATAAAAAAACTGCCCTTTTCGCTTATGGGATATCCAAGAGCCCATATAGAGTCCTTACATAGGTTCCCTATTGGTAGGAGAAGATAACAGAGGCCAACCAGAGAATATTGAGAAGCAAAGCAGCTAGTAAGCTTGATCTTTATTGATCTGTTGCAACAGGGTGCTCCCCTCACACGCAGGAAAGGAGGAGGGACCCAGAAAAATGGTGTGCAAGGCCTTATAAAGACTTTTGAAATTGCCACCCTGTAGATCAAGACCACCCCCAGAAACATCATACATACATCACAGAAGGGGTGTAACCTAAGACCACCCCTCAGATACATCACACCTACATCACAGAAAAGGCAGTCTAAGACAGAAAAATTGAATGTTGTTTTTCTCCTGTCATTGTTTATCTCCTGTCTGGCTGGTTACTTGATTGGATTTCCTGGGTAGCCTGGCCAGTCTTTTGTAGTGATAAATACTTAGTTCCTGGGCCAGGTCACAGGCTCACCCTATTCAAACACAGACATACCCTTAAGACAGGATTTGTGAAGGAAAAGACAATGGGGAGGCTTTTCCACTTTGACCTTGCAGAGAAAAGATTTGGTCAGTTTAGGAATCAAAATGGTCTTCCTGTGCTGATCTATGTACGTGCGGTTAGGAATATTACCATATATCTAAGACCTCAAAGTTCCTATCATAGCGTGTAGGGTAGAGGCCATCACTCCTTGTTAGAGCATCTTTTCCCAGTGTGCCAAGTCCCATGTTCGGCCTCTGACACCTTTGAAATGCTCCAGAATCAAGCCCTTGAGAACTTCTGCCCATCTGTGTGGACAAAACCAAGCTAGATGTTCTTCATGAATGGAGCCAGTGTTGTAAGCCAGGGGTGGGGAAGTAGCGACCCTCTAGATCGGAGGTTCCCAAACTTATTTGACCAGAGGGGTGCATGCTCTGGTTATCTCCCGCTTGGACTATGGCCATGCACTCTACGTGGGGCTACCTTTGAAGGAGACCCAGAAACTGCAACTAATCCAGAATGCGGCAGCCAGACTGGTGGCTGGGAGCAGCCGCTGAGACCATATAGTCCTGAAAGACCTACATTGGCTCCCAGGACTCTTCCAAACACAATTCAGAGTGTTGGTGCTGACCTTGAAAGCCCTAAATGGCCCAGTAGACCTGAAGGAGCATCTCCACCCCCATCGTTCAGCCTGGACACTGAGGTCCAGCTCCGAGGGTCTTCTGGCGGTTCCCTCCCTGTGAGAAGCGAGGTTACAGGGAACCAGGCAGAGGGTCTTTCGGTGGTGGCGCCCGCCCTGTGGAACACCCTCCCTTCAGATGTCAAGGAAATAAACAACTATCTAACTTTTAGAAGACATCTGAAGGCAGCCCTGTTTAGGAATGAACTCTGGTGGGGGGAGCGTGCGTGGAGAAATGTCTCCTAGGATCAAGACCCTACCAGAGAGAATAACTGATCCTTTCTATTTCACAGGCTCGGGGCGAAGGATCCGGAGAATCGAAATCCCTGTGGTTTAAAGGCGGGTGAGTTGCTGTCTCTGAATGCCCAAATTCAAAATGCCTTTCTATGGGTCTCAGGTGGCTGTGATTGATTGATTGATTGATTGATTGATTGATTGATTGATTGATCCCGAATTCTCTTATCTCCATCTCTGACCCCATATTCCCTTCCTTTCTTAACCCTTAAATTGGCCCACCTTCTTAATTGGGTGGCTGGTGTCCGCTACCTTAATTTCCCATAACCACCTCCAAATGCATGTAAAGATTTGCAAATCTGTTTGTTGTTGCTGCTGTTGTTTAAAAATCTGATTTTAATATTGCATTTTAATGCTTTTGGAATCTGCCCTTCCCGGAAAAGGGCAGGCAAGAGAAAAACGATGAATGATGGTTGCAATGGATGGTTATAACAAATAAAGGTAATAATTGTTAATGGTTTGATATATAATTAAGATGCTTAATCATGATCAATGCTGATAACTCTTGATATTTGTTAATGAGCAAAGTTAGTATATGGACATTTGATGTGAATTGGTGTTCTGAGTCCGTTAAGCACGCAGCAATTCTCCCCTTCCCCTCCCCTCCCCTCCCCTCCCCTCCTCCTCCCCTCCCCTTTCCTCCTCCACTCTTCCCCTCCCCTTTCCTCCCCTCCTCTCCCCTTTCCCCTTCCCCTCTCCTCTCCTCTCCTCTCCCCTTCCCCCCCTCCCCTCTCCCCCTCTCCCCTCCCCTTCCCCTCCCCCTTCCTCCCCTTCCTCCCCCTCTCCCCTCCCCTCTCTTCTCCTCCCCCTTCCTCCCCTCCCTCCCCCTCTCCTCTCCTCTCCCCTCCCCTCCTCTCCCTTCCTCCCCTCCCTCCCTCCCCCTCTCCTCTCCTCTCCCCTCTCTTCTCCTCCCCCTCCCTCCCTCCCCCTCTCCTCTCCTCTCCCCTCCCCTCCTCTCCTCCCCCTTCCTTCCCTCCCTCCCCCTCTCCCCCCTCCCTCCCCCTCTCCCCTCCCCTCCTCTCCTCCCCTTTCCTCCTCCCCTCCGCTCTCCCCTTCCCCTCTCCTCTCCCCTCCCCTCTCTTCTCTTCTCCTCCCCCTTCCTCCTCTCCCCTCCCCCTCCCCCTTCTCTCCTCTCCCCTCTCCTCTCCCCTCTCCTCTTCTCCTCTTCTCCTCCTCTCCCCTCCCCTCCCCTTTCCTCTCCTCTCCCCACTTCTCTCTCCTTTCCTCACTATCCTCTCTTCCTCTCTCTCCCCATCCCAATAGTCCCTTTCTCCTCTCGCCCTGTGCTGACTGTTTCTGTCTTTTTTCCAGACCGGGCGGCGGGCTCATCATAATTGATAGCATGCCTGATATTCGCAAAAGGAAACCCATCCCCCTAGTTAGCGATTTGGTGAGGTTTCTCTTAACTTTTTCCCTCCCATTTCCATTTCTCTCTCTCTTTCTCTCTCTCTCTGGCAGCTGCTAGCTTCACCTTCTCTGGAAATGCCGCTGGAGTTCTGCCGTGTCCCCCTCTGGAGCCGGGATAAAGGAGTGGCAAAGCTATACCTTGCAGACAGTTCTTTTAACTGAGCCGCATTCCAGGCCAGAATCAACAACTCTCTTCTGAACCAGGGTTAACACTGGGAGTGTGCTGGCCTTTCTGTAGCCCGAGACCTGGACTAACCTAGTGGCCAGGAAACGCCTGGGTTCAAATCTTCTCTCAACCACAGACTTGGCAAACAGTTGACCAAGAGGCTCCAACTCAGGAGGTTTGGAGAAGTCCAGAAACGATTGTGTCGTCCCCCCCTCAAAACAAAAGCCATCTCCACCATTATATTAACATCAAGTTATCAGATTAGGAGTTGATCTGCCCTTCAGTTGTATCTAGCAGCATACTAAGAAAGTCTCAGCAGTAAATCACTAATTTTCTGATTAAATCCAAAATAGATCCCCTCACAGATAAGTGTTTATTCATTTCCCTTCTTCCTCTTCTTCTTCTTCTTCTTCCTCTTCTTCTTCTTCTTCCTCTTCCTCCTCTTCCCCTTCTTCCCTTTCTTCCTCTACTACTTCTTCTTCCTCCTCCTCCTCCTCCTCCTCTTCTTCCGCTTCTTCTTCTTCCTCCTCCTCCTCCTCCTCCTCCTCCTCCTCTTCTTCTTCTTCCTCTTCCTCTTCTTCCCCTTCTTCCCTTTCTTCCTCTACTACTTCTTCCTCCTCCTCCTCCTCTTCTTCCTCTTCTTTTTCTTCCTCTTCTTCTTCCTTTTCTTCCTCCTCCTCCTTCTTCTTTTTCTTCTTCTGTGATCCCTTGTAGCTGAGTAAAATTGTCTTCCATAAACACGGTTTTCACAGTGAGTCCGTAAGTGACTGTGGAGGCCAATTCTGGATCCCCACGTCCTTCCACAGTGGGGACATTGGTTTCCAGGCGGGAGTAGATCCCGGTGAGGGTTTGCCAAGCGTGCCTCCCTCTTAGCACGTTTCTCCCTTGCGTCCTGAGTTTGAGTGTCTTCAAAGCCCACGACACCTTTGGTCAAGGCTGTTCTCCAACTGGAGCACTCACAGGCCAGTGTTTCCCAGTTGTCAGTGTTTATAGTACATTTTTTTAGATTTGCCTTGTGAGAGTCTTTGAACCTCTTTTGTTGACCACCAGCATTACGCTTTCCATTTTTAAGTTCCAAATAGAGCAGTTGTTTTGGAAGGCGATAATCAGGCACCCGCACAACATGACCAGTCCAATGAAGTTGATGTTGGAGAATCATTAGTATTATTATTATTCCCCCAATAATAGCTGTTATGTAATGCAAGGTCTACGGCGGTGGCTGATTGCAAATATAGTAACTTCCACAGGCAAACGATTTGCAGGGTTTCCTTGCCCCTCCGCCGCTGCTAAACTACCCCCTCACCACAACAAAAAGAAGAAGAAGGCATATACCTCCACATGTGGTGGGAGTGCCCCAAAATCCAACCATTCTGGACAACAACCGTACGAGAAATAAGTAAAATAACCAAGCAAGTATTAGAAATCACCCCAGAATTGGCCTTACTAAACATCTTCCAAGACAATAATGCCCACTTACACCACAAAGAACTCATAACCCACCTACTTTCAGCAGCCAGAAACACCATAACCAGACACTGGAGAGACCTGTCAGGAGTAAGCATGGACCAATGGTACCAAATAGTATGGGAAACAGCCCTACTAGAAAAATTAACCAATACAGTGGTGCCACGCAAGACAAAAAGAATCCGTTCCGCGAGTCTCTTCGTCTAGCGGTTTTTTCGTCTTGCAAAGCACGGCCATTAGCGGCTTAGTGGCTTTTAGCGGCTTAGCGGCTTAGAAAAAGGGGGGGAAGGGGGGGAAGTCGGAAAAACTCGCGAGACATTTTCGTCTTGCGAAGCAAGCCCATAGGGAAATTCATCTTGCGAAGCACCTCCAAAACGGAAAACCCTTTCGTCTAGCGGGTTTTCCGTCTTGCGAGGCGTTCGTCTTGCGGGGCACCACTGTAAACTGAAACTGACACAGGGACAAATAGAAGATGACGCCTTCACCCCGGTATGGCTCCCCTTTATCACATACACAGCCCAACAAGACAACGACAAAAATCCAACAACAGCATACGAATCAATCTGGCTAACCTGATCCGAAACACCCACCTACCCCACTCACACATGAAAACAAAGAGCACCACAGCCAACCACAAATGAATGACCGCACCCTAGGCCAACCCCAACCCCTCTTATCACCAAAGGGAACACAAGTGAACAGCAAAGAACCTGCACAAGCAACGCTGACACCAAACCCTACATATACAGTGGTGCCTCGCAAGACGAAAAGAATCCGTTCCGCGAGTCTCTTCGTCTAGCAGTTTTTTCGTCTTGCGAAGCATGCCCATTGACGGCTTAGCGCTATTAGCGGTTTAGCGGCTTTTAGCGGCTTATCGGCTAAGCGGCTTAGCGGCTTAGAAAAAGGGGGGGAGGGAAAAAAACCTGCAGGAACTCACAAGACATTTTCGTCTTGCGAAGCAAGCCCATAGGAAATTTGTTTTGCGAAGCACCTCCAAAACGGAAAACCCTTTCGTCTAGCGAGTTTTCCGTCTTGCGAGGCGTTCGTCTTGCGGGGCACCACTGTAATAAGTGAAATAGAAACATCACCACCCGACCCCACTCTCCCCCGTCTCCCCCCCTAAACCTCTTTCCCCCTTTTCTTCCTAATGCCTCAACAAATGAAAATGATTTGTAAAAAGGTTACATGGGGGGGGGACACACACAAGAGAGAGACATTGCACACTTTTGTAAATCAACAAAATCTTTAATAAAAACAACAACAAGAAGAAGAAAATGGAACTGTCTGACAGGGTTGAAGGCCTTGCCCTCCATTATCTCGACTCTTCTGCGGCACACACCTTGCTGAGTTCGCCTTCGCTTCGCTTCGCTAATACAGCTCATTCTTGTTTCTGTTTCCACCCCCTCTCTCCCCCCTTTCTTCTCTGGGACCTTTTTTGGGCTGCTTCCGTCCCCCAGGGGAGCGGCGGTCAAGTTTCTGCGCTGCATAGACAGCATGCCTGACATTAGGCCTGGATGCAAATCACTCCCACTAGTCATCAGCGACCTGGTGAGGAACGAGGTGGTTAAAGCGAGAGCATCGTATGGGTCCCCCATCACCCGCATCTGGCAAGCTCACTTGGAAGCGCCACCAATTTGGCGCAAGCCTGGTCTGGGGAGATTTGGGGTTCCCGTGTTGGCTGGGGACACACATGCCTGTTTGTGCATGTGTGTACACACATGTGCACACCGAGAGAAGCATAAAGAGAAGTGTTACGTAGGGGAGATTGCTTGCAAAATGCGTATACGTTGGCAAATTTGGTCATGGAATCCTACTCAGTATTGATCCAGAGTAATGTGCCTTGGTTCTCGAACTTAAGTCCGTTCGGCTCCCGAAACCGTTCGAAAACGAAGCGCGGCTTCCGATTGGCTGTGGGAGCTTCCTGCGCTCATTCGGAAGCCGACGTTTGGCTTCCGAAAAAACGTTCACAAACCGGAACACACACTTCCGGGTTTGCAGCGTTCGGGAGCCGATTTGTTCAACAACTAAGCCGTTTGAGAATCAAGGTTCCACTGTATCATTAAGCAGAGTAAAAACTTAAACACATTGCAGGATTTCTTCCAGAGTAGACCATGTGCAATTGTATTTCATCCAGCAGTGCTTTACCGCTACTGAAAGCAAATGAGCATAATGGTCACAAATCCAATAATTTCAGGGTTGGTGCTGTCCATAAGAAATCCAGTTGCAGCAGACTTTAACTTAAAATAACTTGTACTAAGTCTAAACATTAACACTAAGCATTTGTGGGAATGTTCAGGGTGGCAGGAGAGGATATATTGTTTATTCATATCCTTCCTAACTTGCGCTAGCAAGTTCCTTTACTTAGCAGAGTTTACATTCCCCTTTTACACGCATAGCAGATGGCTGGTTGCAGGCTCGTGTGAGCCTCTCACTATTATACAATTCAGTCTGTCTCGGATTGCATTGTACGTTCCTGGCAAGTACCCTTGGATGCCTCTTAAAAGAATAAAGACACCACAATCTTATTCAAGGTCAGTAGAAGAACTTTACTCACATCAGTTCACAGTTGGATTCCCGAAGGCAGACCTAGTTACAAATATATACAT
Organism: Podarcis erhardii; assembly: GCF_964252035.2. NCBI lineage: Eukaryota > Metazoa > Chordata > Lepidosauria > Squamata > Lacertidae > Podarcis > Podarcis erhardii. The sequence goes on along the minus strand of NC_138516.1, from coordinate 9,914,681 downwards.
GGGAGTCTACCCCATATGGGGGAATAGTCCCAGTGCCTCTGCTAACTGAGAGCTAGCAGAGCAGTCCTAGCTGAAAGTTGGTCAAATGAAGAAGGAAGTAAAAAAGAGAGAGGTGTGCTGCGTGACCCGTCCTTTTGTTACCTGCACAGGTGAGGTCACGCCCACCTTCTGTCACATGCAAAAGGAAGGATGCTCCAACCAGGAGGAACAGGAAGTTTCAACCGGCTGGACCAAACATCCCCTTGCATGTCCACTCTAGGAAAACAAGGAATGTTGTAGTTGACTGCTCCCAGTGGATTACATCCCACACAGCATTGACCACACCTAACGGACAGCCTGGGGGCAGGGGAACAGAGACTCTGGAGATCTCCCCTCCAAGTTGCCAGGCTTGCCGAAACAGTGAGCTTACAAGAGGTTTCGGGATCGGTTGTCTTGTATTTTCATACGGCGCCGTCGCTTTAACAGAAGCCGCACGGAACCCTTGTCCAATGAGGAACATCAGCCTGTCTTCCTGCGTCTGAATTTCCTCCTTTTTCTTCCCTTCCAACACATGCCCTGGCTCACCCAACCCATCTCTCCCTCCCGAGGGATAGCCCTCCGTCGTTGTGTAAATAAAGGCGCCCCCTTTCCAATGCTGCGCTTGGCATTGTCTACCTCAAACCTTACCTGTGCATGCTTGCCTTTGTTGACAACTCCATGTGGGCTCCCAGGAGCCAAAGCTCAGTGGGCAGAGCACCGGTTTTCTGCATGTCAAGGTCCCATGTTCAATGCCCGGCTTCTTCCGTTAAAGACCTGGCGGCAGTCCGCATGGACCGGAGGTGGCCAAAATCATGTCCTCCATGTGTTTCTGGACTCCCAACTCCCATGGTGGGAGCTGACAGCCCAACAACATCTCTGTGCTGCATTCCAAAGGCTGTGGAGAGGGTTCCAGCCATCAGGAGACCACCTCCTTTCATTAGCTTCTCGTCAATTCCAGCTGTAGCCCAACAACATATTGAGGGAACAAGTTTGGGAAGGGCTGTGTTAAGCTATGAGATGTGTGGCTAGGCATGATTTTTTCATGGCAAAAGTTCACTCTTCTACAGTGGTACCTTGGTTCTCGAACTTAATCCATTCCGGAAGTCCGTTCCCAAACCAAAGTGTTCCAAAACCAAGGCGCGCTTTCCCATAGAAAGGAGTGCAAAATGGATTAATCCGTTCCAGACTTTTAAAAACAACCCCTAAAACAGCAATTTAGGGACGCAGGTGGCGCTGTGGATTAAACAACGGAGCCTAGGACTTGCCGATCAGAAGGTCGGCAGTTCAAATCCCCACAAAGGGGTGAGCTCCCGTTGCTCAGTCCCTGCTCCTGCCCACCTAGCAGTTCGAAAGCATGTCAAAGTGCAAGTAGATAAATAGGTACCGCTCCAGCGGGAAGGTAAACGACGTTTCCGTGTGCTGCTCTGGTTCGCCAGAAGCGGCTTAGTCCTGCTGGCCACATGACCAAAGTCCTGCTGGCCAAATAAAGCAAGATGAGCGCCGCAACCCCAGAGTCGACCACGACTGGACCTAATGGTCAGGGGTCCCTTTACCTTTACCTTTAAAACAGCAATTTAACATGAATTTTACTATCTAACTAGACCACTGATCCATAAAAGAAAAGCGATAAACAATGTGATGCAGTCACACAATCAATCAGTCAGTAGCTGAACTGGGTTCTACACTGTGACAACAAGAAAATGAAAAAGACCGGCAAAAAGGAAAAGGCAAAATAAATAGCAAAAACAGACAGACCTCAGCATAACAATCAAATCGGAAGTGTGGCACTCAAAACAGAGCGCGTTCGGCTTCTGAAAAGAATTCGCAAACTGGAACACTTACTTCCGGGTTTGCAGAGTTTGGGTTCCAAGTTGTTTGAGGACCAAAGGCATTTGAGAACCAAGGTACCACTGTATACAGTTGCTGAACGTAGAAGGGTCTTTCCCACCTCTTATACTCCTTTGCAGCCAGGGAAACTTTGGAACTGTGTCTGCGTTGACCTCTCAGTGTTAGACAGCGATCAACAGACCTCCAATGAACCGCAGTTCCCACGGTTCCTTAACTGAAAGCTCTGAGCAGCGTTAACAAACTACAGTCAAGCAGTGTTCCCCAACCTTGGGTCTCCAGCAGTTTTTGGACTACAACTCCTCTGAAGAAAATTTATTGCTCAGATAAGCCTTGGTGTCCAGCCCACTTCAGCTGTGCAGCTACCAAGCCGCGACGTTCAAAAGCGACGTTCCAAAGGCTCTGAGCAACAGCAGAGTTCAGCAGCGGCAAGAGAAGCTGTAAAAACTTCTTCAGTGCTTTCTTCAGTGTGCCCAAACAAAGTCCACTCAGGATCTCAGCAGCTAAAAACAGTTTTATTTAAAGCAGAGTATCCATTATCTATCACAGCGAACAGCATCGTGAAGAACACGTCCTCTCTCTTCAAATGTGAAAGTAGAGAAAAAGAACAAAGGCTGGAGACTCTTGGAAATGACGCAAAATCTCCCCCCTCCCAAATAGTAGGCAGGGCGTACACTCTGAGCTGTTTAATCCTGTAAGCTCAGGTTCTCTTCACAACTCCCATCATCCCTTGCTAACAAGACCAGTGGTCAGGGATGATGGGAATTGCAGTCCAAAAACAGCTGGAGACCCAAGGTTGGGGAACACTGCTCAAGGAACCCTGGGAAACTATAATCTCCTGACCACCGCTCCTTCATTGGTGTTGAATCGAGGGAATGTAGGAACTGTAGTTTTGCCCCAGTAATATGAACTCTGCATTAGAGAGGCCTGGAACTACAGTTCCCAAGACTACTGCATCGGAAGCTATGCTCAGCTTAGCCAAGAAACCTTGAGGAATTGTAGCATTTTGTGAGTACCAAAATTTGGAGAGATTACTCAACCTTTCAGGGAGCCACAGTTTCCATGGCCACTTGGCTATGACTTAAGGTGACCAAATAAGAGGGCAAGAGGAACATTTCCCGCTTGGACTACGGCCATGTGCTCTCCGTGAGGCTACCTTTGAAGGTGACCCGGAAACTGCAACTAATCCAGAATGCGGCAGCCAGACTGGGGACTGGGAGTGGAGACCACATAACACCGGTCTTGAAAGACCTACATTGGCTCCCAGGACGTTTCCGAGCACAATTCAGTGTGTTGGTGCTGACCTTTAAAGCCCTAAACAGCCTCGGTCCAGTATATCTGAAGGAGCATCTCCACTCCCATTGTTCTACCCGGACACTGAGGTCCAGCACCAAAGGCCTTCTGGCGGTTCCCTCATTGCGAGAAGCCAAGTTACAGGGAACCAGGCAGAGGGCCTTCTCGGTGGTGGCGCCTGCCCTGTGGAACGCCCTCCCACCAGATGTCAAAGAGAACAACAACTATCAGACTTTTAGAAGACATCTGAAGGCAGCCCTCTTTAGGGAAGCTTTTAGTGTTTGATGCATTGCAGTATTTTAATATTTTTTTGGAAGCCGCCCAGAGTGGCTGGGGAAGCCCAGCCAGATGGGCGGGGTATAAATAATAAATTATTATTAATTATTATTATTATATCTTGGTGCCTTCATTCATTTTATTTTAAATAAAGCGCAATCCCCCTGGTGGGCATCGCAAAATGAATCCTTGTTGGGTACAGCTTTGCCATGGCCAAAAATTCCAACATTTCGTGCTCTCTTGCCCAGCTCCTGTCCTTCACCTCTCTTTGCTTTCTTGCTCCCTTCTCGCAACGTCTAGCTTTGACTATCCTCCGTATCTCTGTCTGCCTTTCCCCACTGTTTATTTTGTGTCTTTCCTCCTGTGTAAACCCCGACTGCTGAAGTTGGGAAAGCTGATGCCTCTGTCTTACCTGTGAGGGGGGTTTATCGAGGTGGGTAGGGGCTGGGGTTCATGCCCGTTTCCCCAAACCATCGCCTGAAAAATCTGGTACGTGTGAAGATGAGTCCGAATCCCAGGCCATCACAGTGGGTGACAGGGAATTCTGCTGCTTATGAATGCAGAATGAAATTGTCACGGGGACAAGCTTGGTCTTTTATGTATAAATATATATATATATACCTGGTTGTCTGAGTCCTCCTAACAACAACTCATTTCTTCCTTTGTTGCTCAACCGTTGACCAACACGCCTTTGCAGGCTATGGTGAGTGTTTGTCTCCTTATCTATTTCTCTTTCTTGCTCAGGGCTCGCAAATCTGTCTCCCAAATAAGAACAGTGATGGCCAAACTCCCCAGCACCACTTGATTATAAATAGTTTTGATGTTGATGAGTTTATGAATCACTTCTGGAGACAGGGGGGAACTCCAATAGTTCCTTCCCAGCTTGTTACATTGGTGCCAGCAGACATGATTTCACGGCCACGTGGGGAATGTGGTTTCAGCCATGCTGGAGGGCCACACACGCATCCTAATCGCCCCCCCCCCCATCCCATGCCTAGGTGAAGACCCCTTGAATGCAGGAAACCGTCTACCTTAACTTCTGTTGTTGTTTTTCCGCACGGCATTCTTGACATGCTTCTCCTTTTATGCTTCCTTCCAACAGTCCTTGGTCCAGTCCAGGAAAGCTGGTATCACATCAGCACTCGCATCAAGCACTTTAAACAACGAAGAGCTAGTAAGTGTCCCAGTTCCTCCTTTTTTATATACATATATGCTCTTGGGTGGTTCTTTTGTGTTAGGAGAACTTGTCCTGGTGAAGGAATGGGTTTCTGTGCAGTCAGTCTGAAACGGGACCCCAAATCCACATTTTTCCTTCTCCAAGGGAGCATTTCTAAAATGCATTAACTTGAGCTCTTGAGTCAATGTATAAACAGAAAGACGGCTGTATAAACAAGTGCTCAAAGCCCTCTCCTTTATCAGTCCGTGACGGCAATGGATGACCTTGGCTGTTCCAGTGAAGCAGGGATGGCACGTCTGGGTCTTATCTTACATCCTGACCACAAAGACGCACAGACCTTGTCAGGTCTGACAAGAGACCCGGGAACGGCGCCAGGAGTGCTCTTAGAGTTGGTGACCTCCTGCCCCAAGATAAGAGTATAGGAACAGGAACAACCCGTTATGGTCAAGAGTACCAGAACAGGAATATCTGTTTATGGTCATGGATGTCAACTTACGTGCATAAGCTGACGTGGCTGGATTCCTGGGGAAGGGGGGAGAGGGTGCCTGGAGGATATATATACTGCATGAAATTTCTCATTTCTTTGGACTTGCTGGGAACTGATCATGCAAGTCCCTTCTGCTATTCGGAGAGTAGAATAAACTCTTTCTCTGAATCAACCTCAGTGTCATTTGACTTCCTTTCTCCCTCTCAGGAGCAACACAGACCCCACCAATCAGTATAGTCTAATAAAGCTACACTGGGACCCCACAGGGGATGTGGAAGCAATAAGCAGTGCGTCTTCCAGTCCGAGCAAGGCATGAAAGTTCAGGACCATGGACAGCTCCATATCCCTAGTGCTGGGAGTTATAAGGGAGATGTTGCTTCAGCAGTGAAACAGTTCAGACAGGGAGCTTGTATGGGAGAAGGAGACTCTGGCGGACAGCGTCTTGCAGTAAACGAAGAAAGACCATGCAGAGTCAGAAGTTCCAAAATGATATTATTATTTTTTACTAAAAAGCAAAGGCTTGTTACAAAAACTTCAGACGCACAAGGTACAAACAAAAGTGAGAGAGAGAGAGAGAGAGAGAGAGAGCGCAGCTTGCTGAGCACAGGGATTTCTCTCTCCTGTTTCAGCGTGACCTTGAGATAGCCAAAACAATATTTACAGCCAAAGTGAACCTTCTAGAATCTTCCAGCACTTTCCAGTTTCTACCCTCAAAGACTTTAGTCATGTCAGGCTCTACCCCTTTCCTGGCTGTCCTGATGTGGTCAAATATGCTTCCTGTGTGTAGCCTCATTCATTGCTAGCCAGACGCTACAGCATCGGCCCTGAAGGTCTTTCCTGTTGCACCATCAGCTCTGATCTCAGTAGGGAAAGGGGTGTCTGAGAGCCAGCTGGGATCTCAGGTGGCCAACGCAGAGACCTCCAGCCCTGGAGCAGAGATGCCCAGATCCAACAGCTCTTCAGGGTCACCGGCAGTTTGGAGATCTGCTTTCTCCCCCTCTGGGGGGACCTTGATCTCCTCAGTTTGCTTAGGACTGAACTCTAACAGGACACTGCTGGCTGATCTGTTTAGCAGTCTCCTGAAGGCTTGGCAAGCCAAGTCAGCACTCTGGACAGCTCCCAGTGAATTTTGCTGGCTGAGCTACAACAGATGTTGTCTAAGCAAAGGACTTGAGTCCCCTGAAGGCTTAAAAGGGGCTAGCAAAGATTTCTCTAGCATTGCCTCCGTCATACCTTGCCTGATCAGGTAACTTGTGATGGGGTACACTATATATATATATATATATATATATATATATATATATATATATATATATTTGCTTTCGTAGATTTTCACGGGTACAGGAATGCAGGTTTTGGTGTCCTCGGGTGTCTTCCCGTGTAAAAGTTGGGGTGTCTAGGCGACGTTTCGACGAGGTCTCACTCGTCATCTTCAGGCTGGTGCTTTCGGCTTCTTGTTACTGGAACAGAGCAGGATCTCAGTGTTTGAGTTCCTATAAATACTGTAGAGGGGGTGTGGTGTATAGCCTCCAATGTTCTGGGCAGAGAGGAAGTTCCCAGGCTAGTGTGCCTTTTCTTCTTTTGTTCCTTAATTACTTGAGAGATATCTTGAGTGATTTCTTGAGTGATATCCTGAGTACCACTTAGGTGGGTCATTAGGTGTGGATTAGTTGTTAAAGTCTTTGTGTCTTGACCTCTTGAACTTTGTGAAGAGTTTTCCTGAGAAGATGGCTGTACTGTACTTAGTTGTGCTCTGGCTTGGCTTCGTGTATAGGGGCGAGCTGCGAAGCCAAGCCAGAGCACAACTAAGTACAGTACAGCCATCTTCTCAGGAAAACTCTTCACAAAGTTCAAGAGGTCAAGACACAAAGACTTTAACAACTAATCCACACCTAATGACCCACCTAAGTGGTACTCAGGATATCACTCAAGAAATCACTCAAGATATCTCTCAAGTAATTAAGGAACAAAAGAAGAAAAGGCACACTAGCCTGGGAACTTCCTCTCTGCCCAGAACATTGGAGGCTATACACCACACCCCCTCTACAGTATTTATAGGAACTCAAACACTGAGATCCTGCTCTGTTCCAGTAACAAGAAGCCGAAAGCACCAGCCTGAAGATGACGAGTGAGACCTCGTCGAAACGTCGCCTAGACACCCCAACTTTTACACGGGAAGACACCCGAGGACACCAAAACCTGCATATATATATATATATATAATATTTATTGAACATTTTCAAATATAACAGAAAAAAGAAAAGAAATAAAACATCCATTTTAACCTTATTTTCATTAGCATCTTGCCAGGACTTCCCCACCCCACCCCCTCTTGTATTCCAATTCCTTCAAATAGATTCAGCAAGTTCTTACCCCAAATTTTAAACTTATTATAGTTAACCCAATGTTAAGAATGTTTTTCCATCCCCTAAAATCGACCCCGCTCCCTTCCACGAGTTCCCCTCTTTAATATGCAGAACAGATTAAAATAAAAGAAAATAGAACAAAGAATAAAGTATAATTTAACACCCTTTGGATTCCAAATTTCCCTCCCCCCTTTCCCGGTTGCGTTCCCCAATGTCCATCAATGCCTGTTGTCATCCTGGAGATCCCACATCTAGGCCGAAATCCTTCACCAGTCCACTTTGCCGTCTTTTTAATAGTCTTTGCCGTCTTTTTGATCATCTTTAGTTTCAAGCGTCCAATCTTGGAAAAGCTCTATCTCAAAAAGGTCCATTTTTCCCATCCAGATCTCTGTATTTAAGAGTAAAAACTCCAATTTTGTTTCTTTAGACCTTTCAAATCTGGATGTCCCAAATGTTCCCACTTCCAGCTTTGTCCAATTCTTGTTGTTCATGTTGTTCTTATTATTCTCTCTCCTCACTTTCCTCTAGTTTCTTTTCCTGCTCTCCTGCAAAAATGTTCCAATTCCAAAAGCTTCTAAATCCCCTACAGAGGCTTTGTTATTCAGGAACAAAACTTTACGTCAAGTCCCTTCCATTCTTCAATAGATAAATCTATTGTCTCCTTTAGTGTAGAGACCTCTGTAGACAAAATAGTGTTCCATTTCTGCAGTTTCCCAGGAGATAAAAAGTCCAATTCAAATTCCATGCCAGCAATACTTGTAGTGTCCCACAGCCCCTCTAGAGGGATTATAGTAACTCAGTTTCCTTCCAGATCGCACCCAACAGTCAAAGTAACTTGTTATTCCTTGTTTTAAACAATTTATATCTAATTTGTAACAAATGTAACCGGCAAAGTCCTCATAACAAAGTTCTCTTTTTATTCTTCAGCTTTGACAGCTCCTTTGACAGCTGTCAAAGCCTCTGTTTCTCCTCTCCCAGCGCTCTCGCGGATCGCTCCCGGTTCCCGGGGGGGGGGGGTTGCATTTTAGCTCACGTTCTACTTTTCTCCTCCAGCCCAGTCTTATAATCTTCCATCGTGAAATTAGTGACTTTATCAAAATAAGGTAGCACTCGATCTTAGTTGTTAAATCCTTTGCTTTAGATCCTCTACGACAGGGGGGAGGCGGACTTCCTTTTTGCACCTCCCCCGCTCGCTCGGAATTTAATTTTTTTTTTCCTTTTTAAGTCCAGTTTCCAATTACTCACGGGTTATTCTTTTTAATCCGAATTTTCAATGGAAGAAGTCAGCGCTCTCCGCCAAATGGCATGCGGCTTTGCTCGGCAGGGGAAGCGGAGGACTCATAGCACCACACACCCCCCGGCACCCGCTCCGTAGCCTTTAAAAAGGCTCCTTCGCGGGTCGGGGGGGCGCAAATGGTGCCCGCCGAGTCACCATGCCCATGGGTTTCAGCGCCCATGGTTTTTGAGGGTCCCCGCGACGCCGACGCGGTAGAACCCAGCCCCGGCTGAGCAGGCTCCCTCCGGAGCTCGGAGGGAGTCCGCCATTCGGCGATGGCGCCAACCCGGAAGTCCTCTATCTATCTATCTATCTATCTATCTATCTATCTATCTATCTATATTATAGAGAGAGAGAGAGAGAGATTTTCAGGTTTATACATTTCAATAATTTTACAGTCATTTTAACATTCCGAAACTTGACTTCCTTCCCCCTCTTTCTGCAGTTCCTTAGATTTATTTTCAATATTTTCTGCATATTCCAAACTAACTTAATTTATTCATTTATTCGTCTGCTTTAAATGTATACTCTTATGAAACTGAAGGTTATTACAACGAACCTGCCGATGTTCTTATCTGTTTACAGTTTGTTTGTAAATACAGTTGTACCTTGGTTCTCAAACAGAATGCGTTCCTGGAGTCCGTTCAACTCCCGGAACAGTTTGAAAACCAAGGCGCGGCTTCCAATTGGCTGCAGGAGCAGCCAATTGGAAGCTACGCCAGACGTTTGGCTTCCAAAAATCATTCAAAAACTGGAACACTCATTTCCGAGTTTCAATCGTCCGGGATCCAATTTGTTCGGGAGCCAAGGAGTTTGAGATCCGAGGTATGACTGTATTCACTAAACCATTTCCGTTGTTTTATAAAGAGTCGAGAGAGTGTCATAGAGCCAGATCCCGATCGTGTGTTTTTCGTTGTCTCCCTCCAGAAAAACCATGTTTACAAGAAGACCCTCCAAGCCTTAATCTACCCCATCTCTTGCACAACCCCCCACAACTTCGAGGTGTGGACCGCCACAACACCCACCTACTGTTACGAGTGCGAGGGTCTGCTCTGGGGCATTGCGCGCCAAGGCATGCGGTGTACAGAATGCGGAGTCAAGTGCCACGAGAAGTGTCAAGACCTGCTCAACGCCGACTGCTTGCAAAGTGAGGAGGGGGTGCCTTGTTCGCTTGGGTTTGTCTTGGGGTCGGAGGCTGTAGATTTCTATCTGAACTGAGAGCAACAAAATACACAACCTGCGTTTCCAAAATCTGCAGCTTCTCACCACAGTTAGCAAAGGCAATCTGCCAATAAAAATAATACAATGTCTTGTTTTTTTATTACCATCATTGTATTATTATTATTATTATTATTATTATTATTATTATTATTATTATTAAAAGATCATAACAACAGTCTCCTAGATCAGTGTTTCCCAACCTTGGGTCTCCAGCTGTTTTGGGACTACAACTCCCATCATTCCTAGCTAGCAAGACTAGTGGTCAGGGATGATGGGAACTGTAGTCTGAAAACAGCTGGAGACCCAAGGTTGGGAAACGCTGTCCTAGATTAGGCCAATGGTGTATCTAGATGGGTGTCGATCAGAAGGTCGGCGGTTCAAATCCTCGCGACGGGGTGAGCTCCCGTTGCTCAGTCCCAGCTCCTGCCAACCAAGCAGTTCGAAAGCACGCCGGCACAAGTAGATAAATAAAGGTAAAGGGACCCCTGACCATTAGGTCCAGTCGTGACCGACTCTGGGGTTGCGGCGCTCATCTCGCTTTACTGGCGGAGGGAGCCGGCGTACAGCTTCCGGGTCATGTGGCCAGCAGGACTAAGCCGCTTCTGGTGAACCAGAGCAGCTCACAGAAACGCCGTTTACCTTCCCGCTGGAGTGGTGCCTATTTATCTACTTGCACTTTGACGTGCTTTTGAACTGCTAGGTTGGCAGGAGCAGGGACCGAGCAACGGGAGCTCACCCCATCATTGCGGGGTTTTGAACCACTGAACTTCTGAACGGCAAGCCCTAGACTCTGTGGTTTAACCTGCTTCTACGAAATGTAGAACAGGTTCCCTAATGCGTGGAATAATCAGAATGCATTGCAGTGACGGCGGTGGTAACCCACCCACGGCAAATCTCTCTCTCTCTGTCCAGGGGCGGCTGAGAAAAGTTCCAAGCATGGGGCTGAGGATCGCACGCAGAATATTATCATGGTGCTGAAAGATCGTATGAAGATCCGGGAGCGCAATAAGCCCGAGATCTTTGAGCTGATCCAGGAGATCTTTGCCGTCTCCAAGACCACTCACACCCAGCAGATGAAAGCTGTGAAGCAGAGCGTTCTGGATGGGACCTCAAAGTGGTCAGCCAAGATTAGCATCACAGGTACGTCAAGCCAGTGGCCGTTTATACAGACAGGCATGTAGATATGCGCAAACACAGAGAGCCAGATGAGCATAGAGACATCTTCTTCTTTGGTGATCCCTTGTAGCCCAGTAATATAATAATAATAATAAATTTTTAATTATACTCCGCCCTTCCTGGTGCAAAAACCGGGCTCAGGGCAGCTAACAACAAATTTTAAACACTTCAAAACACTTACCGTATTTTTCGCTCCATAAGATGCACCAGACCACAAGACGCACCTAGTTTTTGGAGGAGGAAAACAAGAAAAAAAATATTCTGAATCTCAGAAGCCAGAACACCAAGAGGGATCGCTGCGCAGTGAAAGCAGCAATCCCTCTTGCTGTTCGGGCTTCTGGGATAGCTGCGCAGCCTGCATTCGCTCCATAAGACGCACACACATTCCCCCTTACTTTTTAGGAGGGGAAAAGTGAGTCTTATAGAGCAAAAAATACGGTAATTATAAAAGCAGCATAAAATACAGTATGAAAACATAAATAACAATAAAATTCAAAAACCAATTAGATAATCCCCAGGGCTAGCTGGCTGAATTGGTCCTACTTGGGCCAGCGAGGAGGCCAGGGGAGAATTAGCTGTGGGGTCTCAGAGCAGGTGATCTTCATAAAAGTGGAGGGAAGAGAAGGGGAATAAAAGATCAGGCTGAATTCAAATTAAAGGCCAGGCGGAATAGCTCTGTCTTACAGGCCCTGCGGAAGGAGGTTAAATCCTGCAGGGCCCTGGTCTCATGGGGCAGAGCATTCCACCAGATCGGAGCCATCACTGAGAAGGCCCTGGCCCTGGTGGAGGATAGTCTGACTTCCTTAGGACCCAGGACCTCTAAACTATGGGTTATTCATGGACCTTAAGGTCCTTTGCAGGACAGACCAGGACAGGCGGTTCTGTAGATACAAGTAAGATTGTCTTCCATGAACATGGTCTTAACAGTGAGTCCGTAAGCGATTGTGGAGGCCAATTCTGGATCCACACGTCCTTCCGCAGTGGGGACAAGAAAGTGGGGCCCTAAGCTATAGCTTGTTTAGCTTATACGTAAATCCAGCAATGTCCTTCCCAGTCTCATCACCTACAAATAGGGATGCAAGCTGTGGGCAGACTCTTTTTGTCTCTGCCCTCTAACTGAGGTCCTTGGCCTGCCCCTCACTAGCTGCGCAGCCTGGGATTCATTTTGGACTCACAGCTGTCCATGGAGGCGCAGGTTAATTCTTTGTCCAGGGCAGCTCCATCTGGTACGCAGGATGAGACCCTCCCTGCCCATGGACTGTCTGGCCAGAGTGGTGCATGCTCTGGTTATCTCCCGCTTGGACTACTGCCATGCGCTCTACGTGGGGCTACCTCAGAAGGTGACCCGGAAACTACAACTAATCCAGAACGCGGCAGCCAGACTGGTGACTCGGAGTGGAGACCACATAACACTGGTCCTGAGAGATCTGCATTGGCTCCCAGTACATTTCCGAGCACAATTCAAAGTGTTCACCCTAAACGGCTTCGGTCCTGTATACCTGAAGGAGCGTCTCCACCTCCATCGTCCAGCCTGGACACTGAGGTCCAGTGCCGAGGGCCTTCTGGAGGTTCCCTCATTGCGAGAAGTGAGGGTACAGGGAACCAGGCAGAGGGCCTTCTCGGTCGTGGCACCCACCCTGTGGAACACCCTCCCTTCAGATGTGAAGGAAATAAGCAGCTATCCTATCTTTAAAAGACATCTGAAGGCAGCCCTGTTCAGGGATGTTTTTAATATTTAATGCTGTACTGTTTTTAGCACTTGATTGCGAGCCGCCCAGAGTGGCTGCGGAAACTCAGCCAGATGGGTGGGGTATAAATAATAAATTATTATTCTTATTTCCACCCTCATTTTTCTCTCTTTGTGTTTTGTGGCTGTTTTTTGGGGGGTCGCCCCCGGCCGTGGGTGCGCATGAAACCCATCGAAACGGTACTCGGCTGTGCATGGGATCGCTCGACCAGTGGTTTGCGCGCAAGGGCTTCAGGCGAAGGACAAGACCGGGTCCAGCGACCCGTATGTCACCGTCCAAGTCGGGAAGACGAAAAAGAGGACCAAAACCATCTACGGCAACCTGAACCCGATCTGGGAGGAGAACTTCCACTTGTGAGTTGATATCTCGGGGTCTTCGTCTCTAGCATGTATCAAATCTGGGGTTCCCAAACTGTGGTCCGTAGACTGCCGGCGGGTCCATGGGCTTCATTCAAGGAGCCCAAGCTTACAATTTAAATTGGTTGGGCTTCTATGGCATGCAAGATGTAATGCAATATAAGAAATAAAAGAAGCAACAGAAAATTCAGTGAAGATCCGGACAACATCTAGGTGGTCCACTGAGACTGTCAGCAATTTTCAAGAGCTCTAGCGGTCAGGGGAAGTTTGAGGACCGCTCAGTTAGATGCAGCAAGAGATGAACCTGTCACCCGGTGTGGCAAAGTGGTTAGAGTATCAGCCTAGGACCTGGAGACCAGGGTTCAAATCTTCACTTGGCCACAAAGCTCACTGGGCAGTCTTGGGGCAGGCACTGTCCTTTAGCCTGACCTACCTCACAGGGTTAGGGATGCGGGTGGTGCTGTGGGTTAAACCACAGAGACTAGGACTTGTCGATCAGAAGGTCGGCGGTTCGAATCCCCGCGACGGGGTGAGCTTCCGTTGCTCAGACCCTGCCCCTGCCAACCTAGCCGTTCGAAAGCACGTCAAAGTGCAAGTAGATCAATAGGTACCGCTCTGGCGGGAAGGTAAACGGCGTTTCTGTGCGCTGCTCTGGTTTGCCAGAAGTGGCTTAGTCCTGCTGGCCACATGACCCGGAAGCTGGACGCCGGCTCCCTCACCCAGTAAAGCGAGATGAGCGCCGCAACCCCAGAGTCGGCCATGACTGGACCTAATGGTCAGGGGTCCCTTTACCTTTACCTCACAGGGTTCTTGTGGGGGGTAAAGCCATGGAGGTGTGGGGAAGAACCACACACCCCGTCATGATCTCCTCAGAGAATAGGTTTTGCGGGGGGAACTCTGGGAACTGTAGCCCTGCGAGCTGAGGATCTCGAACAGCTCTCATTTGTGACATTGCTTTCTTCTCCCGCAACAACAGTGAATGCCATAACTCCTCCGATCGAATCAAGGTGCGTGTCTGGGACGAAGATGACGACATCAAGTCTAGGGTGAAGCAGCGCTTTAAGAGGGAATCCGACGACTTTCTGGGCCAGACCATCATCGAGGTGCGGACGTTGAGTGGGGAGATGGACGTCTGGTACAATTTGGGTAAGCGACTGTGAAGGCGGCAGGGGCAGTCCTCTGAACTGTTGAGTCCCAACACCCTGGGGGTTGTCCAACCATCTGAGTGGGCCTGAGGCAGTTGCAGAGTCCAAGCTGGGCACAAGTTAAGCTCTAGAGCAGCGATGGGAAAACCTGTGGTCCTGCAGAGGTTGTTGAAATATCTTCCTCTTCCTCTCCCTCTCCCTCTCCCTCTCCCTCTCCCTCTCCCTCTCCCTCTCCCTCTCCCTCTCCCTCTTCTTCCTCTTCTTCCTCTTCTTCCTCTTCTTCCACTTCTTCTTCCTCCTCCTCTTTTTCTTCTTCTTCTTCTTCTTCCTCCTCTTCCTCTTCTTCTCCTTCTTCTTCCTCTTCCTCTTCTTCTTCTTCCTCTTCGTCTTTTTCTTCTCCTTCTTCCTCTTCTCCTTCTTCCTCTTCATCTTCTTCCTTCTTTCTTTTCTTTCTTCTTTCTTCTTTGGCGATCACTCATACCCGAGTAAGATTGTCTTCCATAAACACGGTTTTAACAATGAGTCTGTAATCCAGGTAATAACCCAGGTAATACAGTTGGGGGGGAGACAGACCAATAGAGGTGGCTTTTTAAGCCATGGTTTTCTGCCATTTGCTGACAAATTCCTCATTGGTCAGGCGTTGGTACAAACCCTGGCCTAGATCAAACACCGAAATCCTGAGCCAATGTTTTAGGGCAGCCCACCATGCTTTAGTTGAAATAGGGCATTCACCAGCTTCTAACAGAAGTATGGGGTTGGGGACACAGTTGAGTACCTGCAGCAGAGATCGTAGAAATTTTGCCTGAAAGCCATCATTATCAGGCAACTTGTTCTCTGCACACCTGCGCAATATAACTGACCTTTCTCCAAACACGATGCCTGCTACCAAATTCTCCCCTGGACTGTTTCAGATAAGCGGACGGACAAATCGGCCGTCTCTGGGGCTATCCGCCTGCACATCAGCGTGGAGATCAAAGGCGAGGAGAAAGTGGCGCCGTATCATGTGCAATACACCTGCCTACATGAGGTAAGTATGATGCCCTTGCTGTTCTGGAATCCCAAAAACATCAGCCAGCCTTGCATTTGCCATTTCTGCTGCGTTTAATCAAGCTGCGTCACTGCTGCTTCAAACCTCATTCCAAAAGCACTTTTAAAGGTACTTTCGGTTTTCAAGCCTCCCAAGCCTGTGAGCTTGTGCCTTTGAGCCTTTGCGCCGCGTGTGAGCCTTTGCCGCAGCAAATGGCTTTAAAAGTTCAAAGTCCAGCCATAAAGCCATTAACTAGAAGCTGGCAGGCTGCCCGGAGCATGAGCACATACCTCTCATCAATCAACTTGACGCGCAGAACAGATAACACTGATCCGTTTCTCTGTTCCTCTGCCGGCACTCCGACTCGACTTCTGGAGTCCATCCTTCAGTTTGATTGCGTTTTTCTGGGCCCTGAACCAAAAATGTTATATTTGCAGGCTCCTCTACACAGCGGAAGGATGAGCAGTACGTGCCACATACTTTACTTTACTTTATTTACACTTCAGTGCTGAGAGAATACAAACATGCATCTTGCCTCTGCGAGAGCAGAGAAGCAACTCCCCTCTCGGAAACAAAGAACACCGAGAGAACAGTGAAAAACAGGAAACCAGTGTACGTCACATCCAGTCTCCCATTCCCGTGGGAAACCCAACAGTACTCTGACTGTGGAATGCAAAACATTGTCCCGTGACAAGCACTTCGCTGCACAGTGAAGGAAGCAGAAACCAACAAGTTCCACACCCATGCTGCTAGGAACCAGGGCTTTGCACAGTCCCTCTCTGATCTGCCGGGGGGGGGGGTGTTGTCCTTCCCTGGGCCCAAAGAGCAGAAAAACCTCCCCCTCCCTGCAAGTGGGTCCTGAATTAGTTCAGAAGAAAGGGCTGGTGTTTCTCTTTGGCCGTTGGAAACAGTGTCCAGCCGGAAAATCGCTGAAACGTCTGGGAAAATCTGGACGTATGACAACCCATTAAACTGGGTAATATTGCAAGCTTCAGCTGCCATCGCTATACAGTGGTACCTTGGCTTACATACGCTTCAGGTTACAGACGCTTCAGGTTACAGACTCCGCTAACCCAGAAATAGTACCTCGGGTTAAGAACTTTGCTTCAGGATGAGAACAGAAATCGTGCTCCGGTGGTGTGGCAGCAGCGGGAGACCCCATTAGCTAAAGTGGTGCTTCAGGTTAAGAACAGACCTCCGGAACGAATTAAGTACTTAACCCGAGGTACCACTGTATACTGTTTCTGGTCGTCGTCTTCTTTGGCGATCCCTCATAGCCGAGTAAGATTGTCTTCCATAAACATGGTTTTAGCAGTGAGTCCGTAAGTGACTGTGGAGGCCACTTCTGGACCCACACGTCCTTCCACAGTGGGGACATAGGTTTCCACGCAGGAGTTGATCCCGGCGAGGGTTTGCCAAGCCTGCCTTCCTCTTGGCACGTTTCTCCCTTGCGTCCTGAGTTCGAGTGTCTTCAAAGCCCACGACACCTTTGGCAAAGGCTGTTCTCCAACTGGAGCGCACACAGGCCAGTGTTTCCCAGTTGTCGGTGTTTATACTACATTTTTAAAGATTTGCCTTGAGACAGTCTTTGAACCTCTTTTGTTGACCACCAGCTTTCCATTTTTAAGTTCGGAATAGAGGAGTTGCTTTGGAAGACGATCATCAGGCATCCGCACAACATGACCAGTCCAACAAAGTTGATGTTGCTTCGACACTGGTGATCTTTGCTTCTTCCAGTACACTGGCATTAGTTCGCCTGTCTTCCCAAGTGATGTGTACAAATTTCCAGAGGCACCGTTGATGGAATTTTCTGAGGAGTTGGAGGTGGCGTTTATAAGTGGGACTGTTTGTAGTATAGCCTCCGCCATAGGTACATGGCTTTTCTGTTTTAATTTTAACACCCTCTACACACACACACGCCTCTCTCAATGTCTCGTTAGAACCTCTTCCATTTCGTGACGGACATCCAAAACAATGGCGTGGTGAAGATACCCGAGGCGAAGGGTGACGACGCGTGGAAAGTGTACTTCGACGAAACTGCCCAGGAGATTGTGGACGAGTTTGCTATGAGATATGGAGTGGAGTCCATCTATCAGGCCATGACGTGAGTCTCTGTGGGAATAATAATAATAATAATAATAATAATAATAATAATAATAATAATAATAATTTATTTATTAATACCCCACCCATCTGGCTGGGTTGCCCCAGCCACTCGGGGTGGTTCCCAACAGAGTAGTAAAAATATGATAAAACACCAAACATTAAAAACTTCCCTAAACAGGGCTGCCTTCAGATGTCTTCTAAAAGTCATTAAGTTGTTTATCTCCCTGACATCTGATGGGAGGGCGTTCCACAGGGCGGGCGCCACCACCGAGAAGGCCCTCTGCCTGATTCCCGGGCAGAACAATGGGGGTGAAGACGCTCCTTCAGGGATACCTATGTAAGTCTTCTAGGTCTCTGAGGGCCTTCTGGTGGTTCCTTCCCTGCAAGAAGTGAGATTACAGGGAACCAGGCAGAGGGCCTTCTCGGTGGTGGTGCCCTCCCTGTGGAACGCCCTCCCATCTGGCTGGGTCTCCCCAGCCACCCTGGGCAGCTTCCAACAAAGTATTAAAATACAGTGGTCTGTTAAACATTAAAAACTTCCCCTTAACAGGGCTGCCTTCAGATGTCTTCTAAAAGTCAGGTAGTTGTTTATCTCCTTGACATCTGGTGGGAGGGCGTTCCACAGGGAGGGTGCCACCACCGAGAAGGCCCTCTGCCTGGTTCCCTGCAACCTCACTTCTTGCAGGGAGGGAACTGCCAAAAGCCCCTCGGGAGATGGACCCCGGTGTCCGGGCAGAACGATGAGGGTGGAGACGCTCCTTCTATAATAATAATAGTCCCTGATGAAATCTCAGGCTATGTCCCATTTTCTCTGTCGCAGCTGTCTTTCAATGGTGCCAAGCGCAAGGTTTCAGGCTGCTTTCCTAAATCCCGAGTTGCGTTGACTGTGGTTTCCCCCTCCTCCTTTCCTTGTTTTCTTTTCCTTCCAGGCATTTTGCCTGCCTGTCTTCAAAATATATGTGCCCTGGGGTGCCAGCAGTCATGAGCACTCTGTTGGCCAACATCAACGCTTATTACGCTCATACAACTGCCTCTACCAACGTCTCTGCCTCTGACCGTTTTGCCGCGTCCAATTTCGGGGTAAGTCCGATGGTGCGTAGAACACTCATTTCTTACTTTTACTCTCTCCTTTTTCCCCCGGGGGGAGGGGGGTGCATGGCGGTAGAGAGGACCCTACCAAAAAAAACCATCGCCACAGAGTCCGAAATTCGGCAAAAGAAGAAGCACCGGCTGTTCCTCTTCCCCATGAAACGCCGCAACAGTTTTTGCAGAGCAGGAATCAGGGGCAGCGTTTTAGCACAGGCTTTGCGACCTTATACCGTATTTTTTGCTCTATAAGACGCACCAGACCACAAGACACACCTAGTTTTTGGAGGAGGAAAACAAAAAAAAAAAAATAGATTCTGAATCTCAGAAGCCAGAACAGCAAGAAGGATCGCTGCGCAGCGAAAGCAGCAATCCCTCTTGCTGTTCTGGCTTCTGGGATAGCTGCGCAGCCTGCATTCGCTCCGTAAGACGCACACACATTTCCCCTTACTTTTTAGGAGGGAAAAAGTGAGTCTTATAGAGCAAAAAATACGGTAATCACAGGGTTTCTCCAGCAGTCGCTGTCGGACTACAACTCCCATCATCCCTAGCTAGCGGGACCAGTGGTCAGGGATGATGGGGACTGTAGTCCAGAAGTGGCCAGAAACCCAATGGAGAAGAACTGGAAAGGGCACACAAAGTGAGGTGCTACCAAAACCATGACGCAGTGCGACTGGGAGCCGGCCAGTATGATTGGGAAACATGGTCTAATTTCAACTCTGCTAAAATAATATAATTTAATAAGAGGCAAATTGTGGGGAATGCGACCTGGCCTGTTCTGTGGTGACTTTTTTTGTTGGAGTCCTCTGTAGAAATGGTCACAGCCTGCAACCGGACTGAGGCCTCCTGGCTTAGTCGACCTAAGGCGCTTGAGTTATTAGGAGTGCCGTTCATATCTAAATATATCACCATGCCTTCCTCGAAGGACCTCAGGATTGTGTACATGTTTCTTCTCCCCTCGTGAACTGCGCGATTAACCCAACGAGGTAGCCTCAACCGAGAGATTGAAGGAATGGGTTCCCCAAACCCAAAATTGACTGTGCAGACAGTTTGAAACAGGCACCAAAATCCCTATTTTTCCTTAGCTAAAATCCATTAACTTGAGCTCTGAGTCAATGTATAAACAAAAACCCGGCCATGCTCAGAGCCCTCTCCTTTATCAGTTCATGACGGCAAGGATGGCCTTGACTGTTCCAGTAGAACAGGGATGACACGTCTAGGTCTTCTCTTACGTCCTGGACACACTCTGACGCACAGACCTAGTCTGGGAACAGCGCCAGAGTGTGTTCTTGGAGATGATGACCACTTGCTCCAAGATAAGAGTAGGGATAGGAATACCCTTTTATGGTCAGAAGTACAGGAAGGAAAACCCTTTTATGGTTAAGAGTGCTACAGCAGGAACATCTGTGATGTCAACCTGCGTGTACAAGCTGACGTGGCTGGATTCCTGGGGAAGGGGGGAGAGGGTGCCTGGAGGATATATATACTGCGTGAAACTTGTCATTTCTTTGGACTTGCTGTGGACTTGATCACGCAAGTGCCTTCTGCTATCCGGAGAGCAGAATAAACTCTTTCTTTGAATCAACCTTGGTGTCATTTGACTTCCTTCCTCCCGTCCGGGAGCAACGCAGAGCCCACCAATCGGTAAAGTCTAATAAGGCTACAAGATGACACCGTTCAGAGGCCGCACACCAATGGTGGGCATGGACAAAGGTGGAGGTGGCCACAATCTAGGGTTGCCATATGTCCTCCTTTTCCAGGACATGCCCTCTTCAGGTATGGCTGACATATGTGGCCTAGGACCCACGTACCTACGAGACCGCCTCTCCTGGTATGCCCTGCGGAGGACCTTAAGCTCCACAAGTGACAATCAAACTGCCAACCTTCCGATCAGCAAGCCCGAGAGGCTCAGTGGTTTAGACCATATAGTCATGTGGCCAGCAGGACTAAGCTGCTTCTGGCAAACCAGAGCAGCGCACGGAAACGCCCTTTACCTTCCCGCCAGAGCGGTACCTATTTATCTACTTGCGCTGGTGTGCTTTCGAACTGCTAGGTTGGCAGGAGCAGGGACCGAGCAACGGGAGCTCACCCCGTCATTGCGGGGATTCAAACCGCTGACCTTCCGATCGGCAAGTCCTAGGCTCTGTGGTTTAATCCACAGCTCCCCTCGCATCCCCTGACATGTAGGAGGGGTATTTAAAAGGAGAGTTGTCACAACAGCGATCCGTAGCTTAAAGTAGAAGTCGGAAAATGTCCCCTCTTTTTCACTCTTTAAAACATGGCAACCCTACCATAACCCCACGAACACAAGCCACAGGACACATGAGAGACCCCAGATGAGAGATTGAGGACTTAATGTACACCGTCTTGCGTTCCACGATGGAAGAAAGCTCATAAGACAAATGTGAAATAATAATTTCCACTGATGAAGGAGCAATGTCTGAAATAGCTCCTTGCTTCCTTCCGGGAGAATTCCTGGCTTTTGTTATGAGCGAGGAAGTTCATCCCCTGGCCTCAATATGTTGATATATAGACGACTAAGTCAGGAATGCTTCAGGACGGCGATGGTTTGTGCGGGAAAGGCGTGGCAAAGTCTGGAAAGGTGCCGATCTGGAGATCATTTTCCCCAGTGCAACTACTGTCGCCTGCAAAGACTGAGAAGGGATACTTAGTGAAGGGAGACATTTTGAGCCTTATTTTGGAAAGCATGATGGAGAAATTGAGCTTTCCCACCAGATGCCGTATTTTTCGCTCTATAGGACGCACCCGACCATAGGACGCACCTTGTTTTAGAGGGGGAGAACAAGAAAAAAAATCTCTCCCCCTCTCTGCTCAGCGCCCCTTCAGTGAAGCAGCAGGAGAAACAGAGCCCCTTCCATTTCTCCTCCCGCTTGGCTGAAGGGGCACTGCACAGCTCTCCCTCTCTGCTGAAGCCAGGAGAGTCTTGCTCTCCCGGCTTCAGCAAAAGGAACCCGAAGCCTTTGGAGCGCAGTGCAAGTTCCCGCTGCGCTCCAAAGGCTTCAGGCTGCTATCCCTGAAGCCTGGAGAGCGAGAGGGGTCGGTGCGCTGACCCCTCTTGCTCTCCAGGCTTCAGAGAAAGCAACGCGTAGCCTCCGGAGTGCGGAGGGAGCGCTCCCTCTGCGCTTCGGAGGCTTCGCGTTGCTATCGCTGAAGCCAAGGAGCCTGCATTCGCTCCATAGGACGCACACACATTTCCCCTTAATTTTTGGAGGGGGAAAAGTGCGTCCTATAGAGCAAGAAATACGGTAGGTGGGGAGCTGTCCAGCAGTCAGAAGGAAATCCTGTCTGGGGGTCAGGTTGGCAAACCACGTTCTGGGTTGCAACTGGTTTGGGAGCAGGGGAGGGCAGAAAGTTGAAGTCGAATGGGAGGGGGAATCTACTGGAAAGTTGCGACGAGCTCGGTGGCTCAGTTACCACTCACGCTGACGCGCCCACTCTCACTTAAATATATTTCCCACCCCCCTCACTGAACAACCTTTTGCTAGCGTACACGTTAGTCAACCAACACAAACGTGCAAGTAATTTTCCCTAGCCTAGTGCATATTTGTACACCATTTCCGAGCACAATTCAGAGTGTTGGGGCTGACCTTGAAAGCCCTAAACGGCCTCAGTCCAGTATATCTGAAGGAGCTTCTCCACCCCCATCGTTCTGCCCAGACACTGAGGTCCAGCGCCGAGGGCCTTCTGGCGGTTCCCTCCCTGCGAGAAGCCAAGTTACAGGGAACCAGGCAGAGGGCCTTCTCGGTGGTGGCCCCCGCCCTGTGGAACACCCTCCCACCAGATGTCAGAGAGAGCAACAACTACTAGACTTTTAGAAGACATCTGAAGGCAGCCCTGTTTAGGGAAGCTTTTAATGTTTGATGTATTACAGTATTTTAATATTATTTTGGAAGCCGCCCAGAGTGGCTGGGGAAGCCCAGCCAGATGGGC
This sequence comes from Podarcis erhardii, assembly GCF_964252035.2. Classification (NCBI taxonomy): domain Eukaryota; kingdom Metazoa; phylum Chordata; class Lepidosauria; order Squamata; family Lacertidae; genus Podarcis; species Podarcis erhardii. The sequence goes on along the minus strand of NC_138516.1, from coordinate 9,892,127 downwards.
GGGGTATAAATAAATAAATAAATAAATTAAATTATTATTATTATTATTATTATTATTATTATTATTATTATTATTTAATTTATTTATTTAGGCACACTTCTCCACTCAATAAATGCATTTTGGTAAACACCATTTATTTGGAGAACTGTATTGGAAAATTCAGATGAATGTGAATTTTTTGAAGGATGACTATGCCTCAGTTCTGTTGTTTCACAGGCAGAGGAAGTTTGCCCCAGCCCAGGAGGAAACAGGAAGTTCTGACAGGCTGGAGCAAACATCCCCTTTCATGTCCACTCTAGGAATGTTGTACTTGGCTGCTATTTATGTATCCCATACACAGGAGGCTGTGATGCCCTCTATTCTTAAGGTAAAGGTAAAGGGACCCCTGACCATTAGGTCCAGTCACGGACGACTCTGGGGTTGTGGCGCTCATCTCGCTTTATTGTCTGAGGGAGCCGGCGTACAGCTTCCGGGTCATAGTGGCCAGCAGGACTAAGCCGCTTCTGGCCAACCAGAGCAGCGCACGGAAACATGTTTACCTTCCCGCCGGAGCGGTACCTACTTATCTACTTGCACTTTGATGCACTTTCGAACTGCGAGGTTGGCAGGAGCAGGGACCGAGCAACGGGAGCTCACCCTGTCGCAGGATTCGAACTGCCGACCTTCTGAGGCAAGTCGTAGGCTCTGTGGTTTAACCCACAGTGCCACCTGCTCTTTAAAAGAGGATTGGCCAAATTCGTGGAGGAGAGGGCTATCAATGGCGGCTAGCCATGATCATAGCTCTGCCTCAACAGTTGGGGTGCTTCTGAAAACCAGCATCTGGAAATCACAGGAGGGGAGAGTTGGTCTTGGGTTCAAATCCTGGTTTCTGGTTTCCAGTGGGTATCTAGTTGGTCACTGTGAGACTAGGCGGGCCCCAGGCTCTTCTGATATTCTTACATTCTTAGAACACAAAGAAGCAGGCAGCCAAGTGGATTGAATTGCAGATATGAGGCAGGTTGGTGACCACTTTTCTCGCACTCTCACTGCATGCGGTCTTTGTAGTCTTTGCCCAGCATGCGCTGGTGCAGCTGGAAGACTACAAAACCCCATGGTGCAGTTTCAGAGGCAGGGAAGCCTACATCATAGCTGTCAACTTTTCTTGCGAGGAATCCTATTCGGAATAAGGGAATTTCCCTTTAAAAAAGGGAAAAGGTGACAGCTATGGCCCACATGGCAACAGGGACACATAGACCAGCGGCAACGTGGATTTCAGTTCTGATGCGCAGGGAGTGTGTGGGAATCTTAGCGAGGTGCATATCAGTTGCGCTGAGGGAAGTGACCTTGTACATTGAGCCCCTTTCCCCATGACTCTGCTACACCGTTTTAACTTAACAGGAGTTTTTGAAAACAGGTTTTTTCTCTTCTCTGTGCATTTTCCAAAAGTCGACGGCCGGAGGCTTGTTCACGCCGCAAAATTGGGGGTCTGTGGTTGAGGCCATGTGGCCTCAACACATTAAAAGAGATCAGGGCTGTGGAGAAGAGGGAGGTTTGCACCCCCCAAAAAAATTTTCTGAAGGCCAAGAACAACAGCCCTGCCTAGTTTGTCAAAGGCGACCGATTGCAAAAACGAAACTGCAAAACATTGCAAAAATACTGGAGAAATTTATGTCTGGGGAATGTCTGATTTACCGACTACTACCACAAAGTGTGTGTGTTAACAAGCCTTCGGCTCTGCTTCTGTATAAAACCAATTCTGTTTTGCGGTTAGGGATGTGTTTAGCCCTCGACAGGACTGTCTTTGTTTTCTTGGTCTCTCATTTTCTCTCCATCACGGCTTCGAAAAGAAAAGAAAAAAAAAAAGATCATTTTGATAGAAATCAAATGTTAGGCTTTGTACAAACCGTGTTTCTTTCTTTCTTCTTTTTCCCTCTCAGAGAGAGCCTAAAATTTGGGCGTTTTCCCTCTCCCCCCAAAAAACCAGACTGTGTCGCTTTAACCCTCTGTGTGCCGGTGCTAAGGGGTGCTACGGAGGCTGTGTTGTGGCGGATGCGCAACCGTGTTCTTTTTGTTGCAAGGATTGCTTTTTTGTTGTCTCTCGCAACCTTAGTGGTCAAGGGAGATGTAGGAACTGGGGGGTGGGGTGGGGTGGGGTAGGGTGTGGGTGGGTCGAGGGAAAAGGAGGGCTCAGCTAGAGATGGAGGGGGGGAAGCAGAGACAGTGGGTACCGGAGGGGTGTTTGTTGGTCTGTGTTTGGGGGTGGACGGCAGATCTTGGAGGCCAGCCAAAGACATTTTGCTAACTGGGGCGATAGGCAAGGTTAGTGTGTTGCTTCCCTTCTTACACATACGCAACTGGGTGTCCTTTTAGCCCTGGGGAGATGCACGGTGCACAGGCTGAACTTTGCTTCAGCACCGGCCGATCGGACAGCGCACAATACCAACATGGCAGGCAATTGCTTCTCACTTCAGCACCAGAGGACTGGACAGCTCCTTCCACATCATCCAAGGAAGGCGTGGCCTTGTTGACCATGTGTGTCCGTCCCTCTCAGACATAATCAAAAAACAATGTGCTATGAGATTAACCCCACTCAGTGGACCAGAATGTGGTCTAAAGGTAAAGGGACCCCTGACCGTTTGGTCCAGTCATGGCCGACTCTGGGGTTGCAGCGTTCATCTTGCTTTACTGGCCGAGGGAGCCGGCGTACAGCTTCCGGGTCATGTGGCCAGCAGGACTAAGCCGCTTCTGGCGAACCAGAGCAGCGCACGGAAACGCCGTTTACCTTCCCGCTGGAGTGGTACCTATTTATCTACTTGCACTTTGACGTGCTTTCGAACTGCTAGGTTGGCAGGAGCAGGGACAGAGCAACGGGAGCTCACCCCGTTGCAGGGATTCGAACTGCCGACCTTTTGATCAGCAAGTCCTAGGCTCTGTGGTTTAGACCACAGTGCCACCCACGTCCCATTATTATTATTAAAAAAAGCAATGTCCAAGATCAAAGAAGGTCCCCAGCACTAGCACTCCCTCCCAACTGATTTGGCTGTTCTTCATGCTGTCAAAGAATTTAACAAGAGACACGAAGGGCAACTCTGTCAGATCACCAACTCCCCAAAATACCATTTATATTGCCCATACACTTGTAGGCACCTAATACACATTCCCTGCCACAGTGCACAACTGCTTGTCGTGACGACAGGCCTGACATCCATTTCTTAATATCGCCGTGCAGCGTTTGGGGGGGGGGGGTTGGAAGAGATGCCCTCTCCACTGGGCCCCACAACGCTTCCTTTTTCGCCTGTGGTGCCCCTGCCTTTTGCGCTGCGCATAAGAGCACATGCACAGCGTTATTAAGAAACAGGGAAGCAACCGAGTGGGGAGTCATAGATCTGGGGTTGGGGGCAGCATGGAGAGCAGGTGTCAGGCAGATAGTGGGGTACGGGGACTTAGCTTGATTGGGTAGGGGGAGATTTGGGGGAGGTCGCTCGGTGGGGGTGGGGGAGGGCGACCTCCTCCTAAAGGACTGTTCTCGCTGTCTGCATGCCATGTCGCAAAAACGCTGAGTCCTTCGTCCCCTCCCGCTTTGCTCAAGAGTCTTTGGTGGTGGGGAGGGGGGGGATATCTTGGTGGAAATGTCATGGGCACGTAGCTCAGGTCAATCTCTGTTTCCTGCGTGGGTCAAAAACATGGGCTCCCCCAACCCCCCAAAAAATAGCTTCTTCTGGAGTAAAGGTGATGACACGAAGTGGCCCTAGAGCCCTGTCACGATTGCATCTCTGGGACCAGATAAGTCAGCGGTTCTCAGCCTGTGGGTCCCCAGATGTTGTTGGACTACAACTCCCATCACCCCTGAGCTCTGGCCTTGCTAGCTAGGGGTGATGGGCGTTGTAGTTCAACAACATCTGGGGACCCGCAGGTTGAGAAAGGCTGCCTTAAGCTCAGCTTACACCAGGCTCCCTCAACCAGATGTTGTTGGATTACAACTCCCATGATCCCTTGCTAGCAGGACCAGTGGTCAGGGATGATGGGAACTGTAGTCTCGAAACATCTGGAGGGCTGAGGTTGAGGAAGCCTGGCTTATGCAGACTCTATGGAAGAGCTTCCCCTCTATCCTTTTAGCTCGGTGGTTCTCCACCTGGGGGTCCCCAGATGTTGTTGGACTACAACTCCCATCATCCCTGAGCTCTGGCCTTGCTAGCTAGGGGTGATGGAAGTTGTAGTTCAACATCTGGGGACCAACAGGTTGAGGAAAGGCTGAGATAAGTGGGAAGGTATGGCCCACTCTCGCTCGCACGCATGAAAGCAAAGCAAGCAGGGTTTGGGTTTCCCTGGGTGAAGGAATGGCAGTTTCTCCAAATCAGGCACTTGCCCCGAAGGTGTTAAGCCCAGGAGTTCAACAACTGCTAGCTCCAAGCATGAACTCTCAGCAGGGGGAGAAAAAGACCCCCCTATTGCAGCTGCTTCAAAGGGGACCCCTTTGAAAACAGAAGAAGAGGGCTGGGGGTGCTGTTTTCATGGACAGAATTTCTGAAAGCTCTTCCTCAGCCACGAGAGTTATCTCCCCCCCCCCCCAACCAGGTCTAGGGTACCGCCTGCCCCCCTTTGAGGAAAGCAAGCAAACAGAGGTGATGTCTAGGGAGAAATAGATCAGGAGGGGGTTTAAACCATTTGCAGACTGGCGCCCAGGGGAGAATCAATGGGTGCTCTGAATTCTACCCTCCAGGGAGCAAGGTTTTGGCTCAGCATAGATTGCTCCAATAAGGAAGGTGCTTAGCTCTCCATCCCAGTGAAAGGTCCCTGCCCCGAGGCACTTGCATATTTTTTTTCTCTCTCTCTCCAAAAAAATAAGTAATAAAAGCCAGGATTTCCCTAATGGAGAGGGTTGGGGGTGGTTGGGTAGGGAGGAGGGGTTGAAACAAGTACGAAAGGATAGGGTGGGAGGTTTATTTTTGTGGGGCCAGGGGGGTGGTAGCGCTGCCCCTTCTGTGACTTCATTTACCTGCTTTTGGGGCCTGTCTCTTTTTGCAGAAAGAACGGTTTGTCAAACTTTTGGATCAGCTGCACAACTCCCTACGGATCGATCTCTCTATGTACCGGGTACGTCTGCGGGTGTGAACTGCTTGCGGCTGAGAAAGGTGTCGTGGAATTCTGCTCGGTGTTGATCCGGAGCAGAACTCCGACAGAGTAAAAACTTAAAACACTTCTTTCTTTTTTTAAAATAATATTTATTAACAGTTGAAAGACTATAAAAGAAAGAAAAAGAATTCAACAAAACAATACAATACAAAAATAGAAACACTACATTACACTAACACTAAAACATTGAATTAACAACACAAAACAAACACAATTTAAAACACATCCAATAATTTCAGTATCTTATCTTTCATTCACTTGTTTCCACCTCCTCCTCACACCTCCCTTTTTGTATTCCACTTCAATTAACTGTTTCAGAAAAACTTAAAACACTTCTTTACGGGGTACCCAAGAGCCTGTCTAGAGTCCTTAAGTGGGTTCCCTATCGGTAGGAGAAAATAACAGAGGCCAAGCAGACGACACAAAAGGAAAGAGGAATGAGGAGGGAAGAGGAAACCGAGCGAGCTCAGGCTCCCAAACTCTTTCGCTTGTAGTTTCTGCAATCTCCAGATGTAATATCTGGTTATGCAATGTGAGAAACGTGAGGCTGGACCAGGCAGATCTTTCCTACGAGTTATTTAGGAAATAGAGGACACCAGAAGGAAGAGAGATCGAAAGAGAACGTGAAACCTCACTAGCAAGGTTATCTGAAGATTTGTAAGATGAAATTGCTACCTATTCAGGTTGAGTAATTTAATATTTTAGGAAAGGGATAGGATAGGAAAGGAAAGGAAATGTAATGATGAAAAGTTTAATTTTGTAAACCATTAGACAGGAAGGAGAGAAGTCGTTAGGCTTAGTTGAGCCAAAGAGATAAAAGAAAAGGATGTGAGGTTACCTAATGTGATTATATGTAAAACCAATAAAAAATATTTATATATATATATAAAAATAAGTCTAAACTTTAACGCTAAGCATACAATGAACAGAACACCGCAACAAAAGGAAAAGAGATTGATAGAGAAAATGAAACCCAGGCTCCTTCTGGCGCTACAGTCACACCTCGGTTGTCGAATGTAATCCATTCTGGAAGCGTGTTCGGCTTCCGAAAGACGTTCGAAAACCGGAGCATTTTCTTCTGGGTTTTCGACGTTCGGGAGCCGAAACGTTCCAAAACAGAGGCGTTCGGAATCCGAGGTTTGACTTTATTTTTTATAGCCAGCGTGACCTTGACATAAAGAGATACCGGGACCAGTTCAAATACTCAGCTTCTCGGAAGGAATAACCCAAACACCACGAACCTTCTGCTTGTTTCACGCAGAGAAGCTTGCAGAATCCTCTTGAATTGAGTAGAATAGGAGAGATCTCTCCACGTCAGAGCAATACTTTCTGAACTAAGAAATGCAAGCTGGCAAAAGGGGCTCCGGGTGGGGGGTTGCTCACTTATGTTTAGAAGTGCAAAAAGGGGGGGAATGACCTATGCCCTCTTTCTCCTTTCCTCCCCGGCAGAATAACTTCCCTGCCAGCAGCCCAGAGCGGCTGCAGGACCTCAAATCGACGGTGGATCTCCTGACCAGCATCACTTTTTTCCGGATGAAGGTAATGATCGCAAGGAGCTGAGCGCTTGTCTGCGGTTCCCAGCGCCGCTGCTGAGTTCGGACGGAAGAGCTGTGCGGCTCAATGGCATGGCAGCGGGTTGGGCTAGATGAATGTTGGGGTCCCTTCGGACTCTACAATCCCGTGGTCTGCCTCGGATGCAGGAGGACCCAGTTCCGGTCCCCAACGGCATTTCCAAGAACAGTCATACCTCGGGTTACAGACGCTATAGGTTGTGTTTTTTCGGGTTATGGGCCCGCCAAAACCCAGAAGTACTGGAACGGGTTACTTCCGGGGTCGTGCATGCACAGAAGAGCTAAATTGCACTTTGCACATGTGCAGAAGCGCCGAATCGCAACCTACGCGTGCGCAGATGCGCCGCTGCGGGTTGTGAATGTGCATCCCGCTCGGATCACGTTCGCAACCCTGAAGGAATGGGTTTCCCAAACCCAAAACTGACTGTGCAGGCAGTTTGAAACTGCACCAAAATCCCTATTTTCCCTTAGCTAAAATCCATTAACTTGAGCTCTGAGACAATGTATAAACAAAAACCCGGCTGTGCTCAGAGCCCTCTCCTTTATCAGTTTGTGACCGCAGGGATGACCCTGACTGCACCAGCAGAACAGAGAAGACAACGTCCGTGCCTTATCTTATGTGCTGACCACAAAAGACGCACAGACCTAAGTCCGGAACAACGCCAGAAGCGTGTTCTCGGAGATGACGGCCTCTTCCCCCAAGATAAGAGTAGGAAGAGGAAGATCCTTTTATGGTCAGAAGTACAGGAAGGAATACCCTTTTATGGTTAAGAATACCAGAGCAAGAACATATTGTGATGTCAACCTGCGTACATAGGCTGACGTGGTTGGATTCCTGGGGAAGGAGGGGAAGAGGGTGCCTGGAGGATATATATACTGCATGAAATTTCTCATTTCTTTGGACTTGCTGTGGACTTGATCACGCAAGTGCCTTCTGCTATCCGGAGAGCAGAATAAACTCTTTCTTGGAATCAACCTCGGTGTCATTTGACTTCCTTCCTCCTGTCCCGGAGCAACGCAGACCCAATAAGGCTACAACCTGAGCGTCCACTGTAATAGGGCAGGGGAAGAGGCCTGAGCTATGCCCAGAGACCTGAGCTTCCCCTGTTTTGGGTTTTTGCGACCGCCACGGGGCAGGGGTAACGGGTGCGAGTCTCGTGCAGGTCCAGGAGCTCCAGAGTCCCCCGCGAGCCAGCCAGGTGGTGAAAGACTGTGTGAAGGCCTGCCTCAACTCCACGTACGAGTACATCTTCAACAACTGCCACGAGCTCTACAGTCGGGAGTACCAGACCGATCCGGTGAGCTTTGGGGGGGTTTCTATTATGCAGGGCACGGAGAGATGGGGTGGGGGTATCTGAGCTGGGGGTGAAGGAATGGGTTTCTGTGCAGTCAGTCTGAAACGGGACCCCAAATCCTCATTTTCCCTTCTCCAAGGGAGCATTTTTAAAATGCATTAACTTGAGCACTTGAGTCAGAAACCCAGCTGTATAAACAAGTGCTCAAAGCCCTCTCCTTTATCAGTCTGTGATGGCAATGGATGGCCTTGCCAGTTCCGAGTGGAGCAGGGATGGCACATCTGGGTCTTATCTTACACACTGAAGCACAGACCTTGTCAGGTCTGACAAGAGACCCGGGAACGGCGGCAGGAGTGCTCTTAGAGTTGGTGACCTCCTGCCCCAAGATAAGAGTATAGGAACAGGAACAACCTGTTATGGTCAAGAGTACCAGAACAGGAATATCTGTTTATGGTCATGGATGTCAACTTACGTGCATAAGCTGACGTGGCTGGATTCCTGGGGAAGGGGGGAGAGGGTGCCTGGAGGATATATATACTGCATGAAATTTCTCATTTCTTTGGACTTGCTGGGAACTGATCATGCAAGTCCCTTCTGCTATTCGGAGAGTAGAATAAACTCTTTCTCTGAATCAACCTCGGTGTCATTTGACTGCCTTCCTCCCGTCCGGGAGCAACGCAGACCCCACCAGTCGGTAAAGTCTAATAAGGCTACAGGGGGACACGGCCCCGGCTGCCGCAGCTCGGAATTTCCTAGGCTTTGTCTGTCCCAAGACAGAGCTGCTGGCATTTTGACCCTGGACTCAGCTACATTAGTCAAGAAACAGCGTTTTGAATGCATTATAAACACGCAACAGCAGATGGCGACAGAGAGCAAAAAAATATTCTAAGCTGTTTTCTATAGCAGTTTCCCCCCCTCTTTTGTTATAACGATTTAATTTCTGACTTATTTATAGTGGGGTTTCCCCCCACTGCTTACTGCACTACTACCCCATCCTAGCAGAAAGGCAGTTTGTCAAGTGATACCAAGCAGTTGATGGGATTTCCCTTTGTCTCCAAAAGCTGGATCTGCTCTCCAGACTTGAGCCATATATTTATTGCATTTCTGTAAATTTATGGGACGCGGGTGGCGCTGTGGGTTAAACCATAGAGCCTAGGACTTGCCGATCAGAAGGTCGGTGGTTCGAATCCCCACGATGGGGTGAGCTCCCATTGCTCAGTCCCTGCTCCTGCCAACCTAGCAGTTCAAAAGCACGTCAAAGTGCAAGTAGATAAATAGGTACCGCTCCGGCGGGAAGGTAAACGGCGTTTCCGTGCGTTGCTCTGGTTCGCCATTAGCGGCTTAGTCATGCTGGCCACATGACCCAGAAGCTGTACGCCGGCTCTGTTGGCCAATAAAGCGAGATGAGCGCCGCAACCCCAGAGTCGGCCACGACTGGACCTAATGGTCAGGGGTCCCTTTACCTTCATGTAAATTTATATTTATTATATATTATAGCCTTGGTCTTAGGAGTAGCATTTTCTTACCACATGCAAGACATGAGAGAGTACCTCTATATCGAAGAGGCATTCTCTCCTGAGAGAGGAAGAATGCCGCCTCTTAGATATAGATCAGGAAAACCTGTGCGTCTGCAAATGTTGTAGGATCCCAATTATCAGCCAAATATTCAGGGAAGGTGGGGAGTTGAAACCTAATAACCTCCTTGAGCTTATCTTTGGTCCCCCAATAGGATTCCAGCTGCATTTCCAGTTCCTCTTGTGTCCCCCCCCCCCAAAAAAAATAAGAAAATAACTTCTGGGGGGTGGGCCTTGAAAATGGAAATTGTGATGATTTGTTGTTGTTGTTTAGTCATTTAGTCATGTCCGACTCTTTGTTATCCCCTGGACCAGAGCACGCCAGGCACTCCTGTCTTCCACTGCTTCCCGCAGTTTGGTCAGACTCATGCTGGTCTCTTCGAGAACACTGTCCCACCATCTCATCCTCCGTCGTCCCCTTCTCCTTGTGCCCTCCATCTTTCCCAGCATCAGGGTCTTTTCCAGGGAGTCTTCTCTTCTCCTGAGGTGGCCAAAGTTTTGGAGCCTCAGCTTCAGGATCTGTCCTTCCAGTGAGCACTCAGGGCTGGTTTCCTTCAGAATGGAGAGGTTGGATCTTCTTGCAGTCCATGGGACTCTCAAGAGTCTCCTCTTGATTGAGGAAAGGAGCTATTGTGATGATAGCTTTGCTTAATCTGATACGTCTTTTGTTTCGGGTCCTTCCAGTCTAAGAAAGGAGAACTCCCACCGGAAGAACAAGGCCCCAGCATCAAGAACCTGGATTTTTGGTCCAAGCTCATCACCTTGATTGTCTCCATCATCGAGGAAGATAAGAACTCATACACACCCTGCCTCAACCAGTAAGACCTTAAGATCCTTTGCGGTGCAGTTCCCGCCTGCCGCACATTAAAAATAACGTTCTATAGCAGGGAAAAGGTGCAGGGTGGAAAACGGCCATAATTCCCTTATGATGAATGTTTACAATGTTGGGGGGAACAGATAAAAGAAATGCTTGCGGGGGGACAAGTCCATCTACAGCTACTAGTCTTAATGGCTGCGGACCCCAGCTGGAAATTGGAACCCAATTTCTCAGGGTCTTAAGAGCACTGTCAGGCACACTTCCTGCTTGTGGACATCTTCTGGACAAGGTGGACCTTTAGTCTGGTCCAGCAAGGCTCACCCCCTTAAGCCAGGTACACAAATGTCTGGTCCAGACTAGTCTCAGAGGATTCGGCCACCCCCGCTGATGTCTGCGGCAGGTTTATCCCAAGGAAGTCTCATCCCATGTTCCTCTGACCCCCTCGCCAGGTTCCCCCAAGAGCTGAACGTCGGGAAGATCAGCGCCGAAGTGATGTGGAACCTTTTTGCTCAGGATATGAAATATGCAATGGAAGGTGAGTCAGTGTGGTGTAGTGGTTAAGAGCGGTGGACTCGTAATCTGGGGAACCGGGTTCGCTTCCCCGCTCCTCCATATGCAACTGCTGGGTGACCTTGGGCCAGTCACACTTCTCTGAAGTCTCTCAGCCCCACTCACCTCACAGAGTGTTTGTTGTGGGGGAGGAAGGGAAAGGAGATTGTTAGCCGCCTTGAGACTCCTTAGTCTCAAGATAAAGCAGGATATCAAATCCAAACTCCTCTTCTTCTTTCTTTGAGAGTTAGGGAGGGGGTGGGCTGTTTTCCTTTTGGAGATCCTTCGCTCAGTGAAGGATCCCTTCTCCATCCACCTGTCAGGGGCTGGACTAAGGAGGAATGGTGGGAGCTGTCCTCTCCTGAAGCTTCCTAAGGGAAGGAGGACAGTATTGATTTAGAACAGCGGTTTGTGGAGGGGCATAGTCCAGAGGGGGAAAGCTGGGAGACATTGGGTGAGGAACAGCTAGGAAACACCAGGAGAGAGAGACCGCTGGCAGATTCAGTGTCTTGGGACACTATTCCTTACCCCCACTTCACCTAAGACTAGACAGGTTTAGAGAGCTATAGACAGAGAGCGCAGCAGCGACAAGCTCAGACTACCTGACGTAGGAGTGATATAATTATTATTATTATTATTATTATTATTATTATTATTATTATTATTATTTATACCCCACCCTCCCTGGCCAGAGCTGGGCTCAGGGCGGCTAACACCAATAAAATTACAGTTGTTGTTGTTTGGTCATTTAGTCATGTCCGCCTCTTCGTGACCCCATGGACCAGAGCACGCCAGGCCCTCCTGTCTTCCATTGCCTTCCACAGTTTGGTCAAACTCATATTAGTGGCTTTGAGAACACGCCAGTACAAGTAGATAAATAGGTACCACTCCGGCGGGAAGGTAAACAGCGTTTCCGTGCTCTGCTCTGGTTTCACCAGAAGCAGCTTAGTCCTGCTGGCCACATGACCCAGAAAAACTGTCTGCAGACAAACACCGGCTCCCTCGGCCAGTAAAGCGAGATGAGCGCCTCAACCCCAGAGTCGTCCGTGACTGGACTTAACTGTCAGGGGTCCCTTTACCTTTAAGAGAAGCAGGGAAGCTGCTTCGAGGTGTATACATACTCCTCTCTCCCTTTCTCCTCCTCTGCAGAGCATGACAAGCACCGGTTGTGCAAAAGTGCCGATTACATGAACCTGCACTTTAAGGTGAAATGGCTCTACAACGAATACGTCACAGACCTCCCTTCTTTCAAGAGTCGCGTTCCAGAGTATCCGGCGTAAGGCCCCATTTCTCTCTTTTTTCTCTTCCCCAAACTGAGATTATTTTCTTACCTACCTCTCTCTCTCTCCTATTTTCTAGGTGGTTTGAACCTTTTGTCATCCAGTGGCTGGACGAGAACGAGGAAGTCTCGCGAGATTTCCTGCACGGAGCCCTAGAACGAGACAAGAAGGATGGGGTAGGGTATCAACTGCACTTGTGGTCTACTAAGTCCCCCTAGATCTTCTTCGCAGGTTTGCTACTTGGAAATCCACAAAGCCTGGATTATAGTGTCAGATAAGGGTTGGGTGGTGACAGTATGATTCCGAGCACCATTCAAAGTGTTGGTGCTGACCTTGAAAGCCCTAAATGGCCCAGTAGACCTGAAGGAGTGTCTCCACCCTCATCGTTCAGCCCGGACACTGAGGTCCAGCTCCTGAGGGCCTTCTGGTGGTTCCCTCCCTGCGAGGAGCAAGGTTACAGGGAACCAGGCAGAGGGCCTTCTTGGTGTTGGCGACTGGTGGTTTCCCCAGCAACTCTGGGAGGCTTCCAACAGAATATTAAAATACAAAAACCTATTAAACATTAAATGCTTCCCTAAACAGGGCTGCCTTCAGATGTCTTCTAAAAGTCTGGTAGTTGTTCTTCTCTTTGACGTCTGACGGGAGGGTGTTCCACAGGGCGGGTGCCACCACCGAGAAGGCCCTCTGCCTGGTTCCCTGTAACTTGGCTTCTCGCAGGGAGGGAACTGCCAGAAGGCCCTCGGCACTGGACCTTGGACGATGGGAGTGGAGATGCTCCTTCAGGGATACTGGACCAAAGCCTTCTTGGCGGTGGCACCCTCCCTGTGGAACACCCTCCAGCCAGATATCAATAGGGATAAACAGCTGCACAACGTTCAGAAGATATCTGAAGGCAGCCCTATATTGGGAGGTTTAATGTTTTATTGTGTTTGTATATATTTTGGAAGCCGCCCAGAGTGGCTGGGTCAACCGAGCCAGATGGGCAATGCATAAATATTGTTGTTGTTGTTGTTGTTGTTGTTGTTGTTGTTGTTGTTGTTGTTGTTGTTATACCCCACCCATCTGGCTGGGTTGTCCCAGCCAATCTGGGCAACTATTCCATCCCCTCCTACATTATTATTACTGAGAGGGAGAAACGCCACTGGAATCCCATTTCTGTGAAATGTTTTGTAAGGGAGCCAGGTTCCTCCAAACGGGACCCATCCACTCACCTGACCCTCTTGTCTGCCTCCCCTTTAGTTCCAGCAAACGTCGGAGCATGCCCTTTTCTCCTGCTCGGTGGTCGACGTCTTTTCCCAGCTGAACCAGAGCTTCGAAATCATCAAGAAGCTGGAATGTCCCGACCCGCAGATTGTGGGCCACTACATGCGCAGGTTCGCCAAGGTAAGAACGTGTTCCGGGCTGAAGGGACAGGTTGTTGTTGTTGTTGTTGTTGTTTAGTCGTTTAGTGGTGTCCGCCTCTTCGTGACCCCCTGGACCAGAGCACGCCAGGCCCTCCTGTCTTCCACTGCCTCCCGCAGTTTGGTCAAACTCATGCTGGTACCTTCGAGAACACTGTCCCACCATCTCGTCCTCCGTCGTCCCCTTCTCCTTGCGCCCTCCATCTTTCCCAACATCAGGGTCCTTTCTAGGGAGTCTTCTCTTCTCCTGAGGTGGCCAAAGTCTTGGAGCCTCAGCTTCAGGATCTGTCCTTCCAGTGAGCACTCAGGGCTGATTTCCTGAAGAACGGATGCGTTTGATCTTCTTGTACTCCATGGGACTCTCAAGAGTCTCCTCCAGCACCAGAATTCAAAAGCATCCATTCTTTGGTGATCAGCCTTCTTGATGGTCCAGCTCTCACTTCCACACATCACTACTTTGAAAACCAGAGCTTGAACTATACGGGTCTTTGTCGGCAAGGTGATGTCTCTGCTTTTTAAGATGCTGTCTAGGTTTGCCATCACCTTTCTCCCAAGAAGCAGGCGTCTTTTAATTTCGTGACTGCTGTCACCAGGTTACCCAAAACCTAAAGGTTACCCAAACCTAAAGTGCAGCCACCCGAACAGGGCGCCAAACTTCCCGAATTCTTTCTTCAAGGATCCATTAGGTAAAATACATTTGCTTGAGCTAACCCAGCTGCATAAACAAAGCCTTCTCCTCTCCCAGTCCAAAGAGAAGACTTAATGGATGGCCTTGTCCGTTCTGAGTGGAGGCAGGATGGCAGATCTGGGTCTTATCTCATAGATTGTAGATATCCTGACCCCTGCTGACGCAAAGACCTTGCAAGACAGGCTATCAGCCCACGTGCCCGGAGATGGCACCAGGAGTACTCCTATAGTGGAGTGACCTTTCTACCCCAAGATAAGAGTACGGAAACAGGAATGTCTATTCATGCTCAAGGATGCAAACTTACGTGTACAAACTCATGAGGCGGGATTCCTGGGGAGGGGGAAAGGGGACCTAAAGGGGACCTAAAGGGAATATGAGCTGTATGTATGAAGTAATAGTGCCACTGTTTCTGCTCTGGTCAGACCTCACCTGGATACTGTGTCCAGTTCTGGGCACCACAGTTCAAGAAGGACACTGACAAACTGGAACGTGTCCAGAGGAGGGCAACCAAAATGGTCAAAGGCCTGGAAACGATGCCTTATGAGGAACGGCTAAGGGAGCTGGGCATGTTTAGCCTGGAGAAGAGGAGGTTAAGGGGTGATATGATAGCCATGTTCAAATATATAAAAGGATGTCACATAGAGGAGAGAGAAAGGTTGTTTTCTGCTGCTCCAGAGAAGCGGACACGGAGCAATGGATCCAAACTACAAGAAAGAAGATTCCACCTAAACATTAGGAAGAACTTCCTGACAGTAAGAGCTGTTGGACAGTGGAATTTGCTGCCAAGGAGTGTGGTGGAGTCTCCTTCTTTGGAGGTCTTTAAGCAGAGGCTTGACAACCATATGTCAGGAGGGCTCTGATGGTGTTTCCTGCTTGGCAGGGGGTTGGACTCGATGGCCCTTGTGGTCTCTTCCAACTCTATGATTCTATGATTCTATGATTCTATGTTTCTACTCTTTAAGTGTGCTTGCTGTGACCAATCACGCAGTCCCTTTCTGCTGCTTTGGAAAGCAGAAATAAACTCTTTATCTGAACCAACCCTCAGTGTCCATTGACTCCTTCCTCCCTCCCTCCTGGGAGCAATGCTCATCCTACCCATGGGAGAGGTCTGAAAGGCTACAGAGCGACGGCAGCGACTTAGGAGCGTTGCTTAATTCCCGCCCCGACCTGGCCACAGTGATCCATGCGACGGTCACCTCCAGGCTTGACTACTGTAATTCGCTCGACATGGGGCTGCCCTTGAAGCTGTCCCAGAAACTCCAGCGGGTGCAGAATGCTGCAGCGAGGCTCCTCACGGGGTCTCTGCCATGGGAGCATATTCACCCAGTGCTTTTCCAGCTGCACTGGCTCCCGCTGGAGTACAGGGTCAGATTTAAGGTGCTGGTTTTGACCATTAAAGCCCTTCATGGCCTAGGACCCTTGTACCTACGGGACCGCCTCTCCCGGTATGCCCCACGGAGAGCCTCAAGGTCCATAAATAACAACA
The DNA here is from genome assembly GCF_964252035.2 of Podarcis erhardii. Taxonomy (NCBI): domain Eukaryota; kingdom Metazoa; phylum Chordata; class Lepidosauria; order Squamata; family Lacertidae; genus Podarcis; species Podarcis erhardii. Next base: position 9,876,355 of record NC_138516.1, on the reverse strand, counting down.
CCCTAGTGGTCCCGGGCCCTAAGGAAGTCAGATTAGCCTCAACCAGAGCCAGGGCCTTTTCAACACTGGCCCCGGCCTGGTGGAACGCTCTGCCTCATGAGACCAGGGCCCTGCAGGATCTGATTTCTTCCCGCAGGGCCTGTAAGTCAGAGTTGTTCCGCCTGGCCTTTGGCTTGGAGCCAATTTGATTCCCTCCCTCTCTTTCTTTTTTCTTTTCCTTCTCCTCCTGCAATGAGGCTACATTTCAATATTTCAATGTTTCAATATTTTAATATTGTATTTTAATTTTGTTTTTAAGTTGTAATCATTCAACTTGTTTTTATTATTGCTTGTATGCCACTCTGAGCCCGGCCTTGGCTGGGGAGGGCGGGGTATAAATAAAAATTATTATTTTTATTATTATTAATTAAATATATATCTGTGGGAGGCAATAGCACCCTGCTTTCCTCGTCTCGTCAGCCTCCCTTCCTCTTTTCCCTTCCAGACCATTAGCAACGTCTTGCTGCAATACGCCGAAATCATCTCCAAGGATTTTGCTTCCCATTGCTCCAAGGAGAAGGAAAAAGTGGTGATGTATCTGTTTTGTAGCTCTTTCCCCTTCCATCTCCAAGTGTCCAAAGGACAGATTTCAGGGGTCAGCAAACTTTTTCAGCAGGGGGCCGGTCCACTGTCCCTCAGACCTTGTGGGGGGCCGGACTATACTTTGAAGGGGGGGAAATGAATGAATTCCTATGCCCCACAAAAAATCCAGAGATGCATTTTAAATAAAAGGACACATTCAACTCATGTAAAAACACGCTGATTCCCGGACCGTCCGCGGGCTGGATTAAGAAGGCGATTGGGCCAGATCCAGCCCCTGGGCCTTAGTTTGCCTACCCATGGATTTGGGTTTCCCAAAGAACAGTGGCGAGGCACCAAAGGGGCTGGGGCTGGGCTGGGGACATGTGGTGTGGCCCTAAATAACTCAGGGCCGCAAAGTTTGAGAGAACGGCTCCTTCTCTACAGATCCTCCCAGTAGTTAAGATGAGCAGAGGGCAGCTTCTCGCTAGTTCCACTGCCCTCTGATGTTTGGGGTGGTTGTAGTCTGGAACAGGGCCTTCTCTGTGGCAGCCCCAAAGTTGTGAAGTTTAATTTCATTGCCATCTGGGTGAATTTGACAGGTCAGCATTTATACCCGCCTTATTTTGCGGGCCTCGAATGCGTTTTCAGGTCCCTCCCTATTCCCAGGACAGCAATTTGTTTAAACTATTTTTAATTAATGCATTTTAAATGGCCGGGACCGCTGGTGAATGGAGAGTTTAGGGTAAAATTGGTGGCGGCAATATATGAAACCTGGGCCAGCCAAATGAGCACTTTGGACAGCTCTCAGTGCTGAAGGCTGAGCTTTGGAAGATGTTGTCTCAGCAAACAACCATGGGTGTCGCTGAACTCAAATCATGCTGTTTGCTGGCCTGGGCGAACAAGAGAGAGTGGGTTTTGTGTGTGTGTGTGTGTGTACAAACTAGCCTCCTGTATAAAGGGGGAAATTCTATTCCGTGCTCCCTCCACGATGTAGAGAGCGACTTCCCGGAATAATTAGAGAAAGGAAAGAAGGAAGTTTCCGCCTTTCCTAGGAATCGTCATCTCAGTGCCTTGGTAACGACGTTTCCGTTTTATTTTCTTTCTCCCTTTGCAGCCCTGTATCTTGATGAACAACATCCAGCAGCTGCGGGTCCAACTGGAGAAAATGTTTGAAGCCATGGGGGGGAAAGAGGTTTGCATTTCTTAAAAGGTCTTCGGGGGCCGGACCTGTCATAGGACAGAGCGGCTGGGGCCGCAGAGCAGCTGAGAAAATGTGGAAAGGCAGATCTCTTTCTGTGTCCTGTGTCAAGGAGGTTAGACTGGTCTCAACTAGGGCCAGGGCCTTTTCAGTACTGGCCCCAACTTGGTGGAACGCTCTGTCACAAGAGACTAGGGCCCTGCGAGACTTGACATCTTTCCGCAGGGCCTGCAAGACAGAGCTGTTCTGCCTGGCCTTTGGTTTGGACTCGGTCTGACCCTTATGTTTCCCTCCCCTTATGGTCTTGATTTATCAGCTATTTCAAAACGAGATTGCATTTTAACCTGTATTTTAAATTGGGTTTTGTTCCCCTTTTCTTTCCTCCCCCCTCTCTTTTCCCCCTATTATGTTTTTACTGTGATTTTATTGGTGTTAGCCGCCCTGAGCCTGCCTCTGGCTGGGGAGGGCGGGGTATAAATAAAATTTATTATTATTATTATTATTATAAAATAATATTTATTCCAAATTTTAAAAGTTTCAAAAAGAAAACAAGAACAACACCAAATACAAAGAAAAAAATACAACAACAGATAAACAAGAAATAATAAAAATACATTCTCTTAAAAGAAAAAACAAGAAAGAAAAAAAAACAATATTAAACATTTATATGACTTTTTTCCTTTACTTCTTTCTTTGACTTCCTCACACCTCCCAATTTTGTATTCTAGTTCAAATCATTGTTTCAGCACATCCTTCCAACCTAATTTTCATTTAAGTAATTTAATTTAATATGTTTATTATTATTATTATTAAAGGCAACACTGAGGAGGAGGTGGAAACTGACAAGCACCCCCCCCACACACACTGAACTGGTTGTTAGCAAGAAGGCAGGTGGGTGGGGGGTTGGCTATGGGGAGACTGAAGCTGGCGGGGGGGGGCATGGACCAGACTGTCTTGCGTGAGTCTTCGGCTCCTGCCAAACTCACAACTTCCCTTTCCCTCACAGAAGGTTGACTACAAACTACTTAGTCCCCCGAGCAACTCAGCATTCATCTACACTTGGCTTGGCCTCAGTAGGATAGAGATGCAAATTCATAAGAAGTCTCTAGAATTTGCCCTTGGGGGGGGGGGCTTCCTATTAATCTTCCAAGGATGAACATTGCTCTCTTGCCTTCTGCCGTTCCAGCTGGACACAGAAGCAAGCGACATCCTCAAGGAGCTACAGGTGAAACTCAACAACGTCTTGGACGAGCTGAGTCGAGTGTTTGCAACCAGGTAGGGCTGATTCGAAAGCAGTCAAAGTGCAAGTAGATAAATAGGTACCACTCCAGCGGGGAGGTAAACGGCGTTTCTGTGCGCTGCTCTGGTTTGCCAGAAGCGGCTTAGTCCTGCTGGCCACATCCCATCAGATGTCAAAGAGATAAAGAATTACCTGACGTTCAGAAGACATCTTAAGGCAGCCCTGTTCAGGGATGTTTTTAATATGTAATGCTGTATTGTTTTTAATACTGATTGGGAGCCGCCCAGAGTGGCTGGGGAAACTCAGCCAGATGGGCGGGGTATAAATAATAAATTATTATTATTATTATTATTATTATGACCCGGAAGCTGTACGCCGGCTCCCTCGGCCAATAAAGCGAGATGAGCGCCGCAACCCCAGAGTCGTTCACAACTGGACCTAATGGTCAGGGGTCCATTTACCTTTACCTTGGGCTGATTTAAAAACATCACATCACATCAAGTATTAAAACGCTTCTCTAAACAGGGCTGCCTTCAGATGTCTTCTAAAAGTCAGATAGTTGTTTATTTCCTTGACTTCTGACGGGAGGGCCTTCCACAGGGCGGGTGCCACCACCGAGAAGGCCCTCCACCTGGTTCCCTGCAACCTCGCTTCTCGCAGGGAGGGAACTGCCAGAAGGCCCTTGGGAGATGGACCCAGGTGTCCGGGGTGGAGACACTCATTCAGGTCTGCTGGGCCGTTTGGGGCTTTCAAGGTCAGCACCAACACTTTGAATTGTGCTTGGAAACGTACTGGGAGCCAATGTAGATCTTTCAAGATAGGTGTTATGTGGTCTCGCCAGCTGCTCCCAGTCCCCAGTCTGGCTGCCGCGTTCTGGATTAGTTGCAGTTTCCGGGTCACCTTCAAAGGCAGCCCCACGGAGAGCGCATGGCAGTAGTCCAAGTGGGAGATAACCAGAGCATGCACCACTCTGGAGAGACAGTCCATGGGCAGGGAGGGTACCATATGGATATTAAAAACACAATAAAACACCAGACATTAAAAACTTCCCTAAACAGGGCCGCCTTCAGATGTCTTCTAAAAGTCAGATAGTTGTTCATTTCCTTGACATCCAGCGGGAGGGTGCCACCACCGAGAAGGCCCTCTGCCTGGTTCCCTGCAACCTCGCTTCTCTAAATTCTTATTATTATTATCTCCTCACCCCCAAGTTTCCAGCCGCACATCGAGGACTGCGTGAAGCAGATGGGGGACATTCTGAGTCAGGTGAAGGGCACAGGCAATGTGCCGGCCAGCGCTTGCAGCAGCGTCGCCCAAGACGCCGACAACGTCTTGCAGCCCATCATGGACCTCCTTGATAGCAAGTGAGTGGCAATGCCATAGATGCTGAGGTCTAGGAGCACAGGTTCAGTCTATGGCGGCATGCGTGTGGCTTTTGTTTTGTTTTTTAATAATAATAATAATTTTTATTGGTTTTTACAGATGTTTTCTTGCACGACAACATACCGTATTTTTTGCTCTATAAGACGCACCAGACCACAAGACGCACCTAGTTTTTGGAGGAGGAAAACAAGAAAAAAAATATTCTGAATCTCAGAAGCCAGAACAGCAAGAGGGATCGCTGCGCAGCGAAAGCAGCAATCCCTCTTGCTGTTCTGGCTTCTGGGATAGCTGCGCAGCCTGCATTCGCTCCGTAAGACGCACACACATTTCCCCTTACTTTTTAGGAGGGAAAAAGTGAGTCTTATAGAGCAAAAAATACGGTACTTTGCACAGATAAAACATTTGGCTTAAATAAGGCTGTGACTCCCTGACAAATGGTTTTCAAATTTAATCTCAATATCCTGCATTTTCCGATATTTCTTATCCCTGTTAAATTATATCCTCATAAAATTACTTGATGAACTGCGTTTAGTAATAAATGATGATTTCATCCTTTCGAAACTTCTTACAACCCTACTAGGGATGTTAACTGTTTACAGTTGCCTTCCGAATGTAACATAAATTTCTTCCAGTCTTTCTGGAATGCCTGGTCCTGCTGGTTCTGTCTCTCTCTCTCTCTCTCTCTCTCTCTCTCTCACACACACACACACACACACACACAACACACACTCTCAAATACACATGCACACAAAGCACACACACTCAAACACACACACACACACACACACAACACACACTCAAACACACACAGACACTCAAATGCACACACACATAACACACACTCAAACACACACACTCAAATACACACACACACACACACACACACACACACAACACACACACACTCAAACACACATACTCAAATACACAGACACATACACATACACATACAAACACAACACACACTCAAACACACACAACACACACACACACACACTCAAACACACACAATCAAATACACACACACATACACAACACACAACACATACTCAAACACACACACTCAAATACACACACACACTCAAACACACATACTCAAATACACAGACACATACACATACACATACACATACAAACACAACACACACTCAAACACACACACAACACACACTCAAACACACACACACCACACACCACACAACACACACCACACAACACACACACACTCAAATACACACACACATACACATACAAACACAACACACACTCAAACACAGACACTCAAATACACACACACATACAAACACACACTCAACCACCACACTCAAACACACACACACACACAAACACACACACACACACACACACACAAAAAGAAACAGATACAAATACACGCTCGCTCACTCCTTCCCCGATCTGGCCCTGAGTGATGCTCAGCTGCTTCCCCCGGCGGTCTTCTTCTTCTTCTCTGGCAGCCTGACCCTCTTTGCGAAGATCTGCGAGAAGACCGTCCTCAAGCGAGTGCTGAAGGAGCTGTGGAAACTCGTCATGAACACCATGGAGAAGACGATTGTGCTTCCGCCCCTCACGGACCAGACGGTGAGTGCCAAACCACGTGTGCGACCAGCAAGGCCAGAGCTCGGGGATGATGGGAGTTGTAGTCCAGCAACATCTGGGGACCCACAGGTTGAGAACCGCTGGTCTAAGGAGAGGCATTCCTCTCTCAGTCTAAGGTGGGCATGTCCAAAGTCCGTTTCGGGGGCCTAATCCGGGCCCCCGGTCCATTTAATCTGGCCCCCATGGGAGAGGCAGTCCTTTCTCCATCTAAGGAGAGGTGTTCACGTCTCAGTCTAAGAAACAGTCTTCCCCGTCTCCCATGCAGTATGGAACTCTACCTCCTTAGAACTTACCGTATTTTCTGCTCCATAGGACGCACTTTTTTCCTCCCCCCCCCCCCCAAACTAGGTGCATCCTATCATCTGGTGTGTCCTATAGAGCGAAAAATACAGTAGTTGGGGAAACTGCAGTCCTCTGGATAGACTCCACCTCCCATCATCCTTCCTGGGGGTTTCCCGGGAGCTGGAGTTCAACAAATTTGGAGAACTGCCCTGGGTGTCGATTAGACGTCAGGGGGGGTAGCTTGCAAACTCTCCAGAAATCCACCAGCTCTGTGGATCGACCAGGAATGGGTGAACGGAACTCCGTTTTCCCATTGGTCAGAGAACTTTCCCATCGGATGCCACAATTACCGTATTTTTCCCTCTATAAGACGCACCTAGTTTTTGGAGGAGGAAAACAAGAAAAAAAATATTCTGAATCTCAGAAGCCAGAACAGCAAGAGGGATCGCTGCACAGTGAAAGCAGCAATCCCTCTTGCTGTTCTGGCTTCTGGGATAGCTGCGCAGCCCGCATTCGCCCCGTAAGACGCACACACATTTCCTCTTACTTTTTAGGAGGGAAAAAGTGAGTCTTATAGAGCAAAAAATACAGTAAATTGCAGGTGGGATGTGGACTAACCCCCGTATCTTTGGGGACAGTCTCTTTAGCCCCCGTATTTGTAGGGTGCGCTTTGATTATAAGTGAAGGTGTTCAGATGAGGGGTTTTGCCTGTCCGACTCACCAATAATTTGCTGGCTGGGGAGGAATCCTGTTTTTCAGTGTTATTTGGGGGGGGTGAATTCGAGTGTCACTGGGCGACTTGCAGCCGTGTCCAACTCCTACGAAACTCACTCTTACCCAAATGTTGTGATGCAGTAAAACAAAACAAAAAAGCTTTATGTAAAGGGGTGGCTCTGTGGGTTAAATCACAGAGCCTAGAACTTGCCGATCAGAAGGTCGGCGGTTCGAATCCCTGCAATGACGGGGTGAGCTCCCATTGCTCAGTCCCTGCTCCTGCCAACCTAGCAGTTCGAAAGCACAAAGTGCAAGTAGATAAATAGGTACCACTCCAGCGGGAAGGTAAACGGCGTTTCTGTGCTCTGAAGCGGCTTAGTCCTGCTGGCCACATGACCCGGAAGCTGTACGCCGGCTCCCTCGGCCAGTAAAGCGAGATGAGCACCGCAACTCCAGAGTCGGCCACGGCTGGACCTAATGGTCAGGGCTCCCTTTACCCTTTAAAGGGGAAATATACATATTTGGGGAAATTAGCTAACAATTTTTTGGGGGCTATATTAGGGGTATTCGCTTGCAGAAAAAAATGCGTACACGAGACAGGGTGTGCACAATATGAGATTTTGCTCTGGATATTTAAAAAAATTAAATTGCAAGTTGGTGCAGGGATAGTATTTATGCTTGGGGATATCAGGAACTGAGAGGCAGACCTAAGACCGCCTTGAGTTTCGTGGTTTAAGAAACGTGGGTTAGTTAACATAATGCAACTATTTTTTAGCCGACGCTTTTATAAGGAGGGTGGCCATCTCTCGAGGAGCAGAGGGGAAGGAGAAATTTGGTTCGGTTCACGTTTTAAATGCAAACTGACCAGAAACGGAACTGCAGCTCAAAATCCGTACATACATTCATTTTGCAAGGCTGTTCCCCAGTCAGGAAATCTGGACAAGAATGCAAATTGTGGGGAGAAGTGTGTGTGGGAAAATGCATATATTAGTGGGACGGAGTACTGTATTAGGGGAAACTGATTTGCAAAAACAAAAAGTGCTTTTTAATTGGGGGCAGGGAATTGCATACGGAAATGTATGCTAGGATAAATTTACAGCATGGACATTCATGTGTTGTTGTTTTTAAGTCGCAAACCGGTGCAGAAATGGGAGATAGCTCAGTCAATAGTGAATGAGGCTCCTGATTCCAGGGTTGTGGGTTTGAGTTCCACGTCGGGCAAAAGATTCCTGCATTGCAGAGGGTTGGACTAGATGACCCTCGGGGCCTCTTCCACCTCTGCCATTCTGAGTTTCTGCGAGCGCTGGAAGCCATGAATCCAACAAGGCTGGACACTGGGAGATTCAGGACAGATAAAGAAAGCCTGCGGAACTCTCTGCCACAGGAAGCAGTGGCAACCACCAACCCAGATGGCTTTAAAAAAGGTTATGGGGTGGGGAAAATAACTAAGGAAACTGCTATTAATGGCTACTTAACCACAAAGGGTGGCGCTGTGGGTTAAACCACAGAGCCTAGGACTTGCTGATCAGAAGGTCGGTGGTTTGAATCCCTGTGATGGGGTGAGCTCCCGTTGCTCGGTCCCTGCTCCTGTCAACCTAGCAATTCAAAAGCACGTCAAAGTGCAAGTAGATCAATAGGTACCGCTCTGGCGGGAAGGTAAACGGCGTTTCCGTGCGCTGCTCTGGTTCGCCAGAAGCGGCTTAGTCCTGCTGGCCACATGACCCGGAAGCTGTACGCTGGCTCCCTCGGCCAGTAAAGCGAGATGAGCGCCACAACCCCAGAGTCGGCCACAACTGGACCTAATGGTCAGGGGTCCCTTTACCTTTTAACCACGAAGGCTGTGGATCCCAGTTGCTGGAAACCGCAGGAGGCGAGAGTTGTTCTCGCACCCAGATCCCACAGGAATCTGGTCGGCCACTGTGAGGGCAGGATCCGGACTCAATGGGCCACTGGCCTCATCCAGCAGCCCTCTTATGGTTTTTATGAGCAATGGTTTTCCGGGAGAAGGAGACCAGTCCAGGTTAAAGGGGGATGCAGCGATACCAAGACGGAAACAATGGAGGGAAAACCCGAATAATATTATAATTTTAGAATATCTAACTGTGAAGCGGGTGGCGCTGTGGGTTAAACCACAGAGCCTAGGACTTGCTGATCAGAAGGTCGGCAGTTCGAATCCCCATGATGGGGTGAGCTCCCATTGCTCGGTCCCTGCTCCTGCCAACCTAGGAGTTTGAAAGCATGTCAAAGTGCAAGTAGATAAATAGGTACTGCTCAGGCGGGAAGGTAAACGGCGTTTCCGTGCGCTGCTCTGGTTCGCCAGAAGCAGCTTAGTCCTGCTGGCCACATGACCCGGAAGCTGTACGCCGGCTCCCTTGGCCAGTAAAGCAAGATGAGCGCCGCAACCCCAGAGTCGGCCACAACTGGACCTAATGGTCAGGGGTCCCTTTACCTTTAACTGTGAAGAGACATAGAATGAAAGGGTTTAAGGTCAGTGGGAAGGAGGAGGGTTGGTTTGAGAAGATATTGAATTATTTGGGCAGGTTTGAACAATTTGGGGCAATTAAAGTGTTAAAAGTTAAATAAACTTTGTGGAGGGAGGAGTGTTAAGGTGTACATAGGGTTGATTTGAACATGATATTATTGAATATGTATATTATTGAATAAGTATAGTCTTGAATATGTATACCCAACGCATCAGCCGCCTGGGGGGCTTTCACCATTTGTGTTTTGGTTGTTGGTAAAAAATAAAATTTTTAAAAAGAGTCTCACCCTTATTGGGGTACAGAGTCAGACTAACCCCCCCCCCAAAAAAACACCCTTCAATAGGATCCACCATATCTCTTCATTTTCACAACAGCAAGAAAATAAATTAATTAAAAAGGCAGAGTGAAACGGGCATAGCTGACATTTCTGATGGCGTTTGACTTTCTTTTCTCTTCTTTTTAAGTTATGATGCATTTGGAAATAAAACCTGCAATGATTTTGGGGGGTTGTTCAAACTGACTCGCCTTCCTTTTGTCTAACACTGAATTGCGGGTGGAAAAACTGCAGCCTTTACGGTCTGGGGGGGTTTCTCAAAGGGGCAGGGGTTCGGGGCTTGGGGGTACGCCTAAAAATATTAGGGGGCGCAGGCTCAATTCTGCACCCACACAAACCCCGCGTCCTGAGGGCGCCCCGTGGCCGTGCGTCCTGGAGACGTTGCGCTGCGCTATCTCTTTTGTGTGGGGTTGCCGCGGCGTTGTGTGTTGGTTTGGGGTTGCGGGTTGGGTTTGCGGCGGACCTGAGGCTCATTCTCACGTGACGGCTGTTCTTTCTGATTGCTCCCCTCACCTGGGCAGATGATTGTAAGTACGGCAGGTGAAAGCCCTGTCTGTCTTTCGTTTGTCTCTATCTGTCCTTGTGCCTTGCGTCTAGTTCCCCAACCCCAAACCCAAACCCCTCCTGAGTAATTTGAGCTGGTTTTTCTGTCGTTCTGTGGTGGCTGGCTACTTTCTCCAGTGTGCCTTTATATTCTCCCTGCTCCCGACCCTTCCCCAAAACGCCTTTGTTCTGTGAACCCCCAAAATCCTTCCCTCTTGTCGCTGAGCTGCTTTGCGCCAGCTGTCGCGTCTCGGTGGAAACTTTCTCCCTGTTCCAGCAGATACAGTGGTACCTCGGGTTACAGACGCTTCAGGTTACAGACTCCGCTAACCCAGAAATAGTACCTCGGGTTAAGAACTTTGCTTCAGGATGAAAACAGAAATTGTGCAGTGGCAGCGGGAGGCCCCATTAGCTAAAGTGGTGCTTCAGGTTAAGAACAGTTTCAGGTTAAGAACGGACCTCCGGAACGAATTAAGTACTTAACCAGAGGTACCACTGTACCTGGTTTTCCTCCTGAGAAAGGAGGAAAGATAATAATAATAATAATAATAATAATAATAATAATAATAATAATAATTTATTTATTATGTATACCCCGCCCATCTGGCTGGGTTTCCCCAGCCACTCTGGGCGGCTTCCAACAGAACACTTACAACACAATAACCTATTAAACATTAAAAGCTTCCCTAAACAGGGCTGCCTTCAGATGTCTTCTAAAAGTTTGGTAGTTGCTGTTCTCTTTGACATCTGGTGGGAGGGTGTTCCACAGGGCGGGCGCCACCACCGAGAAGGCCCTCTGCCTGGTTCCCCGTAACTTGGCTTCTCGCAGTGAGGGAACCGCCAGAAGGCCCTCGGCGCTGGACCTCAGTCTCCGGGCAGAACGATGGAGGCGGAGACGCTCCATCAGGTATCCATTTGCATAACCTGCAATCCGTTTCAGAGGTGGGGTTGGTAAGTCTTATTCCCTTAACTGTGGGAATATTGAGGATAGTAGAAGTTGATATATTGATTAAATATTATCCTTCCTCATGCTAACAAAGCATATTGTATATAGCAGGAAGCTAGCTGATGGATTCGTTTAGAACAGGGGTCAGCAAACTTTTTCAGCAGGGGGCCGGTCCACTGTCCCTCAGACCTTGTGGGGGGCTGGACTATATTTTGAAGGGGGAAAATAAATGAACGAATTCCTATGCCCCACAAATAACCCAGAGATGCATTTTAAACAAAAGCACTCATTCTACTCATGTAAAAACACACTGATTCCCAGACCGTCTGCGGGCCGGATTGAGAAGGCGATTGGGCCGGATCCGGCCCCCGGGCTTTAGTTTGCCTTCCCATGTCTTAAGAGGTAGCGTTCTCCTAATGCAAGCAAGAGGTTGACTAAACAGCAGAATGTATTAGAGAGGATGAAATCAGATAAAACAAAACCTTATGTAATTTGGGTTAAAGACATTGATGCTGGGTGAGGGGAACCAGCCCCTAGTTCTGTTGAACTGGAATAGAATTGTTGAGTAACAAATGTAACTGTCTATATGGAAGGGAAAAGATTAAACATTAGACATTAAAATTTTCCTGATACAGGGTTGCCTTCAGATGTCTTCTAAAAGTCAGATAGTTGTTTATCTCCTTGACATCTGATGGGAGGGCGTTTCACAGGGCGGGCGCCACCACTGAGAAGGCCCTCTGCCTGGTTCCCTGTAACCTCACTTCTCACAGGGAAGGAACCACCAGAAGGCCCTCGGAGATGGACCCCGGTGTCCAGGGTGGAGACGCTCCTTCAGGTCTACTGGGCCATTTAGGGCTTCCAAGGTCAGCACCAACCCTTTGAATTGTGCTCAGAAAGGTACTGGGAGTCTTTGGGGAGGGAGAATAATGTCATGTCTGGCCTTGCTGCTCCCTGGAGAGAGCCTTGAGATGACAGTTCGTCCGTCCGTCCGTCTGTCTTTCCTTCCACCCTCCTGCCCTCCCTTCGCTCGACTTCCTCGCTCGCCCTTTCCCCTTCCGCATTGATCGATTTGTGATATTGATTGTCTCTGCAGGGTACTCTCTTGAGAAAGCATGGCAAAGGGACCGAGAAGGTAATTATCGACCTTTCCTGCTCCTTGAGTGTCTTGTCCGTGGCAGGAGGTCCGAGCGAGAAATCCTTTCCCTGGCCAAAGAGCTGGGGTGTGCAACCCACTGCGTCCCTCCAGTTCGTGCCGGACTCCTTGACCTTTGGAGATGGAGTCCAGCAAGATCTAAGCATGTTCCCCTATCCCTGCTCTTGAGAAGAGGCATTTCCTGCCCTCCTGGAGAGATGGAGACGATTCCTCTTTTTGGAAAGGGGTTCCTCTTCCTTCGGGTCAAGGGGTGGATTGTTCGAATTGGGTTGCCAGATTCCAGCTCTCCCCAGCATTAAACCCAGGCTACCAGGGTTGGTACAAGGGACGCGGGTGGCGCTGTGGGTTAAACCACAGAGCCTAGGACTTGCCGATCGGAAGGTCGGCGGTTCGAATCCCTGCAATGACGGGGTGAGCTCCCGTTGCTCGGTCCCTGCTCCTGCCAACCTAGCAGTTCGAAAGCACGTCAACGTGCAAGTAGATAAATAGGTACCGCTCCGGCGGGAGGGTAAACAGCATTTCCGTGCGCTGCTCTGGTTCGCCAGAAGCGGCTTAGTCCTGCTGGACACATGACCCGGAAGCTGTACGCCGACTCCCTCGGCCAATAAAGCGAGATGAGCGCCGCAACCCCAGACTCGGTCACGACTGGACCTAATGGTCAGGGGTCCCTTTACCTTTACCTTTACCAGGATTGGTGGGCATTCAGCACCACATATTTCCCCATCCCGGTCTGAGAGGGACAGAGGAAATGGCAGAAGATCAGGAGAGGCTGGGTTGTGGTGCTTGTGTCGTGGAGGTGTGTGTCTGTCATCGTGTGTCGTCCCCGTCTGGTGGCCGGAGGTGTCCAAAGATTTGTGTGGCATGGATTTCGGTTGTGTGTGCGTGGCATGCAGGTCCGGCGAGCGAGAGGTGTGTCTCTTGGCGCAGGTAGCTCCCCGCTCCATGACAGGGCTAGGGCTGCCCAAGACCAGCGTTGACTTGCAGGGCCCACCATTACAGCTAGACCCCTGCCCCAAGACATCTACAATCTCTACTTTTGACAGAGGAGAGAGGGCAGAGACTGAGGGCACTGCTATTTCCAAGGAGTTGATATGGTTGAACCATGAACCGGGGGCCAGATTCAAGCCTTCCAGGGGCCTTATTCCAACGGTCCGCAGGGCATAAATGAAACAATATGCTCTGAAAGAATTAACGGGAATTGCTTAGGCGCCATCTAGACATTAAATTAAATTACAATATATCAATGAGCATGACCAGGGTACTGAGAGAGATACATGCTGCTCTTTATATACCATATCCAACAGCTCAATTACCACAACTTAAAAGCACCTGCAGAGACGCGGGTGGCGCTGTGGGTTAAACCACAGAGCCTAGGGCTTGCCAATCAGAAGATTGGCGGTTCGAATCCCCGCAATGACGGGGTGAGCTCCCGTTGCTCGGTCCCTGCTCCTGCCAACCTAGCCGTTCGAAAGCACGTCAAAGTGCAAGTAGATAAATAGGTACTGCTCCGGTGGGAAGGTAAACGGCGTTTTCGTGCGCTGCTCTGGTTCGCCAGAAGCGGCTTAGTCCTGCTGGCCACATGACCCGGAAGCTGTGCGCCGGCTCCCTCTGCCAATAAAGCGAGATGAGCGCCGCAACCCCAGAGTCGTCCATGACTGGACCTAATGGTCAGGGGTCCCTTTACCTTTACTAACAGCATCTGCTATATGGCTTCACAGCTGTAAAACTAGATCATGTTATTTGCTCTGGCCCTTAGAGACATACACATCTTGTGAAACAATAATGAACCTAAAATTTGAAGAAACCATTCAGCAGGTTTATCTATTTATGTATGCGTTTGCCTGGTACATTTATTTCGCATCTTAAACCTTATAATTTTCATAACAGTAGCAAGGGGTGGCCAGCCTGGGGTCCGAAGACAGACTTCTGGGGTAGAGAATGGAGTCTGTGCCTTTGTGTCCTTGCCCCGCAAAACTCGCCTTGTGCCGGGGACAGAACCTGGCCGATCAATCAATCAATTAATCACCGATCAATCAAACAATTGAAGGCCTGTCGAAATGGAATCTGAGTCATGGCCGGGAGGGAGGAAAGGCAATGTCTGTGTGGGGTAGCGTTCCACTTTGCTGAAAGCGTATAAATGTTATGGAAATGTGTTTGTTGAAAGTATATAAAAACCCTGCTGTTCTTTTCTGCAGAGCAGGGCGAAGGCCCCCAGTCACACCGAAGTAAGGATACTCCGTTTAATTCTTAACCCTGCTTCCGTCTTCCTCCTGCCCTCTGTCTGCAGAGCCCCATGTCTGCCCCCCTGCCCCCCGCCTGTGGTCTTTTGACTCCGTGGTTGTCGTATCCATCTGTCCTCCTCTCTTTTCCCGGGTGTCGCTAACTGGATTTACCTGGCTGCTGTGTTTTTTTGAAAAATATATCCTGTGCTAAAATTGTGCCTGCTGATCTCTGTTTTTTAAGTGACCCTCCCTGGTGGTGATGGGGTGGGGGTTAGGGGGAAATAACCCCTTATTTTCCTTCTCGGTCTGTTTCTCAGCTTGCTTTGCCTGCCTGCATGTATGTATGGGCAGAGTGTTGTGGGAAATCAAGGTTGGCAGTCATTAACGGAGAAATCTGAGGGCTCCCTTGGGCAAAAAAACAAGGACACCAGCCAGGAATACCAGAGCAAAACAGCAGCCAGTCAGCTTGGTCTTGATTGAAGACTGTCGCAACAGGACTCCCACCTGCCACCAGGGGGAACAGGATGGAAGCCCCGAACAAAAGAGCCCCCAAACTTTTATTAGCTGCTAATCCCCATGTTAGGGACGCGGGTGGCGCTGTGGGTAAAACCTCAGCGCCTAGGGCTTGCCGATCACATGGTCGGTGGTTCGAATCCCCGTGGCGGGGTGAGCTCCCGTCTTTCGGTCCCAGCTCCTGCCCACCTAGCAGTTCGAAAGCACCCTTAAGTGCAAGTAGATAAATAGGTGCCGCTTTCTAGCGGGAAGGTAAACGTCGTTTCCATGTGCTGCGCTGGTGCCGGCTCGCCAGAGCAGCTTCGTCACGCTGGCCACGTGACCCGGAAGTGTCTCTGGACAGCGCTGGCCCCTGGCCTCTTAAGTGAGATGGGCGCACCAACCCTAGAGTCGGACACAACTGGCCCGTACGGGCAGGGGTACCTTTACCTTTACCTTTAATCCCCATGTTACAGCCCCCAAAATACATCACTCATACACCACGGTTACATCATGAAAGGGGAGGTCTGGTGGCAGGAATCTGAGCATCCTGGACCCTGCCCCATGGTTCCCCTTGCCCTCCACCAAACACCCATCAAGCGTAACAAAAGAGATATTTACATTTCCTTGTTTCTCAGCCAAGTTCATCCCACCCTTTTGTCTTCATCTGGGTTTGTTATTTCTGGAATGGCTACCTGTCCAGGATGCCAGGAATTATCCCTCAGGCAGAGGGGCTGCTGAGGAGCTGAGCTCACCTGTCTATATGAATTTCTGAAGTTTTCCCAGTGAGCCAGTACAGAGATACATTGATCAGTGAATTCTTACATTTGGTATCGTGCAGCAGAGGCCCTTTGAATAGATAGGAAGAAACTGCGATGAAGTGTTTTGTGGGGACAAATCACAAAAGTCACAAAGGCGATTGTGCTGGTTTTGGCAGTGGGCTGCATGTGCATGACATCTGCTGGAGGGGCAACCCCCCCCCAACCTATACATAAATCCCTGCAACACAGTCCTAAGACTCAGGGGTGTGTTCTGCCTGATAAGGAAAAATCCTAGGGTGCGGATTTACTCCGCTGCCCAGCTAGTTGGGGTGCCAATCCCCTCGGGTCTCTGTGGCCAAGCTAAAGAAGCAAAATAGCGAGTTAAAAAAACAACAACAGTTGAAAGGGTACATTATACAAACAAATCTGCACTCGACGAACGAAAGGTTATCTGTTTTCTGACATGATTGAGGACTACAGAGCCAGAGACAAAGAAGCCTGGAGAGATAAAAATCGAGATATGGAAATATCGATGAGAGGTGCAAAAACCCACCCTGCGTCACCACCACCTCCAGGTTGCCCAGAGTTGTTAACCTTTGGGGGGGCAGCGCACTCTGGGCCCAGCCTTCGAGGCATGCAGGCAGGGCACAGAGGAGCGTGAGGCGGCGGCGCTAAGCCAGGCGCCTCATCGGGTGGACAGCGCACTCTGGGCGGGCCTCTCCGTGGCCCTACGCCAATCCCAGGCACACAGGAGGACAGAGCCAGCCGGCCGCCTCAGCACTTTGCTGGCTCACTTGCCCCCGAACTCGTGGTAGAGAGCCACCCGCAGTGCTCTGATGGGCGGGCTGTTCCCCGGACTCCAACTCTTGGGCCCTGGACTCTCGGCCTGGCGTCCCTGAGAGCCCGGTGACCGGGCGCCCCATGCCCCTAATGCCTATGGTTAAGAAGGTCCTGGATATACGCTGTCCTTGATTGCCTCCTACTTCCTATTGTGTGGAAGTTCACACCTTGTGCTGGTCCTGAGGGTTAACCGTGCGGCGAGGTCCGAGTCCAGTCTGAGGTTGAGGGTGCGGTATGGAGGCTGTCCGTCAAAGCTGAAGCTGGGTCCAAGGCAGGGAGTCGGGTGAGGTCAGGAACTCCAGCAGAAGAGCAGGACAGGGTGCAGGCAGGAACAGGCTAGCAACAACGCTGCTCCCGCAACCTGGGACTGGGGCTGGCTGGCTTTTATCTGCCCCGAGGCATAGGGCGGCCCCGGTCCACAGATGACTCGCCTCTCCTGGCCTGGAAGCGAGCCCTCCTCCTGCGGGAACTTAGTTCCCTCCGCCTCTCTGCCCTGAGCCTCTGCAGCTCAGGAGAGGCTGGAGGGTTCCCGGACCCAGAGGCAACCTCAGTGTGCTGGTCCCAGGGGGAGGTTACCGTGAGGCGAGGTCCAGGACCTGAGTCGAGGGTCGGCAGACAGTCCTCCACGGGCGAAGCAGGGTCCAAAGCGAGGAGCCGGGCAAGGACAGGAACTCTGGGGGAACAGGTCTGGGTGCTGGCAGAAACAGCTCTTCAACGACGTTGCTCCCGCAACCTGGGACCGGGCTGACTGGCCTTTATCTTCTCTGAGGCCAGGGGCAGTCCTGGCCCCCAGGAGACCCGCCTCTCCTGGCCTTAAGGCGAGCACTCCTCCTGGGAGAAACCAGTTCCCTCCACCTCTCTACCCTGAGCCTCTGCAGCTCAGGAGAGGCCGGAGGGTTACTGGACCCAGAGGGAAACTCCTCTTCCCCCGACGGGGCTGAGAGTGGAGCACCTGCAGGCAATGGGTCCTCCATCACCTCCGGAGCCAGAGTGGATTCATCTGGTGTCTGCACCTGAGGATCCAGCACAGGTGAGGACCCTTCAGGCTCAAGCCGCTGCCCCGGCTCAGCTGGTTCTGGAGGCGGGGACTCCTGTGCAGGCTGGGATTCCTCCGGTTCAGCCTCTGAATCAGATTCCCAGGCCATCACACTCAGCTTCCTCTGACGGGGCTGAGAGTGGAGCACCTGCAGGCAATGGGTCCTCCATCACCTCAGGAGCCAGAGCAGACTCACCTGAGGATCCAGCACAGGTGAGGACCCTTCAGGCTCAAGCCCCAGCCCCGGCTCAGCTGGTTCTGGAGGCGGGGAATCCTGTGCAGGCTGGGATTCCTCAGGTTCAGCCTCCGAGTCTGAATCCCAGGCCATCACACACCTTCTGGAGGTGCAAGGAGTACGTGACCTGATACTTAAGGGATTATGGAGGCAGGGGAAACCTGGACCCCCCCCCCCTCTTCCAGAGGAGCTGTTAGCCGTTGAAACCAAGGAAATCCATCAAACCGTTAAATTTCGGCAATTATTTGATTGTGTATTGGATAGAGTACGATGCATGGTATCTGCTTATCGCTGCAGTTTTATAGACTGCTTTTCTGAGCCTCTTTGCCGTTGGGTATATATGGTGCCCATGTCAATGGTCGTTGTCCTGGCCTTAGTTTGAGGCTGCGGTGGGATGTCATTTATCGGTACCTTAAATGAAGTGAAGTGGTGACTACATCATTACATGAGCATTTGATATTTGGCAGGGGGTTGGACTCGATGGCCCTTGTGGTCTCTTCCAACTCTATGATTCTATGATATTTTCATTTACATACATTCATTCGAAATAAGATGGGTTTATGAAGCAATTCTACATCCACCCAAAGAATTCTATGAAACAGTAGTCAGTATCCGGAATCGCTGTTCAGTGTTGGACATCATATTTGCCGAATACACAAAGCTTCACAGCTTGTCTTCCACTGTACGAAGTCTGGCACCTCGCTTCATTTAAAGGTTTTCAGAGGCTTTGAGATGAAAGATTTCGTTTTGGACTTGTTACGGTTTGAAGGAATTCTATAAAAGATTGTCCGTTGCGTAGGTACATGGTCATCGTGTTGCCTAGACATTTCTGATGTTGGGAACGGATGGACGAGTCCCAGGCCCCTGTGGGGCAGCGTGAGGGGGCACCTCTCTTGGGGGCAGCTCAGAGACCAGCGGGTGCCCGGAAGACCCCCAAGGAGAGGGGAGAGGAGGCCAAGGGAATGTTCCACAAGGGAGGGGGTTCGAAAAAGGGCAAGGGGCTGCTAGCTCTGCAGGGAAGGGGGGACCTAACTGGGCTCCTGAGCCCCACAGGGGTGCAGGAGACAAATGTATTTGAGGGGAGCTGTGGACTCTATTGTAAACAAAAATTGCCCTTTTCCCTTATGCGGTATGCAAGAGCCCATATAGAGTCCTTACATAGGTTCCCTATTGGTAGGAGAAGATAACAGAGGCCAACCAGAGAATATTGAGAAGCAAAGCAGCTAGTAAGCCTGGTCTTTATTGATCTGTTGCAACAGGGTGCTCCCCTCACACGCAGGAAAGGAGGAGGGACCCAGAACAATGGCGGGCAAGGCGTTGTATGGACTTTTGAAATTGCCACCCTCTATATCAAGACCAGGGACGCGGGTGGCGCTGTGGGTTAAACCACAGAGCCTAGGGCTTGCCGATCAGAAGGTTGGCGGTTCGAATCCCTGCGACGGGGTGAGCTCCCATTGCTCGGTCCCTGCTCCTGCCAACCTAGAAGTTCGAAAGCACGCCAGCACAAGTAGATAAATAGGTACCACTCCAGCAGGAAGGTAAACGGCGTTTCCATGCGCTGCTCTGGTTCGCCAGAAGCGGCTTAGTCCTGCTGGCCACATGACCCGGAAGCTGTACGCCGGCTCCCTCGACCAATAAAGCGAGATGAGCGCCGCAACCCCAGAGTCGTTCGTGACTGGACCTAATGGTCAGGGGTCCCTTTACCTTTAGATCAAGACCACCCCCAGAAACATCACACATACATCACAGAAAAGGCGGTCTAAAACAGAAATTTGAATGTTGTTTTTCTCCTGTCCTTGTTTATCTCCTGTCTGGCAGGTTACTTGATTGGATTGCCTGGGGAGCCTGGCCAGTCTTTTGTAATGATAAATACTTAGTTCCTGGGCCAGGTCACAGGCTCACACCCTATTCAAACACAGACATACCCTTAAGACAGGATTTGTGAAGGAAAAGACAATGGGGAGGCTTTTCCCTTTTCCTTTGACCTTGCAGAGAAAACATTTGGTCAGTTTGGGAATCAAAAATGGTTCCGGGTCGGTCTTCCTGTACTGATCTATGTACCTGCTTGGTTGGTACACTTATGAACATTACCATATATCTAAGACCTCAAAATTCCTATCACAACCCAAAAAGGTTGAAAACCTCTGGCGTCTGCAATCTATAAACCAACCTGTCTGGATCCTGACCCTCTATTCAGGGTATTGGATGCCATTTGATACCCTGGTATTCTGCCTCCCGGTATTTTGTCACGCTTGGGAGTGACCGGCCCCCAAACGCCAGGGCCAGGGCTTTGCAAATTAAAGGATAGATCTTGTTTACGTGTGTAGGGCCAGAATTGCTTTGTTGCGTCCTCCTTTGAGATGGGTAGGTGGAAAAATTTCGGGCGCGACGCTCTTGGGGAGCAAAGCTTTGTGGGTGAAACCTTGCCTGAATTTCTTAGCATCGAATGGGAAAGGATAGCTGAGGTTCGGGATAAGTTTCAGCAGAAACATAGCTACCTTTTATCTTTCTGTTATTTTTTTTCTTCCCTTTCTTCTTTCCATCCCTCCTTTTGCCCTCCCCCCTCCCAGGGCACGCAGATGATCTTCAACGCAGCCAAGGAACTGGGGCAGCTTTCAAAACTCAAGGTGAGAAACGCGGGATTTTGGGGTCCGCAGAATTCAAGGAGCTGTGTTGCAGAGGACGGCGGTCGTTTGTGCTTCTTGGGCCTGGTTGGGCGCAAAGCGGGGAGCTGGACATTAGGTGGCGCCAGAGCCAACGACAGGCAGAGAATTAGCTAGTTCTAGACTGACCTCCATCTTCTTCCCTTCTGAGTCCGACAACGGAAAACGGGGAGGAGGGAGACAGCGGATTGACCCCCAAAACTCCCTGGGTGCCAACGCAAGGGCTCCTATATTTCAAGAAGTAAAAAATCTGGGTGATTTGCCGATTCACCCCCCAAACTCTCCCTGGGTGCCAACGCAAGGGCTGCCATATTTCAAGAAGTAAAAAATCCGGGCGTTTCACTGATTGACCCCCAAAAACTCTCCCTGGGCGCCAACGCAAGGGCTGCCATATTTCAAGAAGTAAAAAATCCGGGCGTTTCGACAATTCACCCCCAAAACTCTCCCTGGGCGCCAATTCCGTCATCGGAATCCCAAACGGGGAAATCTGGGCATAGGGAAACGTAACACAGGTTATGAAATGGCAAAAAGGGGCTTCAAAATGGGGGTTCCGGGGGGGGTGCGTTGTCCCCACCTGAAAAAGGAAGCCTGTTCGTCGTTGGAAGAGGGCGAAAATGACTTGTTCTTCGTCCCATACAGGACCACATGGTGCGTGAGGAAGCCAAGAGTTTGACGCCCAAGCAGTGCGCCGTGGTGGAGCTGGCCTTGGACACTATCAAGGTGGGAGCATAGAATCCTAGAATTGTCGAACTGGGGGGGGCCCCAGCGGTCATCTAGCCTAACCCTCTGCAAAGCGGGGTGTGTTCCAGACAGTGGCGTAGCGTGGGTTGTCAGCACCCGGGGCAAGGCAAGTAATTTGCGCCCCCTAACCCGTGGATTTGCGCCCCTAAGCCTAACCCCCAGATGTTGCGCCCGGTGCGGCCGGCCCCCCTGCACCTCCCACGCTACGCCACTGGTTCCAGACTGCCTCGCCCCGCTATGTCTTGAGGGCAGGTTGTCTGGTTCAGCATGGGCGAAATCCTGCTGTTATTGGGTTGCTGTTCTGGTTTTGTATTTTTATTTTATTTTTGTATAATGATTTTTATTAGTTACAGTGGCCCAATAAAACCCTCATTGTCAATACCAAATTCTAATACAATTAATAATGCCCATTGCTCAGATTATATTATTTTGTTGCGCATGCTAGAACGGATGATTTGATAATCGCATCTTTATCTTTTAGATCCTTGTTGCAATTTATGTCCGGTTATGTTGCATCGTTTTATTTATTCTCAATGGCTATAAACTTTGCGGGTGCTTTCGTTTAAAAAAAAACCCATGTTGTGCGTATGGTAAAGAGGACTAGGAACTTAGTTCGCCAGGCTAGACACACTTGCCTCGTTGAGTTGAATTGGGTTGAAATGAGGCTGCATTTTAATGTCGTGTTTTAATCTTGGTTTTTAAGTTGTATTTCAATCAATTGTTTTATATCTGGCATTAGCCGCCCTGAGCCTGGTCTTGGCTGGGGAGGGCGGGATATAACCAAAATTATTATCATTATCATTATCATTATCATTTATTATTATTATTATTATTATTATTATTATTATTTGTTGAATGATTCTGTGTACATTGCGGCAGCCTTTGGCTATGTGTAACAAAACTGACAACAGCATTTTTCGCTCTATAAGACGCACCAGACCACAAGACGCACCTAGTTTTTGGAGGAGGAAAACAAGAAAAAAAATATTCTGAATCTCAGATGCCAGAACAGCAAGAGGGATCGCTGCACAGTGAAAGCAGCAATCCCTCTTGCTGTTCTGGCTTCTGGGATAGCTGCGCAGTCTGCATTCGCTCCACAAGACGCACACACATTTCCCCTTACTTTTGAGGAGGGGAAAAGTGAGTCTTATAGAGCAAAAAATACGGTATGTGATTAGTCCTCATGGCAGCTTGCAGTCGTCGTTGCCGCTATTATCGTCTCAGCCGGCACGTTGCAAATGTGACGGTGTGTCCACAGCTCTGTGGGTTTGCGGCGTTGACCGGACCACCGCTGATATCCTCTCCCATCCCAACCCTCTCCCCTGTCTCTGCCCCGATTTAGCAATACTTCCACGCAGGAGGCGTCGGCCTGAAGAAAACCTTCTTGGAGAAAAGCCCAGACCTTCAGTCTCTGCGTTACGCCCTATCTCTCTACACGCAAGCCACGGACCTGCTCATCAAAACCTTCGTGCAGACACAGTCCTCTCAAGGTAAGTGCGGCTGGCGAAGCAGTTTCTGCGGTTCCTCGGATCCTGGCTTCCCTGAGGAGACCAAGGTGGAATCTAGACATTAAAAAAAAAAAAAAAAAAAACAGCTGTGAAAACTCTTTTAAAAAAAACACGTTTTGGAAAATATATTGAATTTCCCGTCAGCTCGCCACCGCCACGTAGTGCCCCGTTTGTATAGTGCGCTTAAAGCGTTAATGTTTGCGGCTGAGTCTCCGGAGTCGCTGCTCTCGTGGAGCTCTCTGGTTTAGCAGGCTGTGCGGAAACTCCATAGCCAGGTGCAGTCTATCTTTATGGCACCAGCCTTGCCCAGGAAGAGGCTGTTGGTGCCATTTCCCATCACGTACTGCTTTGAAGGGAGGCATCCGACAAGCTGCTGTTTTTAGAAAATGGCACCGGGTTGTTGCTTTGGTGTAAACGCTGTGGGTTAAACCACAGAGCCTAGGACTTGACGATCGGAAGGTCGGCAGTTCGAATCCCCGCAATGACGGGGTGAGCTCCTGTTGCTCAGTCCCTGTTCCTGCCAACCTAGCAGTTCGAAAGCACACCAGCGCAAGTAGATAAATAGGTACCGCTCCAGCGGGAAGGTAAACGGCGTTTCCGTGCGCTGCTCTGGTTCACCAGAAGCGGCTCAGCCCTGCTGGCCACATGACCCGGAAGCTGTACGTCGGCTCCCTCGGCCAGTAAAGCGAGATGAGCGCCGCAACCCCAGAGTCGGCCACGACTGGACCTAACGGTCAGGGGCCCCTTTACCCTTTACCTTTAAACCAAAAAGAGAGGCCAGGTTCTTGCGGGTTCTTGAAGTTGTCCAGAGGGGCAGGGGGCCCCTTTCCTGTCAACCGGGACCGTCGGCTGTGCCGAAGGTTAAAGATATTTAATGTTCCGCATTTCGAAGCATACGAGCCGACTACTCCTTTTGGGCTAAATCGTGGCCCGGACCCGTGCAAATATTGTTCAAGTGTGGCCCGGAGAATGTACCCATTTTACAGAATTCGGAGGAAGCGTCCTAAATTATATTGCAATCTCACGATCTGCACATAAGTTTGTTAGGGAGTTTGAAGCGGGCCATAATATTGCAAGCAATCACCTGCCCTTAAGAATGGTGCTCTTGGGTCCACGACTTAACAACCCTTCCTTAGAAACTAAATTTATCTTCAGACGCAAACTTAGGCATAAAGGTAAAGGTAAAGGGACCCCTGACCATTAGGTCCAGTCGTGACCGACTCTGGGGTTGCGGTGCTCATCTCGCTTTATTGGCCGAGGGAGCCGGCACACAGCTTCCGGGTCATGTGGCCAGCAGGACTAAGCCGCTTCTGGCGAACCAGAGCAGCGCACGGAAACGCCGTTTACCTTCCCGCCGGAGCGGTACCTATTTATCTACTTGCACTTTGACGTGCTTTTGAACTGCTAGGTTGGCAGGAGCAGGGACCGAGCAACAATGGGAGCTCACCCCGTCATTGCGGGGATTCTAACCGCCGACCTTCTGATCAGCAAGTCCTAGGCTCTGTGGTTTAGCCCACAGCGCCACCCGCGTCCCAAACTTAGGCATAACCGCAGCCAACAGAATTAAATGGACCCCATTACTTAATTTAGCATTAACTCACTTTCTTTGTACAGATGTTTTAAACTAGGCTATCCAAGCTGTTATTCTTTCAGATACTTCCGCTGCTGAGGCCATGAAATCATTTAAGACTGATAGGCTGCGAGACCGCTTAAGAATTGAGATTAAAAACAGTGGCTCAAAAAGCCAAATGGGATCTACCAGCTGGTTTGACAAAGAGAGCAAACAGGCTAAAAGACACCCCCGAAGGGAGTATTGTTCAGGTTTCTACCGGCAGAGCTCTTTAAAATGAAAACAGGATACATCAAATGATACGTTCAAAATATCCATACAGCTATCTAGCCCTCCTGACCATTCCCTTCTCCCCGCTAGAGTTATTGAACTTGGTGATTGCTGTAACGTTATATTCTGAATTCTCCAGCTATGACTCGAGTCAGTGTGTGAATCTACAGGAGCTGATCTATCTCTTCTCTCTTTTTTCTCTTGCCTTTTTCCATTCCGCCCTTCGCACATTTTCCCTCTCTTGCTTCTACTGTGAACCATCTCTTTGCCTCCTCCACTCTCCAACTTCTTTTCTTCCCTTTTCCTTCCTTATCTCCTCTTCCAACCATTTGTCTTTCCTTCTCTTGGTCTTCTTTTCTATTCCTTCTCTTTCTTGTCCTTTCTGCCTACTTTTTGTTCTCTTCTAACTTTTTCTCCTGTTGTCCCGTCACCTTCTTTTTCTCAAACTTCATTTCTACCTTTGTTCTTTTCTTTCTCTTCTTCTTACCCATTCTTTCTATCACCGTCCCTTTTTACCCTGCTTTCTTTCATTCTTTCTCTCCACCTTCCTTTCTCTTCTTTTGAATTTTTCTTCCCTTCTTTCTATCTGGTTTTCTATCCTTCTTATATTTTCCTTCCTTCTTTCTGCTTATATGTTCCTTTCCTTCCTTCTTATATTTTCCTTCCTTCTTACTGCTTTTCAATTCCTTCCTTATATTTTCCTTCCTTCCTTCCTTCCTTCCTTCCTTCCTTCCTTCCTTCCTTCTGCTTTTTTATTCCTTTCCTTCCTTCTTATATTTTCCTTCCTTCTTTCTGCTTTTCTATTACTTTCTTTCCTTCTTATATTTATTTTCCTTCCTTCTTTCTGCTTTTCTATTCCTTCCATATATCTTCCTTCCTTCCTTCCTTCCTTCCTTCCTTCCTTCCTTCCTTCCTTCCTTCCTTCCTTCCTTCTGCTTTTCTATTCCTTTCTTTCCTTCTTATATTTTTCTTCCTTCCATCTTACTGCTTTTCTATTCCTTTCTTTCCTTCTTATATTTATTTTCCTTCCTTCCCTCCTTTCTGCTTTTCTATTCTTTCCCTACCTTCTTATATTTTCCTTCTTTCTATCTGCTTTTCTATTCCTTCCTTTCCTTCTTATATATTCTTCCCACCTTCTCTTCTCCAACTACCTTTCCCCCTCCTTTCTACCTGCCTTACTTTTCTCCCCCTCCTTGTCCTTATCCTTTCTGCATTTTCTTCTGCACTGACCTTCCCCCCCCGTCATCTCTACCTTCTTTCCTTCCCTTCCCCCCTCTTCCTTTCTCTCACCCTTCCTTTTAACCTCCTCTTCCTTTACTTCCCTCCTTGACATTTCTTTATCTCCCAACTTTTACCTTTTCTCATCCTTAGTCCATGGTGGCAAAGGTGTTAGGTTTACTCTTAGTGAAGAAATATATCCTGAGAAGGGTACGTCTCGAACTCTCCTCCCAACGCCTCCTCTCCTTCCTGGATTGCACCCATCCTGGACCCCCTCCACTCACCCCCCTTTTCCCGCCACCCTGACCAGGGCTAGCAAAAGCCCCCAAACTTTCACCCTCTGCAGACCCGGGAGGGAAAGGGACATGCAAGCCGAAAATTGCTCCCCATTTTCCTCTCTGCCTCGCTTTTGACTAGCTCTGCTCAGGGGGGGTCCTCCATCACCTCTCCACAACGTTATGCACTGAATGCATCAGAATGAGACCCTGCCCTCCTTGCACAAGCAAGCACTCAGACGGAGGAAACCGGGCAGGGGGAAAGGGGCAGCTTTGGGGTTTTGCACCATCCTCCCGTGCTTGCCTTTTGGAAATGACCTGTTTGTTTCCAGCTTCGGTTCCTGGATCGAGAGATCGAGTCTCCGCATGTGACTCTGGAGTTGGCACGATGCCCGTGCGAGTGGGCGATTGTGCGTGCGCGTGCGTGTGTTGCCCCAGCCTTCCCAAACCTTCCTTCTGCATGAAATGGGCAATGGCTGAAGATCCAGGACTATCTCCCAAGCAGGGGCAGAGAAAGGTTTTTCGGCCGGATCGCTGCATTCCCTCCTAGGCTGTGCATTTTCCCTCGTACGGTGGTTGCCGCCTGTCCTCTATTCCCCGGACATGTCCTCTTTTCCAGCATTAAATTTTCCGCCCAGGCGGATTATTAAAACTTGGCAAAACATCTGTTCACAGTAGGATTCCTGAAGGCAGACTTACTGTATTTTTCGCTCTATAAGACGCACCAGACCACAAGACGCACCTAGTTTTTGGAGGAGGAAAACAAGAAAAATTATATTCTGAATCTCAGAAGCCAGAACAGCAAGAGGGATCGCTGCGCAGTGAAAACTGTTCTGGCTTCTGGGATAGCTGTGCAGCCTGCATTCGCTCCATAAGACGCACACACATTTCCCCTTACCTTTTAGGAGGGAAAAAGTGAGTCTTATAGAACAAAAAATACGGTAATTATAAAAGCAGCATAAAATACAGTATGAAAACATAAATAACAATAAAATTCAAAAACCAATTAGATAATCCCCAGGTATTTTTCCTCGTACTAGGGTTGCCACCTGTCCTCTTTTCCAGCATTAAATTTTCTGCCCAGGCGGATTTTCAAAACTTGGCAAAACATCTGTTCACAGTTGGGTTCCTGAAGGCAGACTTAGTTACAAATATGTACATGTGGATCTACTCCAGATGTGGGAATAATCCCAATGCTTCTGCCAGCTGGGAGATAGCAGAGCACTCCTAGCTAAAAGCTGGTCAAACCAAAGAAGGAAGATGGGGGGGGGAGAGAGAGGTGTGCTGCGTGACTCGTCCTTTTGTTACCTGCACAGGTGAGGTCACGCCCACCTTCTATCACATGGAAAAAGAAGGATGCTCCAGCCAGGAGGAACAGGAAGTTTTTGACTGGCTGGACCAAACATTCCCTCGCATGTCTTAAAGGGAACTTACCAGGAATGCACAATTCAATCAGACTGAATTGTCTAATAGTGAGCGGCTCACACGAGCCTGCAACCAGCTCTCTGCTGTGCATGTAAAACGGGGAATGTAACTCTGCTAAGTAAAGGAACTTGCTGGGGCAAGTTAGGAAGGATATTAATAAACTATATATCCTCTCCTGCCGCCCTGGACATTCCCACTTGGCTCAGGGGCCCCCGTTCTTCTGAGATTCGCAGCCTTGGCCCCCTTCCCCCCTCCCCATTCTCAAGACCTGAGCCACCGAATGTGGGTGGGTTGCGGCGCACTTTTGGTTTCCAAACTCTTCTCTTTCTCCCCCCAAATTCCTCTCCCCATTTGCTCGGCCACCTTTGGCGGAGGTCTCCTTTCCCTGGTTGCCATCTGACAAATAGCTGCGACTCTTTCCTCCTCCTCACCCATTCCTTTTCCTTCTCTGCCTTTGCTGCATGAATAAGTTCCTCATCGGTGGAAGCCTGTTTGAATGATGGACTGGTTTTTAATGCTGCTTTTTGGACCATGAAAGGGCACAGGGGATTTTGGGTATTGCTACCGAACTGGGAGCTGGGAAGGAATGATTTTCACCTTGTTGTTTGGCTGAGGTCACCAAAGCTTGCTAAGGCTATCTGTCTATTCTGACGACTCTGTTATTCTGGTTTTCGGTCCCTAACAGGGTTTAGATATAACGCTTCATCAGCAAAGCATTTAAGTGGCTTGCATCAAAATTATAAGATGGACGTATCAATAACCTATATATCTATATCTGCGGCTGAGATCAAAATTGTTCAACACCCCATTGTTATCAAAAATTTGCAGACATTCTGCTGTTTGCAACGAGCAAATCAAAGTTGGGTTTCCAGCTGAATTTGGGGGGACCAAATATCATTTGGGAAATTATGTATGATGAAATGAAAAGGATGTTTAAAATAAAGTTTGTAAAAAAAAACAACAGAAGATTTTCTTTTGGGAATTATAGGGACAGAACTACCTAAACTATATAGAAATTTGTTCATGTATGCTACTACAGCGGCAAGAATGTTTCTTGCCCCAAACTCCCACCTTCGGATCTTGAAGTATGGGTCCCCCCAACAAAATTCAAAATTTGGCTTTGTAATTCGGAATTTATGTGATGTGATTTAATTTGATGTGATTGGCCAGTTAATAAAAATTATTTTTTAAAAAGAAGAATGTTACTTGCCCCAAAATGGAAAGAAGTAGAAGACCCAGCAAAGGAAGAACGGATACAAAAATTTATGGAATATGCAGAAATGGTGAAACATGCCGGGAGAATTAAGAAATCAAGATAACAAACTTTTTATAAAAGAATGGAGATGGTTTATTGAATATTTACAGATAAATTGTAAACAGATAAAAACATTGGCAGGATTATTTTAATAACCTGCAGTTTCATAAGAGTATATATTTAAAGATGAATAACTGACCAAAGTAG
This sequence comes from Podarcis erhardii, assembly GCF_964252035.2. Taxonomy (NCBI): domain Eukaryota; kingdom Metazoa; phylum Chordata; class Lepidosauria; order Squamata; family Lacertidae; genus Podarcis; species Podarcis erhardii. The sequence continues at coordinate 9,847,186 of NC_138516.1, read as the reverse complement.
GTTAATTTGGATATGCAGAAGATATTTTTAAAAATATTTAAGGAACCGCAGAAAGAGGCGGAAGGAAGTCAGGTTTTGAAATGTCGAAATGATACTCTGGTTTCTCTTCAGATCGTATAAATCTTTCGCCTTTTACAAAAGAACACTTTTTTAAAAGCAGTTACAGCCAACGTCTTATAACAATCCAACGCAATGCAAAAATGTGATAATAAAACACATTAAAAAAGTAACATTCAACGATCAATTACAACAGCAATACATTATTGCAGTCCAAAGACCCACAAAACAATTTCAAAACTAGATACAGTGGTGCCTCGCAAGACGAAATTAATCCGTTCCGTGAGGCTCTTCGTATAGCGGTTTTTTCGTCTTGCGAAGCAAGCCCATTGACAGCTTAGCGGATTAGCGCTATTAGCGGTTTAGCGGCTTTTAGCGGATCAGCTGTTAAGCGGCTTAGGGCTTAGGAAAAGGGGGGAGGAAGGGAAAAAACCCCGCAGGAACTTGCAAGACATTTTCGTCTTGCGAAGCAAGCCCATAGGGAAATTCGTTTTGCAAAGCGCCTCCAAAACGGAAAACCCTTTCGTCTAGCGGGTTTTCCGTCTTGCGAGGCGTTCGTCTTGCGGGGCACCACTGTACGGTTAAAACGACCAGACAGACAGTTGGAAGACAATCATTAGAATAGTGTAAAATAACAATATCAGCATATGAAAGTTAAACAGAAATTCACTCTTAACAGATACAGTAAAGCATTTTTAAACTATAATCAATAAAACAATGGGAAGCCACAACACATAAAATAATACAATACAAATTGAGAAGCAGAGACTAGAGGGTGGAGCAAGGCGAATGAAAGGAGGCCGTGCCTGATGAAGTCTCTGCCCTGATAGTTCTTCCAGGGAAATATTTCTCCGAAAAAAGATGATAACATCAGAAGGACCTCCCAAAAATGGGGAGCCTCTGAAGCAAGCGTCAGGCCTCAGTCCACCAACAAGTTTTTGGGGGGGTTTCTTGGCGAGGGGAGGAGCGGGAGAAATCACCAGACAGGGGATGAGCTAAAAGTTTGTGCACTAATTTCCCGTTCTGCATCTCCACGCTTCCCTCCCTCTGCCGGGCAGGATCTGGAGTGGACGACCCCGTGGGAGAGGTCTCCATCCACGTAGAACTGATCACCCACCCTGGAACCGGGGAGCATAAGGTCACTGTCAAAGGTGAGCAGAAATGGCGGCCGTAGACTTGGAAGGGATTTGGAAGGGATCATCTAGTCTGTGTTAGAATTCCTGCTCCGCGATTGCAGTCACGGGATTGTTGTCTATCGCATGACGGTGGGTGTTTTGACTCCACCGAGTGGGAAGTGACGGAGACAGGATGTTTGTGTTCCGTGAAGTGGGACTATTGTCCTTTTTTTTCTTTTTTCAAAAAATTTATTGGTTTTCACAATATTATAAACGGACAAACACACAAGACAAACAAACATAAATTATTGAAAATTACACTTATTAACTTTGTTAAGTGACTTCCTCACTTCCCCTTGGTCGAATTTCATTGCATGTCCTTTTAACGGTTTTCCAAATCCCAATTCTTATGAAATTTAACTTAAACATTAACATCCTTAAATCTTCACCTTATGGAATTAAACATATTAATTCATCACTTAACATAAATAAAATAAAATTCTAAGCCAATTAAGTATCTGCAAGCTATTTTCAATTAATTAATTTTCAATTAATTTAACTTAACAAATTTAACTAGATAATCGTTAAATTTATTCCACTCTTCCTGATACTCCTCCTCCTTGTTGCGGACTCTTCCGGTTAGGTCAGCTATTGTCCTTTTTACTCTTTGCTGTCTGATGCTAGAGAGAGAGGGAGCCATGTTGCAGTGCTCCGCGTGTGTTTATATGCAAATAAAGTAGATTAGCCAAAATGCTGAGTCTGTTACTTGAACAGACTCTACAGATCCCTAACTGTGCCGATGTCTGATGACATTGGTCGGTGTGATGTTCGGGCAGAAGAAAGCCTTCGAAGCTCCCAAACGATCGACCAGGAGGGAGAGAACGTGCCAGTCGGGCATGTGTCTCTGTCAGGGTCCTACTCGAGTGTAGGAAGGGCTCCTGAGACAGAGGACTCCCCAGGAGAGGGGAGAAGAGAGGAGGCTGGGGGAACGCTCCACAAGGGAGGGTGTTCGAAAAAGGGGTGAGGGGCTGCCAGCTCTTCAGGCAAGGGGGGACATAACTGGGCTCCTGAGCCCCACAGGGGTGCCACAGACAACCCTGGCCTCTGTCCCTCTTTCCTTCCTCTGATGCCCTCTGGCGTCTCTGCCTCCCAAAGGCTTGCACGGCTGTTTGTTGCAGCAGCCCCGGCTGCAAGCTCCCCATGCGAATGGTGCCTCTGGGGCTGGCCAGGGGGTGCTGGGTGCCAGGAGCTGAGACGGCCTTGGAGTAAGCAAGCAAGCGGGCGAGGTAGCCCAGTCCTCCAGCCCTTGCTCCTGACCACCACCCCAGCAATGGAGAAATCTGCAGTGGCTCCGTACGGGGATAGAACCTGCGACCTTGCTGTTATATTGTGGGAATGTTGTGGATAGTAGGAGAGGGTCTATTGATTGAATATTCTCCCTCCTCACTTTTTTTATTTTATTTGTTTTTATCTTATATTTTGGAAATGTACACCCAGTTTTTCTTTTCCTTTTAATTTCTGGGGGGCCCCTAAGAGAGCGGGGCCCTAAGCTAGAGCTTGTTTAGCTTATACATAAATCCGGCACTGGGGACGCGGGTGGTGCTGTGGGTAAAACCTCAGCGCCTAGGACTTGCCGATCGCATGGTCGGCGGTTCGAATCCCCGCGGCGGGGTGAGCTCCCGTCTTTCGGTCCCAGCTCCTGCCCACCTAGCAGTTCGAAAGCACCCTTAAGTGCAAGTAGATAAATAGGTACCGCTTTATAGCGGGAAGGTAAATGGCGTTTCCGTGTGCTGCTCTGGTGCTGGTTCGCCAGAGCAGCTTCGTCACGCTGGCCACGTGACCCGGAAGTGTCTGCGGACAGCGCTGGCTCCCGGCCTCTTAAGTGAGATGAGCGCACAACCCTAGAGTCTGTCAAGACTGGCCCGTACGGACAGGCGTACCTTTACCTTTAAATCCGGCTCTACTCAGGACCATGGAGATGTTCTGCCCTTTGATCTGAAGTTTAGGGCCAGATTTCGGTTTGATGAGGCCCTCAGCTCCTGAAGGTAATGGGGCCCTTTCTATGTCCAGCTGTCCTTTGTCCACAACAAGTTGTCGCTGTTTTTTTTGTGTTGAATATATACTATATGGCAATTTATGGACCTAATAGGTATCTCAAGCCATTTGCCCATGTGGCCATGCAACCAGTCCATGCAGAATGTAGGCACCCTATATATAGAAAGGAGCAAACCAGTGATATTTCAGGGAGCAGGTGGGGCCCTTGACTTATATCAGTGATGGCCAAATTTGGCCCTCCAGCTGTTTTGGGACTACAACTCCCATCATCCCTAGCTAACAAGACCAATATCCAGGGGTGATGGGAATTGTAGTCCCAAAACAGCTGGAGGGCGGAGTTTGGCCACCACTGACTTACACCCTAGGAGCCTACACAACACAAAACACTGTTGCTGGATGTATGTTTTATTTTATTTGTTTTTCATCTTCTATTTTGGAAATGTACATCCAGGTTTTTTCCTTTTAATTTTTTGGGGGCCCCCAAGAGAGCGGGGCCCTAAGCTAGAGCTTGTTGAGCTTATACGTAAATCTGACACTACGCCTTTCTCTCGCCCAGTGGTAGCCGCCAATGACCTGAAGTGGCAAACGTCGGGGATTTTCCGCCCCTTTATTGAGGTCAACATCATCGGGCCACACCTCAGCGACAAGAAGAGGAAATTCGCCACCAAGTCCAAGAACAACAGCTGGTCTCCAAAATACAACGAGAGCATCCAGTTGTAAGTGATTGTCCTTTCTCCCCCTTCCTTCATCTCAGGAGCAACTCAAGAAAGGCAATTATTGCAAACCTTGGTCCTGCCTCCTCGCCAGGCCGGCCGTCTCGATTTGCAATACACCTCCGCCAGTAAAGCGAGATGAGCGCTGCAACCCCAGAGTCGTCCGTGACTGGACCTTATGGTCAGGGGTCCCTTTACCTTTACATTTAAGAACCATTTTATAGGGACGCGGGTGGCACTGTGGATTAAACCACTGAGCCCCTAGGGCTTGCCGATCAGAAGGTCGGCTGTTCGAATCCCCGCGGTGGGGTGAGCTCCCGTTGCTCGGTCCCTGCTCCTGCCCACCTAGCAGTTCGAAAGCACCTCAAAGTGCAAGTAGATAAATAGTTACCACTCCGGCGGGAAGGTAAACGGCGTTTCCATGTGCTGCTCTGGCTCGCCAGAAGCGGCTTAGTCCTGCTGTACGCCGGTTCCCTTGGCCAGTAAAGTGAGATGAGCGCTGCAACCACAGAGTCATCCACGACTGGACCTAACGGTCAGGGGTACCTTTACCTTTACCTTTTAAGAACCATTTTAAAATATTGACAAAATATTTTTTTACACACGTTGAAAAGTGTTGGTACTGACCTTGAAAGCTCTAAACGGCCCAGTATCCCTGAAAGAGCATCTCTACCCCCATCGTTCTGCCCGGACGCTGAGGTCCAGCTCCGAGGGTCTTCTGGCGGTTCCCTCCCTGCAAGAAGTGAGGTTACAGGGAACCGGGCAGAGGGCCTTCTTGGTGGTGGCGCCCGCCCTGTGGAACGCCTTCCCACCAGATGTCAAGGAAACAATGTGTTTGCGCAATGCGCTCGAAACACACTCAAAGCTTTCTGTTTGTGGCTCTGTAGCTGAATGGCGCTGTGGTTTAAACCACAGAGCCTAGGTCTTGCCGATCGGAAGGTCGGCAGTTCGAATCCCCGCAATGACCGGGTGAGCTCCCGTTGCTCAGTCCCTGCTCCTGCCAACCTAGCAGTTCGAAAGAACGTGAAAAGTGCAAGTAGATAAATAGGTACCACTCCGGCGGGAAGGCAAACGGTGCTTCCGTGCGCTGCTCTGGTTCGCCAGAAGCGGCTTAGTCCTGCTGGCCACGTGACTCAGAAGCTGTACGCCGGCTCCCTCGGCCAGTAAAGAGAGATGAGTGCCGCAACCCCAGAGTCGGCCACGACTGGACCTAATGGTCAGGGGTCCCTTTACCTTTTTAGCTGAATCCACCTTTTCCCTCTCACAGCGCCCTGGGCACGGAGACGGGCCCCGAATGCTATGAGCTCCAGGTCTGCGTGAAGGACTACTGCTTTGCCCGCGAAGACCGTACGGTGGGCATCGCCATTCTGCAGCTGAAGGACCTCTTGCAGAGGGGCAGCTGCGCCTGTTGGCTGCCCCTCGGCCGCCGCATCCACATGGACGACACGGGGCTGACGGTCCTGCGCATCCTCTCTCAGCGCAACAACGACGAGGTGGCGAAGGAGTTCGTCAAGCTGAAGTCAGACACGCGCTCGGCCGAGGAGGGCAGTGCCAGCTAAGCCCCACTGTGCCCTGCTCTCTCCCAGTCCTGTGGTCCGTCAGCCCCATGGCCTCCTAGCATCACCTTCCGACCCTCGTTTATGCAGCCATGTCGAAGCCATAAGAGGTCCCCGCCTTCTCCTTCCTCCCTGAATTTGGGAGCCTCGCTCCTGCTGCCAAGGATCAAACACCCTCCGAACACACACACACACATTGCCAAATCCGTTCAGTATTAGCCGCTATGGGGCAGAGGGTAGCCTCCCCCCCGTCAGGACCCTTGGCCCCTCCAGTCCAGCATTGGAAAAAGGGGCATTCTCTGCCCTACCTGAATATGCCTGCGGTTGAATCTCCTGCGGGCAAAAGGGGCTTTGACGCTGAGACGCTACATTTCTGGAAACGGGGGCCAAAGGTCCTGCTGCATGTTTCCCAAGACAGACCCGCCTCCTTCTCACTCATGGCATAGCTGTCAAGCGTCCCTTATTTGGCGGGATAGTCCCTTATCCCAGCGCTGTGTCCCACTGCTGTCCCTTATTGATGATGTCCCTTAAATTTCCCGGGTTTCAAAGAAGCAGCTCCTCTCCCTCCCTCCCTGCCGGCCAGGGAGGAGGGAGGCTCCAACTGTGTTGCTTGGCTGCGTTGCTCACCCAATAAGGAGTCTGAGAACGACTGGGGGGTGGAGCTTGCATGCCTTGTGCCAATCAAATTGGCCGCGTTGCCTGGGGACTCGCCTTTGCTCAGCGCTTCCCAGCGGAGAGGTGATGGTGGTTTTCCTTGCTGCGTCCCCTTTGCTGGGTTGCTGCGCTGTGGGAACCACTGCTTGAGGCTTCGTTTGGCTGCTGGCTGGGCTTTCTGCCTTTGGCTCGAAGGGGCTCAGAAGTTGAACATACCTGTGCTTGGAAAATCCCTTATTCTGGCTGCTGATCCCTTATTTCCGAGGCTGCTGGTCCCTTATTTTCAAATCTGTAAGTTGACAGCTATGACTCATGGCCACCTCTGTCCCAATCACAGCTCTTTCCCCAAGGAGCCGTCCTTGCACCGTTTGTCCGCCAGGCACCGGGTTGCCAGCTCTGGCCGGCAGCTGTGCTCTCTCAAGGTTTTGGCAAGGAGTTTTTTGGGTCCCACGGCACCTCCAGGTTGGGTCAGAGGTGGTCATGTTGGAATTGCTCGAGGCAGAGTGTTGGTCCATCTAGTTCAGTGCTTCCTGCACGAACCGGCAGCCTAGGACTGGACACACACCCTAACTGGCAGCATTTGAAAGGAAGCGAGGTTTCGCAACACGGGCCGAGCTCTTTGCGGTTTGCAGCGCTGCCGAGAAGCAGAGCAAGCCATTGGTGAAGAGAAGGGGTTATAAACTGGAACCTTTTTTAAAAAATGAAATAAAATTGCAGCTCAGAGGCAGCTGGTGCCCGTTGGTGGTAGGCTGGGAGGTCAACAGCAGATGGCGCCAGAGACACCCAAGAAAGGCAGAACCAACTAATTCCAGTTCCGTAGGGTTGCCATATGTCTGGGATTCCAATGACAGACTTGGGAAATCGGCCCACTTTTCCTTAAAAAAGCAGCTCAACAACTACCCCCCCCCCAAAAAAAACCCCACAACTTTTTGTGTCCAGGTTTTTTTTACTTCTTGAAACAGGGCGACCTTAAGCTGAGCCTCACAGGGAGAGGACTGAGGCCAAGGAGGTAGAAAAGAATGGAAGGAAGGAAAGGAAAGTTAAGTTGGAGGGGATGGAATAGGACGCCCCTATTTTCACAGGAGAAACGTTGGAGGGGATGGAATAGGACGCCCCTATTTTCACAGGAGAAACGTTGGAGGGGATGGAATAGGACGTCCCTATTTTCACAGGAGAAACGTTGGAGGGGATGGAATAGGACGCCCCTATTTTCACAGGAGAAACGTTGGAGGGGACGGAATAGGACGTCCCTATTTTCACGGGAGAAACGTTGGAGGGGATGGAATAGGACGTCCCTATTTTCACAGGAGAAACGTTGGAGGGGATGGAATAGGACATCCCTATTTGAAGGGGAGAAACGTTGGAGGGGAAGGAATAGGACGTCCCTATTTTCACGGGAGAAACGTTGGAGGGGATGGAATAGGACATCCCTATTTGAAGGGGAGAAACGTTGGAGGGGAAGGAATAGGACGTCCCTATTTTCACGGGAGAAACGTTGGAGGGGATGGAATAGGACGTCCCTATTTTCACGGGAGAAACATTGGAGGGGATGGAATAGGACATCCCTATTTGAAGGGGATAAACGTTGGAGGGGAAGGAATAGGACGTCCCTATTTTCACGGGAGAAACGTTGGAGGGGATGGAATAGGACGTCCCTATTTTCACGGGAGAAACGTTGGAGGGGATGGAATAGGACGTCCCTATTTTCAAGGGAGAAACATTGGAGGGGATGGAATAGGACGTCCCTATTTTCACAGGAGAAACGTTGGAGGGGATGGAATAGGACGTCCCTATTTTCAGGGGAGAAACGTTGGAGGGGATGGAATAGGACTTCCCTATTTTCAAGGGAGAAACATTGGAGGGGATGGAATAGGACGTCCCTATTTTCACAGGAGAAACATTGGAGGGGATGGAATAGGACGTCCCTATTTTCAAGGGAGAAACGTTGGAGGGGATGGAATAGGACATCCCCATTTTCACAAGAGAAACGTTGGAGGGCTGCAGCAGCCCGCTTCTGAGCTCACAGCCAGCCCTCCCAAGCAAGGCAGCCTAGGCTTACCTGCTTCCGGCTAGCATCCTCACTGCACCCATTTCAGAGAACGGACCTGTCTAACTGAGGTCCATTGCAGTGGGTCAGCCTCCACGGGGATGTCGTCTGCCATCAGCGCTGAAGCTGAGACTCATCTTCCGGTCCAGAGTTGGGGGGCAGGAAACAGGTGCCGTCTTGTCCTTTGTCCCCCCGCTGCAGGCGGCAAAATGTCATGGGCCGGCCACCTCCAAGACCCTCTCCTTCTCCCCCAGGACCCTTTAGGAGAGAACATCATCCCAAAGCGGTTTCATTCCAGCCACCTTCCCCTCTTTTCTGAAGATACCCTTTCCGTACCAATTTGCCCGGGACCAAAGTGTCGGAATTTGAGTTGAATGTTTACACACACACAAAACACCCCAAGTCGTAGACCTGTGCAGGTGTGCATTCCGCCGAACTTTTTTTAAAATAGTAATTTAAACGAAAAGAAGACATCAACGGGGACATCTAAGTGGTTTAGATTACGGATTCCTCCCCACGGACCTCATCCGTGTTTCTTTCCCCCCAACCTGTCCCCCTCTCCGAACCGAACCGATTCCCTTCTCGATAATTTCTGTCCGGCATCTACTTGAAACTAAACAAACAAGAAGATGATTTAATAATTTAAAAAAAGGACGGGGAAAAATAGAGTGAAATAAATAAATACCAATCCCGGATGCTCGGAATCGAGTTAATAATTATCCTGTTGTGGACCACATGCACACGTCTTGGAATATGTCATTATCTGTTCTGTTCCTACTTACCTGAAGTGGATTGAGTTGAAACAAAAAAACAAAACCAACGATGCATGATAGTGAGATGTTTTGCACTATTTTCGACTTTTGGGGCTGTATACAAATATTTTATTAACTGACATTAAAAAGAAAAGAAAAGCGAACGCTTCTTTTCCTGTGTTTCTAACCTGTCCTCTCTGCGTCCGAGGAGTGCCTAGCAAGTGTGATTTTTCTTTCCAAAGGAGCTCAAGTTGTGGGTGTTGTAAGAAGATGAAAAAACTGCTCCCTTTCCCTTATGGGGTACCCAAGAGCCCCTATAGAGTCCTTACGTAGGTTCCCTATTGGTAGGAGAAAATAACAGAGGCCAACCAGACAATATTGAGAAGCAAAGCAGCTAGTAAGCCTGATCTTTATTAAACTGTTGCAACAGTTCACCCCACGCAGGAGGGAGGAGGAACCCAGAACAATGTAGCCCAAGACCACCCCAAAAAACATCATACATACATCACAGAAGGAGGCGGTCTACAGCAGAAATCCTGCCTGTCAGGATACCTGATAATGGTCACTGATTGCGTTACCTGGGCAGACTGGCTGTTCTTTGGTGGTGGTTAATACTTTAGTTTCCCCGAGACCCAGGTCACATGCCCTGGAGAACAAAACAGCCAATATCATAGAATCAAAGTGTTATAAGGAAAAAATGCTCCTTTTTCCTTATGGGGTACCCAAGAGCCTATATAGATAAGTAGGTTCTCTATCGGTAGGAGAAAATAACAGAGGCCAAGCAGAGAATATTGAGAAGCAAAGTGGCTACTAAGCCTGATCTTTATTGAACTGTTGCAACAGGGTCCCCACTCATCACACGCAGGAGGGAGGAGAGGAACCCCAAACATTGGTGTGCAAGCTCTTATATAGACATTTGGTGTATGTGTATATATATATTGTTGTTGTTTAGTTGTTTATTCGTGTCCGCCTCTTCGTGACCCCCTGGACCAGAGCACGCCAGGCCCTCCTGTCTTCCACTGCCTCCCGCAGTTTGGTCAAACTCATGCTGGTAGCTTTGAGAACATTGTCCCACCATCTCGTCCTCCGTCATCCCCTTCTTCTTGCGCCCTCCATCTTCCCCAACATCAGGGTCTTTTCCAGGGAGTCTTCTCTTCTCCTGAGGTGGCCAAAGTCTTGGAGCCTCAGCTTCAGGATCTGTCCTTCCAGTGAGCACTCAGGGCTGATTTCCTTCAGAATGGAGAGGTTTACTCTTCTTGCAGTCCATGGGACTCTCCAGAGTCTCCTCCAGCACCAGAATTCAAAAGCATCCATTCTTCGGCCATCAGCCTTCTTGATGGTCCAGCTCTCACTTCCATACATCACTACTGGGAAAACCAGAGCTTGAACTAGACGGGCCTTTGTTGGCAAGGTGATGTCTCTGCTTTTTAAGCTGGATGATGGGTTTCCCTGGCTGTTAATGGGTTTACCCCGAAAATTGGTGTGCAAGCCCTTATATAGACTTTTGAAATTGCCCACCCTGTAGCCCAAGACCACCCCAAAATTAATATAATTTGCAAATGTGTAGAGGAAGGAAGGAAGGAAGGAAGGAAGGAAGGAAGGAAGGGAGAAAGAAAGAAAGAAAGAAAGAAAGAAAGAAAGAAAGGAAGGAAGGAAGGAAGGAAGGAAGGAAGGAAGGAAGGAAGGAAGGAAGAAAGAAAGAAAGAAAGAAAGAAAGAAAGAAAGAAAGAAAGAAAGAAAGAAAGAAAGAAAGAAAGAAAGAAAGAAAGAAAGAAAGAAAGAAAGAAAGAAAGAAAGAAAGAAAGAAAGAAAGAGTTTCAAAATCCACAATTGCAACAGCGAATGATGCAATGTTCCAAACTGAACCCGGAAACTCAGAGCTGCACTCGAGTCTATAATCCAGAAGTCTATCGCCACGCCCCGCCTTACGGAATGAAGGCGGAGCAACGCCGGCGTCTCCCTACCAACGCGCATGCGCCCGTGGCCGCCATTTCCTCTCGCGGCTTTCGCCCGTCCGGACTCGCCCATTTGAAGCGGAGAAAGGGGGGGAAGAAAAAGGAAAAAAGTACCATTTGAGGCAGCCTATACTGAAAAAACTTTGTCGCTTCGCCCTTCTGAATTGAAGAAGAAGAGAAATACGGAGGGGAAAGGGCCGCTTCCACCATTCTCCCCCCCCGCTACATTCTCGTGGTACTTGGTTTCGTCCGCCGCCTCATTGCCGAGCGGGCGTTCCTTCCCAGGTTACCGCGCAGGCGCAGAAGGCTGCCTTGGAACGCGTGCGACTTAGGTGAGTGGGATAGACATCAAAGCGGGTGGGCAGCCGCCTGCATCCCTGTTGCCATGGAGACGGGATGGGAGGGGGCAGGGGAGCTACCCAGGGTTGGGGGGGACAATGGGGGGGGGAATCTTGGGGTGGATTTGGGCTTGGTGGGTTGGGCCAGAGAGCTGATCAGTTTATTTTGGCTGCTGCTGATTTGCATATATTTGCATACATTTGCATATTCTGTTTGAGCTGCCTGCGACGTTCGTGTTATTTGCACACACCCCTTGCTGATTTGCATAGATTTACATGCGTTTGCTAATTTGCATAGGTTTACAGGGGCGCTGCGTATTTGTGTATAATTTATTATGGTGCCTGCTAATGATTTTTTAAAATAATAATAATAATAATAATACCGTTTATTTGTTGGCTTCATGGAACTTCTACATCGCTCGATTGCAAAAAATAACCACTTTACCAAAAAAGACAGATGAAGCGATAAAATTATCCGTAAGGGAAATCAACAGCAATAATTTAAAACTTTCAAAAAGTTAAAACAGCTATTGGCTAAGATCCCATGAAAACTTGCCATTGACTTTTTAAACATCCCTGGAAGCTTGTTGAAAGAAGAATGCTTTTAATATTTATGTTGTATTTTAATTTTGTTTTTAAGTTGTATTCATTCAACTTATTTTTATTATTGCTTGTTAGCCGCCCTGAGCCCGGCCTTGGCTGGGGAGGGCGGGGTATATATATATATAAAAATATTATTAATTCAGCAGGTGCTGAAAAGCATACAGTGAAGTTGCCCGCCAATCATTTGCATAGATTTGTGCATTCTCTGGCATTGATTTGCATAGGTTTGCTCGTTAACAGCCTTGGCCGCTTCTGATTTGCGCCTGTTTATTAAGCTTCCCAAACTTTTAACGAATCGAGCCCAAATTACATCAAATTTCACAGGTTGTTTTTTTAAAAAAATGTTTATTTCCAACTATTTGTGTCCCAGTTTCCCCCCATTACTGCTTGAAGCTACAGTAATAGCATCATATACAGTTTATTTCTGGCATAGAGAGTGGTTCTGAGCATGCATTTTCTATTTTCTATATTCTATTTTCTATTTCTCACTGGGCAAGAGCAAAAAGCTGCTTGTTTGAAGGCAAATTACATCTTTCTCCCCACTTCTTTGGCCTTTAAAGGATTAACCCAGACCTCTGACCCACAAAATGTCCGAATCACAACAGATTTTGGTTTTTTAAAATAATTTTTATTGGAAATTTTATTTACAACATAACACAAACTCCCCACCTCCCAACCCAGAAATCCACGCCCATCAGACACAAACATAACAAACAACAAGCATAATATACAACAATACAAGCAACCAAATAAAAGACTTCCTTTATCCTGTTTCTGGCATCCTTACTTACTTCTTATAAGCTGTTTCCTTTATGAATAATTATTAAGATTTTTCTAATTATAACTTAAATATCCACAAAGTCTCCTGCAGACATTAATCGAAACAAGTCCAGGTATGAATTTTAAGGCACCGTTTTGTGAAGTATTCTCTGCATTTTCCCCATGCTTTTTGAAATTCTTGTCTAGTATGATCTCTAATTGCCTCTGTTAATCTAGCCAGTTCAATGTACTCTAACAGTTTGTCTTGCCATTCCATTTTTGTTGGCACAATTTCTTTTTTCCAGCTTTTAGCAATTAGGATCCTTGCTGCTCCTGTGGCATAGAGGAATATTTTCTGATCTTCTCTTGCTATACCTGTGTCCGTTATCCCTAGTAGAAAAGCTTCTGTATTTTTTATAAAGTTATACTTAAACATTTTTTTAAGCTTGTCATATACTATGTTCCAGAAGCTTTTGAGAATCACAACAGATTTTGGATGAGTTGGACTGTGCTGCACCTTACCGGTACAGTAATTTAAATTTTTTATTTATTTATTTTTTTTGCATCAGTATATACCTGGGAGTGTTTTCTTTGGCCAGGTGTCGATGTGCGTGCTTGAGCAATAACATAAAAAATCTCCCATTTATGGGCGTCTTCCAAGACTTAAAAACCAAACCATCTCCTGAGTCAACAATTATGTGTGTATCATATTCAGAGTTGCCGGCAGGTGACCGTGAAATGGAATTTTACCAGCGACTTGGCTTGGCTTCCCCAGAAAATTTTGGATCTGGAACTTTTTTCCCCTCTGCAATGGGAGAGATCCAATCGTTTTTTTTACCCCACAGAAGCCAAACAAGCAAAAATTAAACCAACTGCAATTTATGTTAATTTGACACCTTCCAAAAATATATGGCCCAAAGGAGTTGGACGTTTGCTTGAATTCAGTGCAATTCAGGGTGGATAAAAATCGAAGATTAAAAAAAATAAAAATCTGATTTTTAAGGTTTAAATTGGATTTTTAAAATAAAATCCTTTTGGAGGAAAAATCTTTTTAAAGATTTTCAATTTAAGTTACATTATAGTCCAAAGGTTATTCATCAGGAAATAAGGATTTAAGTTTTTCATGTGTGCTTAAACTCAGTCTAAGTTGTGTTTTTTTAAAAAAATTGTTTAGCCACATCAGTTAACAAACATGGATACATATGCTATAATGTTATTGTTTTAGTTAAATAAATTGTTTAAATTGTTACTAAGGAAATGATTAGTTTTCTCCTTCCAATAAAGTACAGCAGAAAAGTTGTCCAAATATAAACAGTTAACTTATTAAACCTCACAATAGTTTCATAATTTCATGTCTATGTATTTCTAATAGCAGAACCAAATCGGTAATTTTTGATATAACTGTAAAAACTACTCTGAAAATTTATCAATCCAAAAATGAAACCTTCATCTGGTTTGTAAATATTAAGCAAGAATGAGTCTTTCTGTAAAAAAAAAGAAGATTTAAAGTCTTACTGACTAGTGATTTAAATTGTGATTTAATATCGATTTGATTTAAATCAAATCTACCCTGATTGCAATTTACTTCTGAGTAGATATTGCTTGGTTCTTGTTTTCCCCAACCCATCTTTCCAAAACTTTGCAAAGTTTGGGCTTCGTTAAAATGTTTGAACTCGCTAAAACAACGAAATTAATAAGAAACCACTCAGGTGGCAAGGTTGAAAAAAGAATGGGATTGCTTTAATAGCTATCTAATAAAATACGGTTCCAACAACATTTGGCTGTGCCCTAGACTAACTTCACATATATTGGGGAATGTTTTTCAGTTATGGAATACAGATAAATTGAATGTAAAAGAAATTTGCAAACTGCAGAGAGATAGACGGAAGTCAAATAATACAGAAGGGATTCAAACCAGTTTAGGAGAACAATCAGAATGTGACGAAAAAGAAAAGTGACTATGAAGGTAATGTCGTTCTAGGAATTTCGGGTATAAAACATTCAAATGATGGTTTGTAATCCTTAAATAATTTTGTGTGTTTGATAATACATTTTTGTTTCCCCCACCCCAAAGCTTTATGTTATTTAATTTTTACTTTTTTCACATTTCGTTCATGTATCGCTTTATTTTCTGTTTATGTGAATGCAACGATCAATTTATTTTCTTTTAAAATGCAATAAAGTGTTTTTAAAAGGGGGGGGGGAGTTTGGGCTTCTCCAAAACGCGGACTTTCAAACCCCCCCCCCAAAAAAACAACAACCTGCTTTTCTCTTCCTTTAGGTATTTTTTGAAGTAGCTCCTCCCCAGACAACTATGGTGACAGAGAAGGAAATCGAACAGATTGGCCGGACGCTGGTGGACGCCGGCCAACCCCTGAAAGCCCGTTTCCGGGCGCTGTTCACCCTCCGAAACCTAGGGGGCGATGCAGCCATTGAGTGGATCAGCCGAGGTTTTGGGGACGACTCTGCGCTCCTCAAACATGAACTGGCTTACTGCTTAGGGCAGATGCAGGATGAGAGAGCAATTCCGGTCCTCATTGAGGTTCTCCGAGACGCTAGCCAGGAACCCATGGTCCGCCATGAAGCTGGTAAGACAGGCTGTGTTGACAGATTGCAAGGGGGCTGGTTTGGGGAACGCTTTTAACGTTTGGTGAATTATTATGGGACGCGGGTGACGCTGTGGGTTAAACCACAGAGCCTAGGGCTTGCCGATCGGAAGGTCGGTGGTTTGAATCCCCGCAATGACGGGGTGAGCTCCCGTTGCTCGGTCCCTGCTCCTGCCAACCTAGCAGTTCGAAAGCACGTCAAAGTGCAAAATAGGTACCGCTCCAGCGGGGAGGTAAACGGCGTTTCCGTGCGCTGCTCTGGTTCGCCAGAAGCGGCTTAGTCCTGCTGGCCACATGACCCGGAAGCTGTACATCGGCTCCCTCGGCCAATAAAGCGAGATGAGCACCGCAACCCCAGAGTCGGCCACGACTGGACTTAACTGTCAGGGGTCCTTTGCCTTTACCTTTTTTTGGGCATCTGATGGGAGGGCATTCCACAGGGCGGGTGCCACCACCAAGAAGGCCCTCTGCCTGGTTCCCTGTAACCTCGCTTCTCACAGGGAGGGAACCGCCAGAAGGCCCTTGGAGCTGGACCTCAGTGTCTGGGCAGAATGATGGGGGTGGAGACGCTCCTTCAGGGATACTGGGCCATTTAGGGCTTTCAAGGTCAGCACCAACACTTTGAATTGTGCTCGGAAACGTCCTGGGAGCCAGTGTAGGTCTTTCAGGACCGGTGTTATGTGGTCTCCACTCCCAGTCCCCAGTCTGGCTGCCGCATTCTGGATTAGTTGCAGTTTCCGGGTCACCTTCAAAGGTAGCCCCACATAGAGCGCATGGCAGTAGTCCAAGCGGGAGATAACCAGAGCATGCACCACTCTGTCCAGACAGCCTGCGGGCAGGGAGGGTCTCATCCTGCGTTCCAGATGGAGCTGGCTCCCCATTTGTCAAATGCTCTCCCCAGGGATCTTGGCCTGCAGCCTTCGTTATACACCTTTAGGCACCAGGCAAAAATGTTCCTCTTCTACTGGTACTTGGGCTGATTAACATACAATTCCCTTTTAAAATGTGTTTGGGGAATGGATATTGGGTTGTTCTTGTGGTTATTTTGATTATGCATTTTGTATGGTGATTTACCGTATTTTTTGCTCCATAAGACTCACTTTTCCCCTCCTAAAAAGTAAGGGGAAATGTGTGTGCGTCTTATGGAGCGAAGGCAGGCTGCGCAGCTATCCCAGAAGCCAGAACAGCAAGAGCGATTGCTGCTTTCACTGCGCAGCGATCCCTCTTGCTGTTCTGGCTTTTTGGATTCAGAATGTTTTTTTTCTTCTTGTTTTCCTCCTCCAAAAACTAGGTGCGTCTTGTGGTCTGGTGCGTCTTATAGAGCGAAAAATACGGTAATGTTGTGAACCGCCCTGTGTCCCGTGGGTGGGGCAACATGCAAATTAAGCCAATCAATCCATAAGAGGATTCTAATCTTTGCGGTTGGTTTATTAGGGAGCTGCCTAAACTGAATAAAGTCATTGGTCCATCTACCTCAGTACTGTTTGCAGCTGCTCTCCGCAGTTTCAAACAGAGACTTTCTGCATGAGTTGTGGCCCCTGTAGCAATTTTTATATCTTGCACCTTTTTTTTATTATTACGCCGCGTGTCTCTGTGGGGTCAACAGCGGGAGAGAGGGATATAAACAAATAAAATTAATAACACCCACCCACCACTTCCACCTTCGTGTCTCATTCTCTCCCTCCTTTCGACAGGTGAGGCGCTCGGTGCCATTGGGAACCCCAAAGTTCTGGACGTCCTGAAAAAGTACTCCAAAGACCCTGTCATTGAGGTAAATCCAGGGATTCCTTTCCAATTCTTCCCTGAACCTGAACCGAACCAAAAAATTAACACCCCTCCATCCGTTTTTTTAAAATATATACCGTATATAATTTTTATTGGTTTTTTTAACATACTATTTTCAACAGTAATTAAACGTACTTTTACACCTTATTCAATCTTTTGACTTCCATCCGTCCTGTCTGAAAATTTCCCAATCTAATCTCTAATTTCTTACTTTCCCTATTACATTTAAGACCCATAACCAATATCTCTATCAACTTTGTAAACACTTCGTATATTTCTCCTTACAAAACGTCTTGTAGTCCTACTAGCGTGATTTGTTGGTTACAATGGCTCTTCAAATAGTTCATATACTTCTTCCAATCTTCTGTCAATCTCCAGTCCCGCAGGTTTCGAATCCTTCCTGTCGTTTTGTCCAATTCTGCGTAGTCCATTAATTTCGTCTGCCATTCTTCTTTCGTCGGAATTTCTTCTCGCTTCCATTTCTGGGCTAACAATACTCTTGCCGCTGCTGTTGCGTATAAAAACAGTTTAACATCTTGCCTATTAATATCCTGGCCTATAATACCAAGTAAAAGTGCTTCTGGTTTTTTTAAGAATGTATTTCATGTTTTTTCACGAAATATACGTCCTTAAAAAACACCCCTCCATCCTGTTCAGGTGGCTGAGACGTGTCAGTTGGCCGTGAAGAGACTGGAATGGCTTCAGGAACACCCGGCAGAAGCATCCTCTGGTCCCTACTCCTCTGTAGACCCAGCGCCTCCATCCGAGGAGGCGGATGTGGAAAGGCTTAGGCAGGCTTTGCTCGACGATTCGCGGCCCCTGTTCGAGCGATACCGGGCCATGTTTGCCCTGCGCAACGTCGGCGGGGAAGCAGCCGTCCTGGCCTTGGCGGACGGTGAGTCTCCTCGCTTCTCTTGGGCCAGAGATTTCGCCTGGTCAAGCGGCTCTGGCCGGAATTTGGACCCGCTCGGCTGCTTGCCTAGGACCCTCGTACCTATGGGACCACCCCTCCCGTATGCCCCACGGAGAGCCTCAAGGTCCATAAACAGCAACACCCTAGTGGTCCCGGGTCCTAAGGAAGTCAGATTAGCCTCAACCAGAGGCAGGGCCTTTTCAACACTGGCCCCGGCCTGGTGGAACGTTCAGTCTCATGAGACCAGGGCCCTGCAGGATCTGATTTCTTTCCGCAGGGCCTGTAAGACAGAGTTGTTCCGCCTGGCCTTTGGCTTGGGTCATTTTGGACTCACAGCTGTCCATGGAGGCGTAGGTTAATTCTGTGTCCAGGGCAGCTGTCTACCAGCTCCATCTGGTATGCAGGATGAGACCCTCCCTGCCCACAGACTGTCTGGCCAGAGTGGTGCATGCTCTGGTTATCTCCCGCTTGGACTACTGCAACGCACTCTACGTGGGGCTACCTTTGAAGGAGACCCGGAAACTGCAATTAATCCAGAACACGGCAGCCAGACTGGGGACTGGGAGTGGCCGCTGGGACCACATAACACCAGTCCTGAGAGATCTGCATTGGCTCCCAGTACGTTTCCGAGCACAATTCAAAGTGTTGATGCTGACCTTGAAAGCCCTAAACGGCCTCGGCCCAGTATCTCCACCCTCATCGTTTTGCTCGGACACTGAGGTCCAGCGCCGAGGGCCTTCTGCCGGTTCCCTCATTGCGAAAAGTGAGGTTACAGGGAACCAGACAGAGGGCCTTCTCTGTAGTGGCCCCCGCCTTGTGGAACACCCTCCCTTCAGATGTCAAGGAAATAAGCAGCTATCTTCTCTTTAAAAGACATCTGAAGGCAGCCCTGTTTAGGGAAGTTTTTACTATTTAGAGCTGTATTGTTTTTAACACTTGATTGGAAGCCGCCCAGAGTGGCTGGGGAAACTCAGCCAGATGGGCGGGGTATAAATAATAAATTATTATTATTATTATTATTGGGAACACTACAAGCTCTGGCTCTTAAAGATAACGCAAGGTGCCAGTCCTCAAGCCCCTTTCCTGAACTGCGATTCTCCTCTCCCTTCCACCCTCAAGCCCTCCGCTGTGGCAGCGCCCTCTTCCGCCACGAGGTCGCCTACGTCCTCGGACAGATGCAACACGAGGCGAGCATCCCGCAGCTGACGTCCTCGCTGGAGGACGGCGCCGAGAGCCCCATGGTGCGCCACGAGTGCGCCGAGGCCCTGGGCTCCATCGCCCGGGCCTCCTGCCTCTCCGCCTTGCAAGCCCACGCCCAGGACAAGGAACGCGTCGTACGGGAGAGCTGCGAAGTGGCGCTAGACATCTACGACTATGAGAACGGTGGCGATTTCCAGTACCCTGACGGGCTGAGCAAGCTGAAGAACTCGGACTGAAAAGGGCGCAAGGGAGCTGGCTGAGTCTCGGCCGCCGCAATTTGGAGACTTCTCACCTCCGTTTCTAATTTGCGGCCTGTTTCTCTGCTCGGTGGTTGGTGGGTAACGGGTACCTACAACTCAATAGCGGGTTCTGTTCCAGATCCGGTGCCTTTTCTGTTTCCCCTCTCTCGTTTTTGCAAATATATGTTCACGCGTATTTATACAGCTTTGAAAACTGACTGCTGAGTCTTCCTTGTGGCAGCGACGAATGAATGAATGAATCTTTTTTTTTTCTTTTAAAAATAATTTTATTGAATTTTATTAAGTACAAATTAGAAAACATACATATTTGCAACAAAAGAAAAAAGAAAATTTTTATTTGAATGAATCTTTATTCGCGTCGGCCGTAGCAATAAAACAACACTACAATACAGTGGTGCCTCGCAAGACGAAATTAATCCGTTCCGTGAGGCTCTTCGTATAGCGGTGTTTTCGTCTTGCGAAGCAAGCCCATTGACAGCTTAGCGGATTAGCGCTATTAGCGGTTTAGCGGCTTTTAGCGGATCAGCTGATAAGCGGCTTTTAGCGGATCAGCTGATAAGCGGCTTAGCGGCTTAGGAAAAGGGGGGGGAAAGGGGGGAAAACCTGCAGGAACTTGCATGACATTTCGTCTTGCGAAGCAAGCCCATAGGGAAATTCGTTTTGTGAAGCGCCTCCAAAACGGAAAACCCTTTCGTCTAGCGGGTTTTCCGTCTTGCGAGGCGTTCGTCTTGCAGGGCACCACTCTACACAATGAATAGAAATAAAAAGTCAATTATGTAAAATACATTTTAGGGTTTTGAATCAATGGTCAGGTAATGGATCTTATTCTGATTGCCCCAGCGAAAAACCTTGCCACCTTTGCTGTCACCTGCTCATCTTGGTCTGCCAAGGGAAAGGACACTGGGGCAGTGGCTGGGCGACACAGGACGGACGACAAAAAAGGGGTGATAATCTCATTCGTCAAGTCTTTATAAAGAGGGCAAGCCAGAAGCGCATGCGCCACCGATTCGGGACGGCCATCTCCACAGGGACGTTTTTCGTGTGGGATCTGTTGGAATCGTCCCTCAAGTCCAGCCAAGGGCAAGACATTCAATCTTGCGAGAGTAAAAGCGCGTCTATATTTTGGAATTGCTCGGTTATGCAGAGAGGGTGCCAGAGAGTCGAAAGGGGAAGGTGGAAAATAGCCACGCCATGGGCAAAATTTCCTTATTGTGGCCAAACTGTTTTGACACTCGATGATATTTTGGTGCTGACAAATTAGGCTGTTTGTGGCAGCGTTGGTGTGTCGTGGGCCCTGGGCACTTCCTGCGATCGGTAATAATCAATAATAGCAGCGCTGCCCATCTGACAGGGTTGCCCCAGTCATTCTCGGCAGTTTCCGACAAATTGATGCATTAAGCACAGCAAAGCGTCAAACATTAAAAACTTCCTGTACAGAGAAGACCCACTGACATTTTAAAGTGAGCCTGACGCAGCCTGAATGTTTGCAAGCCATCAACAGATTTTCTTTAGATTTTCCTTTGGAGTTTTCTTGGCAAAATACTGGAGTTGTTTGCCAGTTCCTTCTCCAGGTGGATCGCATTTAGTCTATACTCTCCGCTATGACCTGTCCGCCTTGGGTGGCCCTGCGTGGCATAGCTCAGGGGTTAGCAAACTTTTTCAGCCATGGGCCGGTCCACCGTCCCTCAGACCTTGAGGGGGGCGGACTATATTGGGGGGGGATGAATGAATTCCTGTGCCCCACAAATAGTCCAGAGATGCATTTTAAATAAAAGGGCACATTCTCCCAGGCAGACCCCACAAATAACCCAGAGATGCATTGTTAAAGAAAAGCACACATTCTACTCATATAAAAACACCAGGCAGGCCCCACAAATAACCCAGAGATGCAGTTTAATTAAAAGGTCACATTCTGCCAAATGTGTCAAAACATGCCGATTCCTTGCACCAGCAGCGGGCCAGGTTGAGAAGGCGATTGGGCCGGATCCAGCCCCCACGCCTTAGTTTGCCTCCCCATGTTCTAGTAGCAGGTGGTTCCCCAGACTTGCTTGCCTGAAGTTCAATACGGTTAAGACAGAGAGGTTCTAGCATAGGGGTCAGCAAACTTTTTCAGCAGGGGGCCGGTCCCCTGTCCCTCAGACCTTGTGGGGGGCCGGACTATATTTTGAAGGGGGGGAAATGAGCGAATTCCTATGCCCCACAAATAACCCAGAGATGCATTTTAAATAATAGCACACATCCTAGTCCAGGGATCAGCAAACTTTTTCAGCAGGGGGCCGGTCCACTGTCTCTCAGACCTCATCCAGAATTTAAAAATCACCAGCTTCAAAACTATATATATATATATATATATATAATATCAGTCCATAACTAAAGAGTAGGGGGACACCCAAAGACACACACCCCCCCGCCAACAGATGCCAAGCTAGAAAGGGGATTATGAATCGGTTTCGTACACACAAAGTAATAAGAGGATTGTGGAAGGCTGAATCGGAAAGGGATTTCGGGGGAAAGGGAATATTGCGAGCTTGCTTCTGCGTGAAAGCAGCCTCCTTTAGCCAAAAACCATTGCGGATTAGGTTTACCGGGGCTTAAACATTTAAAAGCAGATCAGGCTTGGCAGAACCTGTTTTCAATGTCAAGGCTTCCCCGAGCCACTCCCCAAAGGCCAGTTGCAAAGCGCTGTGTCAAAAAGTCTCCGAATTCTGGCCATTTGACACCAACCCTTCCCCAAAAAAACCCCCTTCATGGATCACTGCCTTGTCGTGGCGAAGGGGCTTGAATAACTCAGAGAATGTATGAGCTATGCCAGGCGTAGGCAACTTAAGGCCCAGGGGCAGGATCCGGCCCAGTCGTCTTCTAAATTCGGCCCGTGGACGGTCCGGGATTCAGCGTGTTTTTACCTGAGTAGAATGTGACCTTCTATTTAAACTGCATCTCTGAGTTATTTCTGGGGCCTGCCTGGTGTTTTGACATGAGTAGAATGTGTGCTTTTATTTAAAATGCATCTCTGGGTTATTTGTGGGGCATAGGAATTCGTTCATTTTTTCCCCCTTCAAAATATAGTCCAGCCCCCCACAAGGTCTGAGGGACAGTGGACTGGCCCCCTGCTGAAAAAGTTCCCCTGTTAGACCAGCCTTTTACTCCAAACAATGAGGACTGCAATCTTGTTTGCCGTGTTTATTTCATTCATCCCCTGTGGTCTGAGCAAGAAAGCGAATCCTTTGCTTCTAGGTAAAGGTAAAGGGACCCCTGACCATTAGGTCCAGTTGTGGCCGACTCTGGGGTTGTGGCGCTCATCTCGCTTTACTGGCCGAGGGAGCCGGCGTACAGCTTCCGGGTCATGTGGCCAGCAGGACTAAGCCGCTTATGGCGAACCAGAGCAGCGCACGGAAACGCCGTTTACCTTCCCGCCGGAGCGGTACCTATTTATCTACTTGCACTAGTATGTTTTCGAACTGCTAGGTTGGCAGGAGCAGGGACCGTTCAACAGGAGCTCACCCCGTCATTGCAGGGATTCGAACCGCCGACCTGATCGGCAAGTCCTAGGCTCTGTGGTTTAACCCACTGCGCCACCCGGGTCCCTTGCTTCTGTGTACTGCAACGCAAATTAACGGGCAGCCGAGACTCAAAATAGTGGATTCTCTGCCTGCCTTCATCCCAACCCTCCCCTCGCAAAATCCCCAGCTACGATCTGCTTAGCTGATTTTAAGAGATCAGCTCTTGGGGAGGGGAAGGAGCCCAGAATAGTAGATTTGTCTTCTGCGGATTTTTGGGGGGGGGAGGAAAGGGGGAGATGTCTGGAAGAGGGGAGGCTTTGAGCAAGAGTATCTGTATTTAAAATAAAATTTAAAAAGCTGGGTGGGTAGCTGCGTGGAGTCTTTGCTCTCCAGCTGTTGGGAAACAGCATCTATCGCCCCATCAGTCGACATATCAGCAGGAACGCCTTGCGGACGCTTTTGAGTTGCGCCGACCGATGATACTGCCTCTTGCGCCGGCTGTTCCCTGTCGCCAGGTAAGTCGCTTCCTGCAAATCCCAGAAAACAAAATCCAGCTTTAGAAATTTAGCCTTAGCAGCAAACCAGGGTAGCTTGATTTGCAGCCCTCGCAAAGAGGAAATTGGGTTTGCTATTTACCGTATTTTCTGCTCTATAAGACGCACCAGACCACAAGACGCACCTAGTTTTTGGAGGAGGAAAACAAGAAAGAAAATATTCTGAATCCCAGAAGCCAGAACAGCAAGAGGGATCGCTGCGCAGCGAAAGCAGCAATCGCTCTTGCTGTTCTGGCTTCTGGGATAGCTGCGCAGCCTGCATTCGCTCCATAAGACGCACACACATTTCCCCTTACTTTTTAGGAGGGGAAAAGTGAGTCTTATAGAGCAAATAATACGGTAATTTTTTTGCCAAGCTGCACAGGTCAAAAGAGGTGTTGCAGGCTTTCGAAACCTGCTGTGCCTGTTTAACCAGAGAGGGCAGCGAGCCATCAAGAAATATTAATTCTTGGCCAGTGTGTCTGGAGGTCCTATTCTGATTTATTATGATTTTGAGCTGTATTTCAGTCAATTGCTGGATTTTATGTTTAAATGTATTATATATTTTGAGGTTAGCCCCTGAGCCTGGTTTGGCTGGGAAGGGTAGGATATAAATGGATTGTGTGGCTGTGGAAATGGATAAAAGCCCCCCATCTAAACAATAACCGTTATCAGTGCGTGTAAATAAAACAATTTAATTTTACTTTTTATCATCTGCAGTGCTATCTTATTTATAGTGCAATACATTGATTATTGCTTTCATTTGGGGGGGGGATCCATGGTCTCATTAGGTAGTAACAATTCATGTTAAATTGCTGTTTTAGGGGTTGCTTTTAAAAGTCCGGAATGGATTAATCCGTTTTGCATTCCTTTCTATGGGAAAGCGCACCTTGGTTTTGGAACGCTTTGGTTTTGGGACGGACTTCCAGAACTGATGAACTTTGAGAACCAAGGTACCAGTGTACAGTGGTACCTCGGTATTTGAACGTCATCCGTTCCGGAAGACCGTTCAAGTTCTGAAACATCCAAAAACTCAGTACAGAGGCCTTAAAATGGAAAACTCGGTACGGAAAACTTACCGTAATACGCAATCTGCGTTTCCGGTTTGACTTCTGAGGTGCATTCGAAAAACCAAAGAATTTACTTCCGGGTTTACGGCGTTCGAAAACCGAAATGTTCATTAATAGGTACCACTGAATTCTTTAATCACACTGCAAGACCACCACATGTGTTGAAATGTTCCTACTATTGGGATTTTTTTTATACTTCCAGCCTTTATCACTCTGTGATTTAAACATATTTGCCAGCCTATTTAGTGTTAAATACTCGCCTGCGGATCTTTAGATGGTTTTCTTTTAAAGTATAAAGTAAAGGTAAAGGGACCCCTGACCATTAAATCCAGTCGTGGCCGACTCTGGGGTTGCGGCGCTCATCTCGCTTTATTGGCCGAGGGAGCCGGCGTACAGCTTCCGGGTCATGTGGCCAGCAGGACTAAGCCGCTTCTGGCGAACCAGAGCAGCGCACAGAAACGCCGTTTACCTCCCCGCCGGAGCGGTACCTATTTATCTACTTGCACTTTGACGTGCTTTCGAACTGCTAGGTGGGCAGGAGCAGGGACCGAGCAATGGGAGCTCACCCCGTCATTGCGGGGATTCGAACCGCCAACCTTCTGATCGGCAATTCCTAGGCTCTGTGGTTTAACCCACAGCGCCACCCGTGTCCCTATAAAGTATAGCATGCCGTAAATATCAAGTTATTTGTCCAAATCAATATTGTGCCCTCATTTTCTTAACATACGGCTTTTCTCCGTGAGTGGGGCCTGAGCTGCCCCTTTCTATTTCTCCCCCAGAATATCCATCAAGCGAAACCTAAGTGACGACTGCTGATTGGGGAAGGAAGGGGAACGAGGCGCCGGGGACCCGGGTGCGAATCCTCGCTCGATGCAGTCCGGAGAGGAGGAGGAGGAGGGCGACCTCTTCAGAGATTACAAACCTCCCTCGCTGGATTCGATCCGCCTGCCGCGCTACGCCTTGTATCTTCTGATGGCTGTCATCATCGTGGTCGTGGTCGCGTACGCGATTGTTGGTCACCTCATCAACGACCTCACGCACGACTTTGCGGGTGAGTGGGCAGACCTGCTAGAAGCTCCCCCTTTCCCCACCCAAGTTTCTAGTCCTCAGGACCATTTTGAGTTTGAGTACCGTATTTTTCACTCCATAAGACGCACTTTTTTCCTCCTAAAAAGTAAGGCTTTTTAGGGCTCCATGATCACTGCAGATGGTGACAGCAGTCACGGAATTAAAAGACGCCTGCTTCTTGGGAGAAAGGCGATGGCAAACCTAGACAGCATCTTAAAAAGCAGAGACGTCACCTTGCCAACAAAGGTCCGTATAGTAAAAGCCATGGTTTTCCCAGTAGTGATGTATGGAAGTGAGAGTTGGACCATCAAGAAGGCTGATTGCCGAAGAATGGATGCTTTTGAATTCTGGTGCTGGAGGAGACTCTTGAGAGTCCCATGGACTGCAAGAAGATCCAACCTCTCCATTCTGAAGGAAATCAGCCCTGAGTGCTCACTGGAAGGACAGATCCTGAAGCTGAGGCTCCAAGACTTTGGCCACCTCATGAGAAGAGAAGACTCCCTGGAAAAGACCCTGATGTTGGGGAAGATGGAGGGCACAAGGAGAAGGGGACAACAGAGGACGAGATGGTGGGACAGTGTTCTCGAAGCTACCAGCATGAGTTTGACAAAAGTGTGGGAGGCAGTGGAAGACAGGAGTGCCTGGCGTGCTCTGGTCCAGGGGGTCACGAAAAGGCGGACACGACTAAACGACTAAACAACAACAAAAAGTAAGGGGAAATGTCTGTTTGTCTTACGGAGCGAAGCCAGCAAGAGCCACGCAGAGCGTGTCCGTACTGGAGCCTCAGTTTCACAACCTGCCCTTCCAGGGAGCACTCAGGGCTGATTTCCTTCAGAATGGAGAGGTTGGATCTTCTTGCAGTCCATGGGACTCTCAAGAGTCTCCTCCAGCACCAGAATTCAAAAGCATCCATTCTTCGGCAATCAGCCTTCTTTATGGTCCAGCTCTCACTTCCATACATCACTACTGGGAAAACCAGAGCTTTAAGTATACGGACCTTTGTGGGCAAGGTGATGTCTCTGCTTTTTAAAAGGAACAAACCAGTGATATTTTAGGGAGCAGGCTAGCAGGCGGGGCCCATGACTTATATCCTAGGAGCCTACACAACACAAAACACTCTTGCTGGATGTAGGTTTTATTTTATTTGCTTTTTATCTTGTATTTTGGAAATATACATCCAGGTTGTTTTTTCCTTTAAATTTTTTGGGGGCCCCAAGAGAGTGGGGCCCTAAGCTAGAGCTTGTTTAGATTATCCGTAAATCCTGGCGTGCTCTGGTCCATGGGGTCACAAAGAGTCAGACACGACTAAACGACAACAACAAAATCCGGCACTGCGACATACCCAGCTTTCTGCTGTCCAAACCTGCTGGTTTTAATTTTCTCTTTTTTCCCCCATCGCTAGATTGGGCCTTTGGTCCGAAACTGGAAGAGAGGAAGAGGCTGGAAGAGGCCTCGGACGGATGTGAGATTGCAGCTTTTCCCGACCAACGCCTGGGTTGGCAAAAGGGTGCCCCTTTCCTAGGGGTGGACTGTGCTGAAGGCCGCATCCTGCACCCCTTACCTGGGATGCAGACGGGCTGTGCATCGCCTCCAGCAACTGGCTGAGTCGTTGCTTGGATCAGCTGGAGATTCCCCCAGATGTACTGGATATATATATATATAAATATCACCCCTGGATATGAATGTCCAGGCTCCCTGTGATGTCTATTTCTTTCCTTTCCTTTTTCCCGTTTTGTTGATGTTGTTGAGTCGTTTAGTGGTGTCCGCATCTTTGTGACCCCCTGGACCAGAGCACGCCAGGCCCTCCTGTCTTCCACTGCCTCCCGCAGTTTGGACAGACTCATGTTTGTAGCTTCGAGAACACTGTCCCACCATCTCGTCCTCCGTCGTCCCCTTCTCCTTGCGCCCTCCATCTTTCCCAACATCAGGGTCTTTTCCAGGGAGTCTTCTCTTCTCCTGAGGTGGCCAAAGTCTTGGAGCCTCAGCTTCAGGATCTGTCCTTCCAGTGAGCCCTCAGGGCTGATTTCCTTCCGAATGGAGAGGTTGGATCTTCTTGCAGTCCATGGGACTCTCAAGAGTCTCCTCCAGCACCAGAATTCAAAAGCATCCATTCTCCGGCGATCAGCCTTCTTGATGGTCCAGCTCTCACTTCCATACATCACTACTGGGAAAACCATGGCTTTTACTATACGGACCTTTGTTGGCAAGGTGATGTCCCTGCTTTTTCAGATGCTGTCTTATTATTATTATTATTATTATTATTATTATTATTATTATTTATTTGTACCCCGCCTATCTGGCTGTGTTTCGCCAGCCACTCTGGGCGGCTTCCATAGAAACCAAAAATACAGTAAAATATCACATGTTAAAAACTTCCCTGAACAGGGCTGCCTTAAGATGTCTTCTGAATGTCAGGTAGTTGTTTATCGCTTTGACATCTGCTGGAAGGGTGTTCCACAGGGCGGGCGCCACCACCGAGAAGGCCCTCTGCCTGGTTCCCTGTAACTTGGCTTCTCGCAATGAGGCATCCGCCAGAAGGCCCTCGGCGCTGGACCTCAGCGTCCGGGCAGAACGATGGGGATGGAGACGCTCCTTCAGGTATACTGGACCGAGGCCGTTTAGGGCTTTAAAGATCAGCACCAACACTTTGAATTGTGCTCGGAAACGTACTGGGAGCCAATGTAGGTCTTTCAAGACCGGTGTTATGTGGTCTCGGCGGCCGCTCCCAGTCACCAGTCTAGCTGCCGCATTCTGGATTAGTTGTAGTTTCCGGGTCACCTTCAAAGGCAGCCCCACGTAGAGCGCATTGCAGTAGTCCAAGCGGGAGATAACCAGAGCATGCACCACTCTGGCGAGACAGTCCGCAGGCAGATAGGGTCTCAGCCTACGTACCAGATGGAGCTGGTAAACAGCTGCCCTGGACACAGATTTGACCTGTGCCTCCATGGACAGTTGTGAGTCCAAAATGACTCCCAGGCTGCGCACCTGGTCCTTCAGGGGCCCAGTCACCCCATTCAGGACCAGGGAGTCCTCCACACCTGCCTGTCTAGGTTTGTCATTGCTCGATACATGAATAGTATACCTTATTTATCTGAGAACACAGGCGGTTTTTATTGAGTATGCTTTGCGTGACCATAGGTTTGTTTGTTGTTGTTTTGCTACTGTCAAAATCTGGGGCAGCCGGCTTCCCTCGGAACGAGGTTTCTCACAACACCACACATGACAGGGCCTTTAATGTTTAATCTGCACCCACAAAGTACCAGCTGCCTTCGTGCCGCCGCCGCAAATCTGGAGCCATCCTTCCCACTAAGTAAGGAGATGGACTTGGATTCCTGAACAGCAAACCCGACCTAATTGGTGCTTTCCCAAATGGTACGTGGGCAGAAACGCAACCACCCTTCAAAATCTGACCCGCTCCCAGGTTTTGCGATGCAGTTGTCCGGCTGAGCAATGGGTACAAAAATCTATCTGCTGGGAGTAAAGTTCGGAAAGGCCTGCGTTGGTGGAAACAGCATGCAAAATGTGCGAGGGGATGTTTTTTCTTATGTGGTGGACTTGCAAAGGGGTAAAAGAGTATTGGGAAATGATCCATAACAAATTGAAAAAAAATGTTTAAAAGCACTCCCCCCCCCCCAAAAAAAAACCCCAGAATCCTTTCTCAAAACAAAACAAAACAAAATAATTCCTCCAGTAGCACCTTAGAGACCAACTAAGTTAGTTATTGGGAGGGACGCGGGTGGCACTGTGGGTTAAACCACAGAGCCTAGGACTTGCCGATCAGAAGGTTGCCGGTTTGAATCCCCGCAATGACGGGGTGAGCTCCCGTTGCTCAGTCCCTGCTCCTGCCAACCTAGCAGTTCGAAAGCACACCGGTGCAAGTAGATAAATAGGTACCGCTCCGGTGGGAAGGTAAACCGCGTTTCCGTGCGCTGCTCTGGTTCGCCAGAAGCGGCTTAGTCCTGCCGGCCACATGACCCGGAAGCTGTACGCTGGCTCCCTCGGCCAGTAAAGCGAGATGAGCGCCGCAACCCCAGAGTTGGCCACGACTGGACCTAACGGTCAGGGATCCCTTTACCTTTACCTTTAAGTTAGTTATTGGTATGAGCTTTTGTGTGCATGCACACTTCTTCAGTGATATGTACTGAAGTTCTCACCCTGGGCCAGCAGGGGGATACTGTAGATAGTTTTCACTCCGGTCCACATATGCAAATGAGGGCTTGAAAGTGACGTTCAGTGATTGGATAGTTACAGAAGGTTGTTACAGTTGCGTTGTACTGGAGCTCTATATAAGCAGGCTGGCTGAACTCTTCAGTTCAGTTCAGTTCTGGCCTGCGAATAAACAAGAGCTGTTTGAAGAATCGCTGTGTCGTCTGATATGTTCACCCACAACTTAACATTCAGATACACTGAAACAGAAGTCACCAGACCCTTATATATTCAGCGTCTCTGAAGAAGTGTGCATGCACACGAAAGCTCATACCAATAACTTAGTTGGTCTCTAAGGTGCTACTGGAAGGAATTATTTGTTTTGTTTTGTTTTGTTTTGTTTTGTTTTGTTTTGTTTTGTTTTGTTTTGTTTTGTTTTGTTTTTTATGTTATTTTATATTTTGTTTCGACTACGGCAGACGAACACGGCTACCTACCTGTAACTAGAGTGCTTTCTGTTCGGCATAATTGAGACAGAAATTCCCAGGTGTCAAAAAAAAAAAAAGGTTATTTACGTGCGGCCCGTGTTTCATTAGCCCAAAAAATGGGAAACAAGCGAGGTGCCAACAGAAGAAGAATGGCAACTTAAGCTGACGGAATATGCTCAGCTTGCGGACTTAACGTACAGAACAAGAAGAACATACGTTTAGAGAAGATTGGAAAACGTTTATTGGATGTATGGGAAATAACTGTGTACAGCTGAAAATACCGGCAGCATTCAGATAAATTCGACAGAATAAAGAAGCTTTGATGGATGCAATAATAGAATCCTGAACGATATAGTTTCTGTATTACTGTATTTTAATATTTGGTTGGAAGCCGCCCAGAGTGGCTGGGGAAGCCCAGCCAGATGGGCGGGGTATTATTATTATTATTATTATTATTATTATTATTATTATTATTATTATTATTATTTTTAAAATGTGCAGGGATTTATGATATGCAAAACGAACCATGGAGAGAGAAGAAAGGGAAGTCATGGAAATCTTAAGAATGTGTAAACGAGTGCTTCAAATGGTAAAACAGGAAATTTAATAAAAGCTGTGTTTTTAAAAGGAGAAAGAAAATAGCATACGAAACACGTTGTGTTAGAGGGAATGGCTCTGCGGAGGGGAAATGTGTATATTCGGAAGATTTAAGAGCCCTCCAACTGTCGTAGATGCTTTGGCTGAGAGTCCTGCCTGTTGATGAATTTGCTTGAGGATTAAAAAATAATACAGTGGTACCTCAGGTTACATACGCTTCAGGTTACAGACGCTTCAGGTTACAGACTCCGCTAACCCAGAAATAGTGCTTCAGGTTAAGAAATTTGCTTCAGGATGAGAACAGAAATCGGGCTCCAGTGGCAGTGGGAGGCCCCATTAGCTAAAGTGGTGCTTCAGGTTAAGAACAGTTTCAGGTTAAGAACGGACCTCCGGAACGAATTAAGTACTTAACCCGAGGTACCACTGTAATTACAAACCAGTGTTGAAATATAGAGAGCTGGACTTAACAACTGGAAAAAGGAGAAACTGAGAGGAGAGATTTGAATTTCATTGCTCCTCGCCCAGCCACTCCCATCCTGCCAGACTGGCACCGATTTTCCTGCGGGTGGCATGGCGCCCACAGATCATGTGATGGTCAGAGTCCAAATGCCAGGAACAGATTGCCGTTTCAAGGTAAGAACAGTTGGGCATGTGCCAGGCCATTTATGCTCTTCAAGGGACGCGGGTAGCGCTGTGGGTTAAACCACTGAGCCTAGGACTTGCCGATCACAAGGTCGGCGGTTCGAATTCCCGCGATGATGGGCTGAGCTCCCGTTGCTCGGTCTCTGCTCCTGCCAACCTAGCAGTTCGAAATCACACCAGTGCAAGCAGATAAATAGGTACCACTCCGGCGGGAAGGTAAACGGCATTTCCGTGCACTGCTCTGGTTCGCCAGAAGCGGCTTAGTCTTGCTGGCCACATGACCCGGAAGCTGGACGCTGGCTCCCTCGGCCAATAAAGCGAGATGAGCGCCGCAACCCCAGAGTCGGCCATGACTGGACCTAATGGTCAGGGGTCCCTTTACCTTTTAGGGTGCATACCGACCCACCCGCCCCGAATCCTCTTCCTGCCCTTCCTCTGTTGCCCTGGCATCTCTGAGCATGTGCAGAGTGAAAAGAGAGAGCGTGAGCCGAGTGAAGCAAAGACGCAAGGGAGAGGAGGAGGGGGACTTGCTGACGGAGTTTTCTGCAAGAGCCACCCTCTGGAAAAATAAACACGTCTCCACTTCCTGGGGGCTTCCTGGCACTAAGGTCCCAGCACCCTCCCGACCCCCTGACCCCAGAGCTATCATTTCCTTAGGACGTCCCTATTTTCAGGGGAGAAACGTTGGAGGGGATGGAATTGGACGTCCCTATTTTCACACGGGAAACGTCGGAGGGGATGGAATAGGACGTCCCTATTTTCACACGGGAAACGTTGGAGGGGATGGAATAGGACGTCCCTATTTTCACACGGGAAACGTTGGAGGGGATGGAATAGGACGTCCCTATTTTCAGGGGAGAAATGTTGGGGGGATGGAATAGGACGTCCCCATTTTCATGGAGGAAACGGAGGGGATGAGACAGCCACAGAAGCAGCCGGGATCCGTTTCGTGTCCACCTGCATGCGAAAGCAGAGCAGCTTGTTCTTTGCCCTGGCCAAGCCCTAGTTCCACGGGCATCTCACGTGAAGGCAGAGCTGCCCGACAGAACTGCCATTATCAAATGCACTTTGATTCCGGGTCCAGAGTTACACTTGCAAGGAAAGTAGATATCTCCTCTCTCACACACATGAATACAGAAACCAGGAAGGACAGACCTGTCTCGCCAAACAGCACATTATCGAAGCAACGCGATGGAGTCGTTCTCATGTCTGCCTCTGCTCCTGGGAATTTTCTTCGCCCCCTGTGCCCACGGCCAAGGTAGGAGTGTGCCACGGGCTCCCCGGGAAGGAATTTGGTTGGGATACAGGTGGCAAAACTTGTTCAGAATCTTGCCAAGCAGATCTGCACCTCCTAATTCGTAGAGGCAGTGTGGCCTAGCGGTTAGAGCATCGGGCTCCCCGGGTGTGACCGTGCGGGCCAGTCAGGAGGATGAAATGAGAGGAGCAGGTATATAGGCGAGTCCTCCAGTAGTAGAGGCTTGGGGTGTTGTCAGGGGGCGGGTGTCGGGGTGAAGGCCTTCTCTGTGGTGGCCCCTAAGCACCTTCATTTTACAGCTTCTGGTGAATGTTGGACGTGCCATATGAACCTACACGGACCCTGAGATCATCTTGAGGCCCTCGAGAGGTGCGGAGGGTGGCAACACGAGAACGGGGCCTTCTTTGCATTGGCTCCCTGTTTGTGGGAATGCTTTCCCCAGGGAAGTTCGCCTTCATTATACACCTTTAGGTGCCAGGCAAAAACGTTCCTTTTTAACCAGGCCTTTGTTTGATCCGATGGACATCCTATGGCCTTTTAAAAAGTACTTTTTGTGTGTGTCCGGGGGAGCTACTGATTTCTTGATTTAATTTTTATTAGGTACCGTATTTTTCGCTCTATAAGACGCACCAGACCACAAGACGCACCTAGTTTTTGGAGGAGGAAAACAAGAAAAAAAATATTCTGAATCTCAGAATAATCTCAGCTGTTCTGGCTTCTGGGATAGCTGCACAGCCTGCATTCGCTCCATAAGACGCACACACATTTCCCCTTACTTTTTAGGAGGGGGAAAGTGAGTCTTATAGAGCAAAAAATACGGTATTTTGTGGTTTTATATCTTGAGTTGATTCTGTGAGCCGCCCTCACACACACACACACACACACACACACACACCAGGTATAGGGCACTATATAAACCAATAAATAATAATAATAACCAGTGGCTTTTTTTCCTTAAAAAAAATGATTAGGAGGTATTCTCATTTTGACCCGAGAAAACCACCATTTCATAGTTCAGGTCGGGGAAAATAAAGATAGTAAATGGGCAAAAGTACAAAGATTCACAACATGTTAAGGGGTACCCCTGTGTACCCCCAGAAAAAAAGCACCGATAATAATAATTATGCGCCCTGGCACATGAGACTTGAGGCGTCAATAGATAGGGGCCTCCTTATTTTTGGATTCCTCTTTTAAACACAGACCGGTAACGATGGGGGGGTGTAGCAATGCCCACAGTTTTTCCGCTTGACCCAAAAGGACCTAACCTTAATCCGTTTAGGCGCCGTGACGGGGACCACAAACGGCTCCAGCGGTCTGCAGCCCTGGCTGGTGGGCCTTGCCGCCGTCCTCGGTTTCCTGGGCGTGATATTTGTGGCCTCCCTCATCAATCGCTTCTTCTTCTCCAAGAAAAAGTAGGTCTCTCTCTCGCTTTTTGAAAGCTTCCTTCTTTAACCGCGAGCTGTTTCTCTCTCTCCCCAAGCCACAACTATTATTTCTTCTTCTTCCTCCTTCTTCTTTTTCTTCCTCTTCCTCTTCTTTTTCTTCTTCTTCTTCCTCCTCCTCCTCTTCTCTTCTTCTTCTTCTTCTTCTTCTTCCTCCTCCTCCTCTTCTTCTTTTTCTTACTCTTCTTTTTCTTCCTCTTCCTCTTCTTCTTCTTCTTTTTCTTCCTCCTCTTCTTCCTCTTCTTTTTCTTCCTCTTCTTCTTCTTCCTCTTCTTCTTCCTCCTCCTCTTCTTCTTCTCTTTCTTCCTCCTCTTCTTCTTCTTCTTCTTCTTCTTCCTCCGCTGCTTCTTTTTCTTCCTCCTCCTCCTCTTCTTCTTCTTCTTCTTCCTCCTCCTCTTCTTTTTCTTCCTCTTCCTCCTCCTCTTCTTCCTCTTCTTTTTCTTCCTCTTCTTCTTCTTCCTCCTCTTCTTCTTCTTCTGCGATCCCTCATAGCCAGTAAGCCAGTAAGATTGTCTCCCATAAACACGGTTTTAACAGTGAGTCTGTAAGTGACTGTGGAGGCCAATTCTTGATCCACACATCCTTCCACGGTAGGGACATAGGTTTCCGGGTGGGAGTTGACCCCGGTGAGGGTTTGCCAAGCGTCCCTTCCTCTTGGCACGTTTCTCCCTTGCGTCCTGAGTTCGAGTGTCTTCAAAGCCCACGACACCTTTGGCAAAGGCTGTTCTCCAACTGGAGCGCTCGCAGGCCAGTGTTTCCCAGTTGTCGGTGTTTATACTACATTTTTAAGATTTGCCTTGAGATAGTCTTTAAACCTCTTTTGTTGACCACCAGCATTACGCTTTCCATTTTTAAGTTCAGAATAGAGTAGTCGCTTTGGAAGACGACACAACATGACCAGTCCAACGAAGTTGATGTTGAAGAATCATCACTTCAACACACAAGGGGCGGCTGCACGATTTCGCCTGGAGGTCTTGCGAGGGTGTTGAGGACATAGCAAGAGCCCTGTTGGATCAGGCCCGTCAAGTCTGGGTGGTGGTTAGAATCACAGAATTGTAGAATTGGAATGGGACTCCCAAAAGCCATTTAGTCCAACCCCCCTCTGCTCTCCTTTCTCCACTGACGACCTTGCTCTCTTTGCAGGGATGGCGAAGGGAAGACGATAAACACCGAACTTCGGTAAATATTGTGGCTTTTGTGATGGTGTGTGTTTGTGTCTCTGTGTGTCTATTTCGTTCTGTTTTAATTCTTTTGGCCGCAGATGCGATGGGCGTTCTGATTCGCCTGACAGCAATTTTCTGATCTCCTGGTGCAAGTTCGCTTCTTTAAAACAAAAAAAACCACTTTTATTTAAAGCATTCTTCTTCTTCTTCTTTGGCGATCACTCGTAGCCGAGTAAGATTGTCTTCCCTAAACATTTAAAGCATTAAAACAGCAAAATCATAGATTCTAAAAAATAAGGTACAATAAAGAAAGGCGTTTTTTCTATTTATACCTCATCCATCCGACTCGGTTTCCCCAGCACTCTGGGAGGCTTCCAACATATATAAAACCAGTGTTTTTTCCTTTAAAAAAATGTTTAGGGGTACTCTCATTTTGACTAAGAAAATCACCATTTTATAGTTCAAATCGGGGAAAATAAATACAGTAAATGGACAAAAGTACAAAGATTCAGAAAATGTTTAGGGATATGTGTACCCCCAGAAAAAAAGCTCTGTATAAAAGCATAATAAAACATTTTTAAAAATTTAAAATCCCTATACAGGGATGCCTTCTAAAGGTTGTATAGTTACTTATCTCCTCGGCTCTGGAGCTGCATAACTCCATCTCTTGCTGAATGAACTTAGAAGGAATCAGGAGCCCTCATAAAGGACTCTGGCCCTTTCCTTTATTATTAATCAATTAATTAATTAATTATACCCTGCCCATCTGGCCAGGCCTCTCAAGCCACTCTGGGCGGCTCCCAACAGAACATTAAAAACATGATAAAACATCAAACATCAAAAACTTCTCTAAACAGGGCTGCCTTCAGATGTCTTCTTAAAGTCAGGTAGTTGTTTATTTCCTTGACACCTGATGGGAGGGCGCCACCACCAAGAAGGCCCTCTGCCTGGTTCCCTGTAACCTCGCTTTTCGCAGGGAGGGAACCGCCAGAAGGCCCTCGGGAGATAGACCCCAGTGTCCGGGCTGAACGATGGGGGTGGAGACATTCCTTCAGGTCTACTGGCCCTTCTGGGAAAAGGATGTCGACTCGAGTGGACTCGGGGCCTGATCCGTCAGGGCTCTTCTCATGCTTCCCTCTCCAGTGTGGTGTAGTGGTTAAGAGCAGTGGACTCGTAATCTGGAGAAACCAGGTTCGCGTCTCCGCTCCTCCACATGCAGCTGCTGGGTGACCTTGGGCCAGTCACACTTCTCTGAAGTCTCTCAGCCCCACTCGCCTCACAGAATGTTTGTTGTCGGGGAGGAAGGGAAAGGAGATTATTAGCCGCTTTGAGACTCCTTAAAGGTAAAGGTAAAGGGGCCCCTGACCATTAAATCCAATCGTGGCCGACTCTGGGGTTGCGGTGCTCATCTTGCTTTACCGGCAATGCACAGCTTCCGGGTGATGTGGCCAGCAGGACTAAGCCGCTTCTGGCGAACCAGAGCAGCGCATGGAAACACCGTTTACCTTCCCGCCGAAGCGGTAACTATTGATCTACTTGCACTTTGAGGTGCTTTCGAACTGCTAGGTTGGCAGGAGCAGGGACCGAGCAACAGGAGCTCACCCCGTCATTGCGGGGATTCGAACCGCCGACCTTCTGATCGGCAAGCCCTAGGCTCTGTGGTTTAACCCACAGCACCACCCGCTGAGACTCCTTAGTGTAGTGATAAAGCGGGATATCAAATCCAAACTCTTCTTCAAATTCTTCTTCTTCTTCCAGTCCAGGCAACATTTACGACAACATCGCCATGGATCCAGAAGAGGGGAGCTCTCACGAAAAGGAGCTAGATAGCAACAAGGTGACCATCATGTAAAGTCCAGCTTAGGGGGGTGAAGGACGAGGACGGCAGCCAGGTTGCAATGCAACTGGCCGCATGGTGCTGAATTCTCCCGTTCAGCCCTGCTGCGACAACCTCTCTGAGTCTTGACCACCTCTGCCTCTGGGGATAAGGAGATTTCAGTTCATTCATCCCCCCAAATGCAGCCACAGAAATCTGGACATGATTATATCCAAGATTGTGCCAAGGGTCTGTTCTGGCGAGGGTGGGTGGTTGTCCCAGGGAGATGGTCTGACAATACCAGCCAAGAAGGTGCAAAAGGAAGCGGAAACTGCTGGGATGAGTGCCGATTCGAACCCAGAGCAGCCCTTTGAAATGACTCCAAGGAAAACCTTCAGAAGCGTCCCTAGAAGCAGTTCTTCTGCGCTGTCTCCCGAACCCTGATCTTTAAACGTAGCATTTCTCTGTTTTGTGTGAGAGATGTGGGAATACCTCTACAGCGGTCCCTTGGTTCTCAAACTTCATCCGTCCCAGAAGTCCATTCCAAAACGAAACTCAAGGCGCGCTGCTTTCCCGTAGAAGGGAATGCAAAACGGATTAATCCGTCCCAGGCTTTTAAAAACAGCAATTTGACATGGATTTTGCTATCTGACGAGACGGCCGATCCATAAAATGAAAGCGATAAACAATGTGCTGCGGCCATGCCATCAATCCATCAGGAGCTGAACCGGGTTCCGCACAGTCGCGAAAACAAAACGAAAAAAGAGCCGCGAAAACAAAAACACAAAATACTGTATTTTTTTGCTCTATAAGACTCACTTTTCCCCTCCTAAAAAGTAAGGGGAAATGTGTGTGCGTCTTTTGGAGCGAATGCAGGCTGCACAGCTATCCCAGAAGCCAGAACAGCAAGAGGGATCGCTGCTTTCACTGCGCAGTGATCCCTCTTGCTGTTCTGGCTTCTGAGATTCAGAATTTTTTTTTTTTTCTTGTTTTCCTCCTCCAAAAACTAGGTGTGTCTTGTGGTCTGGTGCGTCTTATAGAGCAAAAAATACGGTAAATAGCAAAAACAGACAGGCCTCAGCGTAACACTCAAAACGGAGCACAATTGGCTTCCGTAAAAAGTTCGCAAACCAGAACACTTGCTTCCGGGTTTGCGGCGTATGGGTTCCAAGTTGTTTGAGGACCAAGGTGTTTGAGAACCAAGGGACCGCAGTACTCAGAAGAGGGATTCCTCTGGTTATCCTTGGGGAAGCCTCTATTTAGGAGAGACATTGCTTCACACGAGCAGGAAATGATTCTTCTTATACCCAGAGACATCCCTCTAGATATTATTAGAGGCGTGCCTCTTTTTAGAAGAGACATTCCCTCCTGATAACGGGAGATTGCCTCTTCTTAGAGCAGGAATTGGGGGCAGAATCTGTATCCAGGCAGAACGTTGTTCCGCTTCCACTCCCCTGGCCTGCGTTCAGCGATTACAGCCGCCGCAGTCCGCAATGGGAAGACCACATCCCTACTTTGAGGGCATCTCTCATCGCAACCCTATTCCCTTCCCGCTAGCATTTTCCGACAGAAAACACTGCTCTCACAAGCAAAAGCTGTTTTTTGGGGTGATCCAATTCGCCTTTCCTGCCTCAGCCAATTCAAGAGGAGTCGTGGTTTGGGGTGGAGGGTAGCTTTTAAAAATCTGTTAATCTGTGAAATGGACCAGCCTCTGTTGCAAGGATGAACATTGTGCTTTTCAATTAAAAAAAACCCGACTAATTAGATGCTGTTTGTTTCCTGCCTCGGGGCACAGAAGAGGGGAAGGAAGAAAAATATAAAGCAAGGATTTTAGGTGGAAGCGGCGCATGTGATTTCTACTTCAAGAGATGTGGACGTCATGAGGACTATAAACATAGAATCTATGCATGCTTTCATATTGTGGAGCTGTGGGGAGGGGGCAGAGGAGTTCTCTATCCTAGCGTTGTTGGTGCATTTGAAATGGAGGGGATTGTATAATAAAATAATAATAATAATAATAATAATAATAATAATAATAATAATTTATTTATACCCCGCCCATCTGGCTGGGTTTCCCCAGCCACTCTGGGCGGCTTTCAACAAAACACTAAAATACAATAACCTATTAAACCTTAAAAGCTTCCCTAAACAGGGCTGCCTTCCGATGTCTTCTAAAAGTTTGGTAGTTCTTTTTCTCTTTGACATCTGGTGGGAGGGCGTTCCACAGGGCGGGCGCCACCACCAAGAAGGCCCTCTGCCTGGTTCCCTGTAACTTGGCTTCTCGCAGTGAGGGAACCGCCAGAAGACCCTCGGAGCTGGACCTCAGTGTCCGGGAAGAACGATGGAGATGCTCCTTCAGGTATACTGGACCAAGGCAGTTTAGGGCTTTGAAGGTCAGCCCCAACACTTTGAATTGTGCTCAGAAACGTCCTGGTAGCCAGTGTAGGTCTTTCAAGACCGGTGTTATGTGGTCTCGGCGGCCGTTCCCAGTCCCCAGTCTGGCTGCCGTGTTCTGGATTAGTTGCAGTTTCTGGGTCACCTTCAAAGGTAGCCCCACATAGAGCGCATGACAGTAGTACAAGCGGGAGATAACCAGAGCATGCGCCACTCTGGAGAAACAGTCTGCAGGCAGGGAGGGTCTCATCCTGCGCACCAGATGGAGCTGATAATGGGCATTCCTGTCTCCCAGTTGTGTCCTTAAATAGTTCAGTCCGGCACGGTTGCATCAGGTGACTTGTTGCATGTGGTAATGGGCTGCGAGACCATCAATTAGGGCCCAGGCATGGCCAGACTTGGCCCTCCAGCATCTTAAGATATAGGATCAGCTGTCTCCAGCAACCTGCTCCAGAATCCACTGCCCTAAAAACAGACACAAAGGGTTCCCTGTTTCCCTCGTGTCTGAAGTGGTGTGGGAGGGGCAGATCACGCTGAAACAGAACGGAAAGCGTCCCAGATTTGGAACAGCAGGTTCATAGAACTGTAGAGTTCGAAGGGAACCCCAGGACTCATCTAGTCCAACCCGTTGCAATGCAGGAATCTCAGCTAAAGCATACGAGACAATTTGCCGTCCAACCTCTGCTTAAAAGCCTCAATTGAAAAATAATAATAATAATAATAAATTTTTATTTATATCCCGCCCTCCCCAGCCAAAACCGGGCTCAGGGCGGCTAGCAACAATAAAATAGTACAACATTCTAAAATCATTTCATTATAAAATTAATTCAAATCAAATTGATGGCAAAAAGTTGGGCTAGAGTTCTGTGAGGATTGCCAAAGGAGGGGGTGAGACTGTGCCTTGGCCAAAGGCCTGGTGGAACAGCTCTGTCTTGCAGACCCTGCGGAAAGATGTCAAGTCCCGCAGGGCCCTAGTCCCTTGGGACAGAGCATTCCACCAGATTGGGGCTACAACCGAAAAAGCCCTAGCTCTGGTTGAGGCCAGCCTAACCTCCCTGTGGCCTGGGACCTCCAAGATGTTTTTGTTTGAAGACCGTAAGGTCCTCCGTGGGACATACCAGGAGAGGCAGCCCATCACCTCCCAAGGGAGACCCGTTCCACAGTACAAGAGCTCAGGAAGTTTTCCCTGGTGTTGAGTCGGAATCTCCTTTCTCGTCACTTGAAGCCACGGGTTCGAGTCCTACCCTTCCGGAGCAGGAGGAAACAAGCCTGTCCCCTCTTCCATGTGATAGCCCTTCAGATAAGTGGTACCTCGGGTTAAGTACTTAATTCGTTCCAGACGTCCATTCTTAACCTGAAACAGTTCTTAACCTGAAGCACCTTAGCTAATGGGGCCTCCTGCTGCTGCCGCGCAGCCGGAGCACGATTTCTGTTCTCACCCTGAAGCAAAGTTCTTAACCTGAGGTACTATTTCTGGGTTAGCGGAGTCTGTAACCTGAAGTGTATGTAACCTGAAGCATATGTAACCCGAGGTACTACTGTATTGGAAGATGGCTCTCAGTCTCCTCTTTACCAGACTAAACGTCCCCGGCTCCTTTGACCGTTCCTCATCAGGCTCAATTTCCAGACCCTTGATCATCTCTGTCTCTGTCTCTGTCTCTGTCTCTGTCTCCCTCCTCTGCCCACCTTCCAGCTTGTCAACATCCTTCTTAAATTGTAAAGGTAAAGGTAAAGGTGAAGGGACCCCTGACCATTAGGTCCAGTCATGGCCGACTCTGGGGTTGCGGCGCTCATCTCACTTTACAGGCTGAGGGAGCCGGTGTACAGCTTCCGGGTCATGTGGCCAGCAGGACTAAGCCGCTTCTGGCGAACCAGAGCAGCGCACGGAAACGCCATTGACCCACCAGAGCGGTACCTATTTATCTACTTGCACTTTTGAGGTGCTTTCGAACTGCTAGGTTGCCAGGAGCAGGGACTGAGCAACGGAAGCTCACCCCGTCATCGCGGGGATTCGAACCGCCGACCTTCTGATCGGCAAGTCCTAGGCTCTGTGGTTTAACCCACAGCGCCACCCGCATCCCATCTTAAATTGTGGCGCCCAGAATTGGACACAGAACTTCAGGTGTCCACAGCTAAAAACACACACACACACAAATCCAATTCATTGGAAGCCCCTGAATCCCCTCAAAGGCTCGTGGGAGCTGTAGTTTCCCCCCTTCACAAAGCTGCTAATTTGCAGAAGCTGTACACCGGCTCCCTCCGCCAATAAAGCGAGATGAGTGCCGCAACCCCAGAGTCGGCCACGACTGGATCTAATGGTCAGGGGTCCCTTTACCTTTAACAAATTTCAGCTCCCAGGGTTCTCTGGGAGAAGTCACGCGCTTCAAAGGTGTGTTCAATATCCTTTAAACTAGGCTTCCCAAACTTTGGTCTCCGCTTGTTTTTGGACTACAACTCCCATCATCCCTAGTTTGCAGGACCAGGGGTCAGGAAGGATGGGAATTGTAGTCCCAAAAAACCCCCCGCTGGAGACCCACGTTTGGAAAACCCTGCTTTAGAATGCAGAGCGTGGGCCAGACCCCTCGAAATTACAAGGGCATTCATTCCAATGGGTCTACTCTGGAGTAGGTTTCCGCTGAAGCCGAGGGAGCGGGGCCGATGCTTGCTGACACAAGCGCCAGGAATCTGCCACCGTGGCCGTTTCGCTTCTCTTAACGCTACTAGGAAGCAGAAGCGCCCGGGGCGGCAACGGGGCGGGGAGCGCGGCGCTCGGCTCCTCCTGCGCTCGGGCGAGTTTTCCTCCGCCCCCGGAGCCTGCCTATTGGCTCCGGCAGCGGTTTAGCCTCGGATCCGCGATGGAGAAGGAGGAGGAGGCGCGGAGATCTGCGCGCGGTGGTGGTGCCAGCCCGCTTGGGGGCGCCGCGGAACCGGCCAGCTGGACGCGCCTCCGACGCGCACGGGGGGTTTCCCGGAGCCCATAAAAAGCCGGCCGGAGGACGCATGGCTGGACAGAGCCTCCCGCGCGTCCCGGCTCTCCTCTGCCTCCGCTGGGCTCCGTCCGGGCCCGCCCTGGACGCCCGCCTGCTCGGAAGCTGATGCGCCCTGCCCGTGCGCTTTTACGCGCGGCTGGTGCGCTTTTACGCGCGGCTGGTGCGCCATGGGAGACTCCCAGCGGCCGCCGCCGGAGCCTTTGTCGGCGCGCTCCCGGCTCAGCTACTCGGTGGGGCATTTCCTCAACGACCTGTGCGCCTCGATGTGGTTCACATACCTGCTGGTTTACTTCCACTCCATCCTGGGCTATAGCACCAGCCACGCGGGGGCGCTCTTGCTGGTGGGGCAAGTGGCCGACGGCATCTGCACGCCGCTGGTGGGCTACGAGGCGGATCAGGCCGGCGGCTGCGGGCGCTACGGGAGGAGGAAGTCGTGGCACTTGGCCGGTGAGCTTGCAGCGGCGTGGGAATGGTGGAGGGGGTGGGGAAGAGAGATCCAGAGGGGGGGTTGTTTGCAGGAAGAGCTGTGGCGTTGCATATATCTAGAAAAAGAGAGAGACAGGCCCAGCTGGACAGAACCGGCCTTGCCTGGGGCTTGCCAGCTCCGAATCCTCCTCTGCCCCAGCATCCTGCTTCTGACAGAGGACAGCTGAGCACATCTCTTCCCGGCGTTTGATTATTTCCTTTGTTTATATTCCAAATTCGAGTTGGTTACATTGAAACCTCTCAAAGCCGCTTAACAGCACTGGCATCAGTGACAAAAACAGCTTCACATTTTATTTAAAAATAAATTGCCCTTTTAAAATGTGTTTTTTTTTGGGGGGGGGTTGTTTTTATTTTTATTAGGTATTTTGTGGTTTTATATCTTGATTTTATTCTGTGAACCGCCCTCAGAGCCCTGGGTGTAGGGCGGGATATAAATTCAATAAATAAAAATTTTATTGTTTATTTTGCACACAAATTCCTACAAAGCAACTTGTGGCAACATCACAGTATGATAAGAAGCACATATTTAAAAATCCAGTGTGGACTGGCAGTCTTAACAATTTTCAACCCAAGGCACTTGGTATCTGGGATAAGGGTGTTTTTTAAAAAATAAAAATAAAAATCTCCTCTTAAAAGGCTTTTAGCTCCCTTCATGTGGTACACTGTGCCTGAACATGGAGGGTTGATTTTAGATTACAGTGGTACCTCGGGTTAAGTACTTAATTCGTTCCGGAGGTCCATTCTTAACCTGAAACTGTTCTTAACCTGAAGCACCACTTTAGCTAATGGGGTCTCCTGCTGCCGCCACACGATTTCTGTTCTCGTCCTGAAGCAAAGTTCTTAACCTGAAGCACTATTTCTGGGTTAGCGGAGTCTGTAACCTGAAGCGTATGTAACCCGAGGTACCACTGTATCTTGATAAATAGCCACTAAGTGCATTTGTGCCTTCAAAAAAAGTCATATGAGGTCAGGTCAGAAAGGTCATCAAGTTCAGTGATCCATTTTCCACTCCATGCTTCTTTGATATTTGCAAGCAGGACTTGAGGAATACAGCTGTGTTGGCTGGTTTGTTTGTTGCCCAGTGGTAGACTGCCATGGCTGGTGGAGGTTTATCTCTCTCAGGTGGGGCAAATGGTGAGAAAGGGGTCCTTGGAGTTGGGAGTCCAGCAGCCACTGTTGCCCCAGTTAAAGGTAAAGGGACCCCTGACCGTTAGGCCCAGTCGTGGACGATTCTGGGTTTGCGGCGCTCATCTCTTGCTT
The DNA here is from genome assembly GCF_964252035.2 of Podarcis erhardii. Lineage (NCBI taxonomy): Eukaryota > Metazoa > Chordata > Lepidosauria > Squamata > Lacertidae > Podarcis > Podarcis erhardii. Next base: position 9,802,968 of record NC_138516.1, on the reverse strand, counting down.
TACTGGCCGAGGGAGCCGGCGTCCAGCTTCCGGGTCATGTGGCCAGCAGGACTAAGCCGCTTCTGGCGAACCAGAGCAGCGCACGGAAACGCCGTTTACCTTCCCGCCGTAGTGGTACCTGTTTTTCTACTTGCACTTTGACGTGCTTTCAAACTGCTAGGTTGGCAAGAGCAGGGACCGAGCAACGGGAGCCCACCCCGTCATTGTGGGGATTCGAACCGCCGACCTTCTGATCGGCAAGCCCTAGGCTCTGTGGTTTAACCCACAGTGCCACCCGCATCCCTTAGAGACTACCTTACACTGCGTTTAAAACCGAAATCGCATTTGGATACAAACTGTTTCTCAGGCGGCTAGTCCTAGTCTTCTGGAATCAGGGATGGGGGAACACGGTGGCCATCCATACAGCCCCCATTTTCTACACATTACACATGAAAGCCTACATAGCTCAGTTGGTTAGAGCACGCCAAGGTCGCAGGTTCGATCGCCGTACGGGACTGCTTCATATTCCTGCATTTGTGGGGTTTGGGCTCGGCTTTCTTCCAACTCTACAATTCTGTGATTCTTTGTAGGGGGGAAACTATGATCAGTGAAGTGCAATACGTGGTTCCAAGTTCCGCAAACTCCTGTGTCTGAGAGAGGGCCAGGGGAACTTATAGGGTGCCTATTCATAACTCTTATAAAACCTCTCACATTTGTTTTTTTCGAAACCTGGACTTCCCCCTTCTTTCAGCTGTCCCTTGTAGGGAGACAACCCAGTTTCCAGACTCTTTGTTACATCATCTTGTTCAGAGGTTGATACCTTGACCCAAATCTTTCACATCCATCCAGATCTCCTCCCTTTTGCACCTTCGGGAAGAACTGGGCACCTCAGACATCAAATGATCTCCTCTTATCATTTGTTGTTTAGTCGTCTCTGACTCTTCGTGACCCCCTGGACCAGAACACGCCAGGCCCTCCTGCCTTCCACTGCCTCCCGCAGTTTGGTCAAACTCATGCTGGTAGCTTCGAGAACACTGTCCCACCATCTCGTCCTCTGCCGTCCCCTTCTCCTTGCACCCTCCATCTTTCCCAACATCAGGGTCTTTTCCAGGGAGTCTTCTCTTCTCCTGAGGTGGCCAAAATATTGGAGCTTCAGCTTCACAATCTGTCCTTCCAGTGAGCACTCAGGGCTGATTTCCTGAAGAATGGAGAGGTTGGATCTTCTTGCAGTCCATGGGACTCTCAAGAGTCTCCTCCAGCACCAGAATTCAAAAGCATCCATTCTTCAGCAATCAGCCTTCTTGATGGTCCAGCTCTCACTTCCATACATCACTACTGGGAAAACCAGTATATAATTTTGTATATTATTATTAAAATTATTATTATTGAACAGGTAAAGGTAAATGGACCCCTGACCATTAGGTCCAGTCGTGGCCGACTCTGGGGTTGCGGTGCTCATCTCGCTTTACTGGCCGAGGGAGCCAGCGTACAGCTTCCAGGTCATGTGGCCAGCAGGACTGAGCCGCTTCTGGCGAACTAGAGCAGTGCACGGAAACGGCGTTTACCTTCCTGCCGGAGTGGTACCTATTTATCTACTTGCACTTTGACGTGCTTTCGAACTGCTAGGTTGGCAGGAGCAGGGACCGAGCAACGGGAGCTCACCCCGTCATTGCAGGGATTCAAACTGCCGACCTTCTGATAGGCAAGTCCTAGGCTCTGTGGTTTAACCCACAGCACCATCTCATGTAAAAACACGCTGATTCCCGGACCATCCATGGGCCGGATTGAGAAGGCGATTGGGCCGCATCTGGCCCCCGGACCTTAGTTTGCCAGTGTGGTGGTGTGGTTAAGAGCTTTAGTCTCGTAATCTGGTGAACCGGGTTCGATTCCCCGCTCCTCCACCTGCAGCTGCTGGGTGACCTTGGGCCAGTCACACTTCTCTGAAGTCTCTCAGCCCCACTCGCCTCACAGAGTGTTTGTTGTGGGGGAGGAAGGGAAAGGAGAATGTCAGCCGCTTTGAGACTCCTTCGGGTAGTGATAAAGCGGGATATCAAATCCAAACTCTTCTTCTTCTTCTTGCCTACCTCTGTTCTAGAGAGTTGGACCTCCCTGCCATAGGTTATCAGCAGGAGAGGCGATCTCGTCTGCCAGATCCCTTCTGTCTTTTACGCTGAGCCTTGGTTTAGTTTAAGCATTAAATGTGCCGACTTTGTATGTTCCCGGCTGGAAGGATGTCATTCCTGTTTACTCTCCCTTCTGATTCTCTGACTTCCTCCGTTTCCCCTTGCGCTGAACTCTTAGGAAAACCTAGCTGGTGGGGTCATAAATTGCTACTTCAGGGCTTTTTCGACATGTTTGTTGGGACGCTGTGTTCCAACAAGAAGAAGAGCAAGAGCTCCGCATGGCTTATCGCCGCTGCTTCCATTTGCGATGAGTCAGGGCATTCTGAGCACCCGCAACAAAAGATTGCTCAGCCCTGATTGTGTTCCCGCCTAACGCTACAACTCGTGGGCATAAAAATCACAGAATTTAGGGTCCCCCAAAGGTCATCCAGTCCAACCCCGCTTTGCAATGCAGGAATCTCAGCTAAAGCTAAAGCTGGAAACTACAACTAATCCAGAACGCGGCAGCCAGACTGATGACAGGGAGCGGCCGCCGAGACCACATAACACCGGTCTTGAAAGACCTACATTGGCTCCCAGTACGTTTCTGAGCACAATTCAAAGCGTGGTGCTGACCTTGAAAGCCCTAAACGGCCTCAGTCCAGTATAGCTGAAGGAGCGTCTCCACGCCCATCATTCTGCCCGGACACTGAGGTCCAGCACCGAGGGCCTTCTGGCGGTTCCCTCACTGCGAGAAGCAAAGCTACAGGGCACCAGGCAGAGGGCCTTCTCGGTGGTGGTGCCCGCCCTGTGGAACGCCCTCCCATCAGATGTCAAGGAAATAAGCAACTATGTGACTTTTAGAAGACATCTGAAGGCAGCCCTGTTTAGGGAAGCTTTTAATGTTTGATGTATTACAGTATTTTAAAAAAAAAATTGGAAGCCGCCCAGAGTGGCTGGGGAAGCCCAGCCAGATGGGCAGGGGATAAATAATAAATTATTATTATTATATAAAGCAGCCATGACAGATAGCCATCTGACCTCTGCTTCATGGAAGGAGAGTCCACCTTGCAAGGCAGCTGGGGCATTTGGTTATGACCCCGGTCATACCTTCTTGAAACGCTTGTTCGTTTGTACGCACCACTTCTCTCCAAACAATACTCCTTTGTCGCTGTTAATTGCACGGTGCGCCGTTTTCAAAGCGAATCATGGGGCTTTGGGTTGACTCCTGCATTCATTCTGCTCCGAGTAGACCCACCAAAAGGAAGGGCCGCGACTCGCCGATTTTCAAAACGCGGGTGTGAAACTTTATATGGCCTTCTGCGAAGGTTGTGCATCCTGAACACAACTTCACACTTCCAGATCCGGCCCAATCACCTTCTCAATCTGGCCCACGGACGGTCCAGGAATCAGCATGTTTTTACATAAGTAGAATGTGTCCTTTTCTTTAAAATGCATCTCTGGGTTATTTGTGGGGCATAGGAATTCATTCATATTTTTTTCCAAAATATAGTCCGGCCCCCCACAAGGTATGAGGGACAGTGGACTGGCCCCCTGCTGAAAAAATTTGCTGACCCCTGGCATAAATAATATGCACACTCTTGAAACGACAAAAATTTAAAAAAAAACAACCGTATGCAAATAATCTATGAATTTACAGAAATTAAACTTAAGTTAAATCTATACAGTCTCTTTTCCCCCATCTTTTTACTAACATAAAGTAGACGTCCTATGATTTCCCCGTGCAAACTTTTTTCCTGGTGTTGAATATATTGGTTGTTATTACCTTACTTTTTCTGTGTTTTCTGATACCTTCTTACAACAATTTGTACCCTTGTTTGTTAACAGTGACTTTCAACAAGTGTCACTCAAACGCTGCCATAGGAATTGTAGCACTGTTATATTTCTGTAAATAACTCTTATATATATATCCCATTTTTGAAAGGGGTTGTTTGGTGGCTGGCTGCGATTTTCAACCTCCCCACAGCCTCAGCAGCTGAGATTGGACTTGGGTTGGTTTTTCCGGTGGGTGGCTGATGGCGAAAGCTGTGGCCAAAGTCCCATCTCCTCTAGGCAATGAGTCCAGCTGGTCAACAGTCAAGTCTCTGCTCACATGACCACAAAAAAGTGAGTCTGTGGGGCAGACTGTAGATGAGATACCTCCCCTTCCTATTCGAGCGCCAGTCGGCCAGCGGCAAGTTAATAATACTGTAATAATAATAATAATAATAATAATAATAATAATAATAATGTTGTTTAGTCGTGTCCGACTCTTCGTGACCCCATGGACCAGAGCACGCCAGGCACTTCTGTCTTCCACTGCCTCCCGCAGTTTGGTCAGACTCATATTAATAATAATAATAATAATAATAATAATAATAATAATAATAATTTATTATTTATATCCTGCCCATCTGGCTGGGTTTCCCCAGCCACTCTGGGCGGCTTCCAACAAAGTATTAAAATACAGTGGTCTGTTAAACGTTAAAAGCTTCCCTAAACAGGGCTGCCTTCAGATGTTCAGGCTAGATCCTTATATTTTACTGGAGAGTAGACCCCTTTGAAATGAACGGACGCAAGGAACTTGTGCCCTTTCATTCCACCGGGTCTGCCCTAGCCTTGGGTAGATTTGTGTACGTGCAGAAACACCCCACCCTCCGCAAGACTATATGAGGTTTTGCCCAGTGTTCGCCCTGCTCAGAGTAAACCCATTGAAACGAATGGCCGCGACTGACTTGGGTCCATTGTTGCCAATTACCATATTTTTTGCTCTATAAGACGCACCAGACCACAAGACGGACCTGGTTTTTGGAGGAGGAAAACAAGAAAAAAAATATTCTGAATCTCAGAAGCCAGAACAGCAAGAGGGATCGCTGCGCAGCGAAAGCAGCGATCCCTCTTGCTGTTCTGGCTTCTGGGATAGCTGCGCAGCCTGCATTCGCTCCATAAGACGCACACACACTTCCCCTTACTTTTTAGGAGGGAAAAAGTGAGTCTTATAGAGCAAAAAATAGAGTAATTGGCTGAGGACTAGGAACTTAGTTTAACTTCGGGAAAAGACCCTAGAGAGCAGACCCACTGAAATGAACTAACGTCGGATCTGCAAACTAAAGTTAACTGCTTTGTGCAGAATGCCGTCCTGGGCAGCTTGAATTTTACCGTTTTTTGGTTTTAATTTGTGGCAGTGAAAACCCCAGAAAATAATAACCTGTAGCAGAATGGTTGGCAGAGACACACAAACCTTGGAGGCGAATGTTAGCTCTTGATAACGCCGTGTGTGTTTGCGAGGGGCAGATAACTCAGCGAAACTTTTTTTCTCTTTTAAAAAGAGGAATTGGAAAGGGCAGATGTTGTATGCCTCAAACATCTGACTTTTCTTAGTCGGTCTGAGAAGTTCCCTTTTCTGACGAAACTGGCAAAGAGGGTATCATTTGGCGGACTGTCTCCTTCCTGGTTTTGTTGCTTTCCCAAATCACAGGAGGCTTAATCATCAAAAAGCAAACAGATCCGCGTCCGAATTTGTCTGGTTCAAAGTGAATCTGGGGGCAATTGTAGCTTGGGACAGAGGGTCTTGTGACTGGAGGGGTGGGCAAACTTCTAAGGCTTTAGATAAGCAATGATCTCATAAAGCAGATGAGGTTTTTCTTCTTCTTCAAAAAGGTGAACTTTGCCCAGCACTGGGGGTGTTGGAGAATGAGGACACACGACCGAGCTACAAGCAATCGGCAAAGCGTTTTTTTAACCCACTGGGAGATGTGTGTGGGCACATGTGTCTGGATTTTAGCTTCATTTTGTGATGACATCTGTTGTTTAGTCATTTAGTCGTGTCCGCCTCTTTGTGACCCCCTGGACCAGAGCACGCCAGGCCCTCCTGTCTTCCACTGCCTCCCGCAGTTTGGACAGACTCATGTTGGTAGCTTCGAGAACACTGTCCCACCATCTCATCCTCTGCCGTCCCCTTCTCCTTGTGCCCTCCATCTTTCCCAACATCAGGGTCTTTCCCAGGGAGTCTTCTCTTCTCCTGAGGTGGCCAAAGTCTTGGAGCCTCAGCTTCAGGATCTGTCCTTCCAGTGAGCACTCAGGGCTGAGTTCCTGAAGAATGGAGAGGTTTGATCTTCTTGCAGTCCATGGGACTCTCAAGAGTCTCCTCCAGCACCAGAATTCAAAAGCATCCATTCTTCGGCGATCAGCCTTCTTGATGGTCCAGCTCTCACTTCCATACATCACTACTGGGAAAACCAGAGCTTTTACTATACGGACCTTTGTTGGCAAGGTGATGTCTCTGATGACATCTGTACAAAGGAAGAAAAACAGAAATCCATTTATTGTTTCAAATTTACTACCTGCCCATAGCAGCTATCATCATCATCATACATATATACAGTGGTACCTTGGTCCTCAAACAACTTGGAACCCAAACACTGCAAACCTGGAAGCAAGCGTTCTGGTTTGCGAATGTTTTTCGGAAGCCAAACGTGCTCCATTTTGAGTGTCACACTTCTCATTTGAGTGTTACGCTGAGGTCTGTTTTCGCTATTTATTTTGCGACTTTTTTTGTTTTGTTTTTGTGACTGTGTAGAACTCAGTTCAGCTACTGATTGTGACTGCAGTACATTATTGCTTTCATGTAATGGATCAACGGTCTCGTCAGATAGTAAAATTCATCTTAAATTGCAGTTTTAGGGGCTGTTTCTAAAAGTCTGGAACGGATCAATCCGTTTTGCATTGCTTTCTATGGGAAAGCGTGCCTGGGTTTTGGAACGCTTTGGTTTTGGAGCGGACTTCCGGAACGGATAAAGTTTGAGAACCAAGGTACCACTGTACAGTCATAAAAGCTGTTGTAGGAAAAGCCTTGGGCTCGCTTGGATTACCAAACGATTACCAAAAGAGGCGCAAAACAGCAGCCAGTAGGCTTGATCTTTATTCGACAACTGTTGCCACAATACTTTCACCCACCACATGGGAGAAGCAGGATGGAGCCCAGAGCAAAGGATGGCTCCCCCTTTTATCAGTTTTACAGAGATACCCAGTCCAGTAGTAATAATAATAATAATAATAATTTATTATTTGTACCCCGCCCATCTGGCTGGGTTTCCCCAGCCACTCTGGGCGGCTTCCAACAAAGATGAAAAGTACACTAAAATGTCACATATTAAAAACTTCCCTGAACAGGGCTGCCTTCAGATGTCTTCTGAATGTCAGGTAGTTGTTTATCACTTTGACATCTGATGGGAGGGAGTTCCACAGGGCGGGCGCTACCACCGAGAAGGCCCTCTGCCTGGTTCCCTGTAGCTTGGCCTCTCGCAGTGAGGGAACCGCCAGAAGGCCCTCGGAGCTGGACCTCAGTGTCCGGGCAGAACGATGGGGGGAGGAGACGCTCCTTCAGATATACTGGACCGAGGCCGTTTAGGGCTTTAAAGATCAGACCAACACTTTGAATTGTGCTCGGAAACGCACTGGGAGCCAATGTAGGTCTTTCAAGACCTGAAGGAGCGTCTCCACCCCCATCAGTCTGCCCGGATGCTGAGGTCCAGCACCGAGGGCCTTCTGGCGGTTCCCTCATTGCGAGAGGCCAAGTTACAGGGAACCATTGCGAGAAGCAAAACTACAGGGAACCAGGCAGAGGGCCTTCTCGGTAGTGGCGCCTGCCCTGTGGAACGCCCTCCCAGCAGATGTCAAAGCGATAAACAACTACCTGACATTCAGAAGACATCTTAAGGCAGCCCTGTTCAGGGAAGTTTTTAACGTGTGATATTTTACTGTATTTTTGGTTTCTATGGAAGCCGCCCAGAGTGGCTGGGGAGGCCCAGCCAGATGGGCGGGGTATAAATAATAAATTATTATTATTATTATTATTATTATTATTATTATTATTATTATTACCCACAACACTCCTAAAATTACATCATGAATGCATCACATGTTGGGAGGCAAACCTGAGCATCAGGGCTTGCCCCTGCCGCTCCCTCGACCTCCACCATACACCAATCGAGTGTTGCAAAAGAGATATTTACATGCCTCTGTTTCCCAGCCAAGTTAATCACACCCTTTTGTCTTGATCTTGGCTTGCTATTGTTTAAAACCAAAGTGCTGCACCAACAAGCACAAAACAACCCCTCTGCAGCGCCACAAATCCAACTCAGTGGTGTGAACGTTGGGAAATTCTCCTATCTGGGCAGGAATCTTTCCACAAGGGCCGATTCCGAAATCCAGCACCGCCTGAGCTCTGCGGCTTTCTCCCAATTGAAGCGCAGAGTGTTTGAGGACCGGGACGTTCGCAGGGAAACCAAAATGCTTGTGATATAAACAAATTTACTTTTCCTTTTCACTTGTTTACAAAGCTATTGCACTAGCAACTTTACTGTACGCTTGTGAAACGTGGGCCACTTATAAATGCCATTTCCAACTCCTCAAAAGATTCCATTAAAGGTGTCTCCAAAATATTTTACACATCCACTGGGATGACAGGAGAACGAATGCCAGTGTACTGGAAGAAGCAAAGATCGCCAGTGTCAAAGCGACGATTCTTCAACATCAACTTTGTTGGAGTGGTCATGTTGTGCGGATGCCCAATCGCCTTCTCAATCCGGCCCGTGGACGGTCCAGGAATCAGTGTGTTTTTACATGAGTAGAATGTGTCCTTTTATTTAAAATGCATCTCTGGGTTATTTGTGGGGCCTGCCTGGTGTTTTTACATGAGTAGAATGTGTCCTTTTATTTAAAATGCATCTCTGGGTTATTTGTGGGGCATAGGAATGCGTTCATATGTTTTTCCAAAATATAGTCTGGCCCACCACAAGGTCTGAGGGACAGTGGACTGACCCAAGGCTGAAAAAGTTTGCTGATCCCCTGGCTTAGGGCCTCATCAAACCTAAATCCAGCCCTGGATACCACTGTACAGTAGTACCTCGGATTACATATACTTCAGGTTACACACTCCGCTAACCCAGAAATAGTGCTTCAGGTTAAGAACTTTGCTTCAGGATAAGAACAGAAATCGTGCTCCAGTGGCGTGGCAGCAGCAGGAGGCCCCATTAGCTAAAGTGGTGCTTCAGGTTAAGAACAGTTTCAGGTTAAGTACAGACCTCCAGAACGAATTAAGGATTTAACCCGAGGTACCACTTTATATATATTGAGCAGTCCGTAAGTGCTTCTGAAATAAACGGAGAGCATCTTTGCGGAGCCTGCTCCCAGTGTGTCCCTTTTAAAATGCCCCTTCCTTCTATCTCTCTCTTATTTCCTTCTCCTTTAGGTACCATCTGCGTCCTCCTGTCCTTCCCCTTCATCTTCAACCCTTGCCTGGGCTGCTCTGAAAACACCCCCCAGTTTGCAGCTCTCATCTATTTCATCCCCTTCATCGTCATCTTCCAGTTCGGCTGGGCCGCCACCCAAATCTCCCACCTCTCTCTCATCCCGGAGCTGGTGGACAGTGATCATGGTAAAGTGGAGCTCACAGCTTTCCGGTGAGGCCTGGCGCTCAACCAAAGGACTTTCTCGCCCTGATCTGACCACAGTGATCCACGCAACGGTCACCTCCAGGCTTGATTATTGTAACTCGCTCTACGCAGGGCTGCCCTTGAAACTGACCCAGAAACTCCAGCGGGTCCTTTCCACAGGATCACATTCACCCAGCACCAGTGGCGTAGCGTGGGGGGTACAGGGGGGGCCGGCCGCACCGGGCATCTGGGGGGGTGCGCTCGCCGCCTCCGGAGTCGCCGAAGAGCCTCGGGCGCAGGCTGTAGCAGAGCCCCATGTCTCGCGGAACCGACGAGCTGTGCGCACGTCCGGGCTGAAGGCGTCTGGCAGGCAGCGGCTCTCAGCGCTCACCACAGTCCCCGCGCGTCAGGGCCACGGAGGGCGCCAGGCAGCCCCTCCTCACAGCCCCGCCACTGCCGCTGCCAGGCCATGTTGCATTTTCCTCGCCTCTCTGCCCTCCTCCTCCTCCGGGCAAGCGGCGTCGTTTGGGCGGCAGCGCCAGCGGCAACTCGCCTCAGATTACCTGACACGGACCCGCCGCTACCGCCGCCGTGGCTACCTTGCCATAAATACCCCAGCCCAGGCAGCAGCAAGAAGAAGCTGGCAGCGGCGGCAGGTTAGGGGTTAGGGGCGCAAATTACTTGCCTTGCCCCGGGTGCTGACAACCCACGCTACGCTGCTGCCCAGCACTTTACCAACTGCACTGGCTCCCGGTGGAGTACAGGGTCAGGTTTAAGGTGCTGGTTTTGACCTTTAAAGCCCTATGCAGCCTAGGACCCTCGTACCTACGGGACCGCCTCTCCCGGTATGCCCCACGGAGGACCTTAAGGTCCACAAATGACAACACTTTGGAGGTCCCGAGTCGCAAGGTGGTTAGATTGGTCTCAACTAGGGCCAGGGCCTTTTCAGTACTGGCCCCGACTTGGTGGGACGCTCTGTCCCAAGAGACCAGGGCCCTGCGGGACTTGACATCTTTCCGCAGGGCCTGCAAGACAAAGCTATTCCACCTGGCCTTTGGTTTGGACTCAGTCTGACCCTTATGTTTCCCTCCCCTTATGGTTTTGATCTATGGGCTACTATTAAAATGAGGCTGCATTTTAACCTGTATTTTAATTGGTCCCCCCCCATTATGTTTTTAATGTAATTTTACTGGTGTTAGCTGCCCTGAGCCTGGGTATAAATAAAATTTATTATTATTATTAAACTTCATCCTTGAACCGCGCGATTCCTGACCGCATCCTCTCCCGTGGCTTTTACAGGTATGCCTTCACCGTCATGGCAAACATCACCGTTTATGCAGCAGCCTGGCTGTTGCTACACTTCCAGGTGGGCCACCGCGGGCAGCCAGAACAGAGTCACCACCTCGGCCACCACGACATCCCCGTCTTTCGGGTGAGTGCAAGGAGGAAGCGGAACTGTGTGTCCGTTCCACCAGGCTCCTTAATTGCTTCTGGGCCTCTGATGATGATGGTGATTATAATACAGTGGTGCCCCGCAAGACGAATGCCTCGCAAGACGAAAAACGCGCAAGACGAAAGAGTTTTCCGTTTTTTGAGTCGTTCCGCAAGACGAATTTCCCTATGGGCTTGCTTCGCAAGACGAAACGTCTTGCGAGTTCTTGCGAGTTTGTTTCCTTTTTCTTAAAGCCGCTAAGCCGTTAATAGCCGCTAAGCCGCTAAGCCATTAATAGCTGCTAAGCCGCTAATAGCCATGCTTCGCAAGACGAAAAAACTGCTAGACGAAGAGACTCATGGAACGGATTAATTTCGTCTTGCGAGGCACCACTGTAATAATAACAACAACCAACAACAACAACAAATAATAATTTATAATAATACAGTGGTACCTCAGGTTACATACGCTTCAGGTTACAGACTCCGCTAACCCAGAAATAGTACCTCGGGTTAAGAACTTTGCTTCAGGGTGAGAACAGAAATCGTGCTCCGGTGGTGCGGCAGCAGCAGGAGGCCCCATTAGATAAAGTGGTGCTCTGGGTTAAGAACAGTTTCAGGTTAAGAACGGACCTCCGGAACGAATTAAGTACTTAACCTGAGGTACCATTGTAATTTATAATACCCCACCCATCTGGCTGGGTTTCCCCAGCCATTCTGGGTGGCTCTCAACAGAATACAGTGGTACCTTGGGTTACAGACGCTTCAGGTTACAGACTTGGCTAGCCCAGAAATAGTACCTCAGGTTAAGAACTTTGCTTCAGGATGAGAACAGAAATCGCGCAGCGGCGGCAGTTGGAGGCCCCATTAGCTAAAGTGGTACCTCAGGTTAAGAACAGTTTCAGGTTAAGAATGGACCTCCGGAACGAATTAAGTTCCTAACCCGAGGTACCACTGTATTAAAAACATGATAAAACATCAAAACCTTCCCTAAACAGGGCTGCCTGCAGATGTCTTCTAAAAGCCAGATAGTTGTTTATTTCCTTGACATCTGATGGGAGGGCGCCACCACCGAGAAGGCCCTCTGCCTGGTTCCCTGCAACCTTCTCTTTTAAATCAGAACCAGTGAAGGCGGTGAAGGTCCTGTGTGAGTGCCTGGAGGCGGTTGGAGGATGGATGGCGGCTAATGGATTGAGGTTGAATCCTGACAAGACAGAAGGACTGTTTTGGGGGGACAGGGGGCGGGCAGGTGTGGGGGACTCCCTGGTCCTGAATGGGGTCACTGTGCCCCCGAAGAACCAGGTGCGCAGCCTGGGGGTCATTCTGGACTCACAGCTGTCCATGGAGGTGCAGCTCAGTTCTGTGTCCAGGGCGGCTGTCTACCAGCTCCATCTGGGACGCAGGATGAGACCCTCCCTGCCCGCAGACTGTCTGGCCAGAGTGGAATAAGAATACGTAGTAGTCAATATTAAGGATTAGAATATTAATAAAGGAGAAGAGATTAGTAAATGAAAGCAATCAATATAATTAGAAGTATGAATTTGGAGAACTGACATAATGAAATTCAGTTAGAGCGAATTTGAGGAAGTCACGTTCTCAATGTAATGAGAATTAGGTATTTGAAGAAACCATTTCTCTTTGTGTTTAGTTTATTGTGGTGTGTTTGTTGTGTGTTTTGTTACGTCCTTTTTGTGATAAATGTTGAAAATCAATAATTTTTGGGGGGGGGGGGGAAAGAAAGTCAAAGCCTTTCTCTTCCTCCACCAAATTCAGAACCTGTCTCTGATCGTGGTGTGCATCGGCACTGTCACTTCGCTTCTCTTCCATCTGGGCACGAAAGAAAAGAGCGCCCCCGTTTCCAGGCTGCCGGATCCTGAGGAACGGACCCCCCTGTTGCCCCCGGACCGAAAAAGCCCCGCACGGCCCCTGCTACTCTGGAAACACTGGCTTTTGGAACCTTCTTTCTACCAGGTGAGTTCAAACAATGAGGGAGCAAGAAGATGGTTGTTCCCAGGCAGGTGACTGGGTCCCTATTGCCTTATCCCCATGGGATATAGGGGGCCTAGCTCCAAATCCAGGATACAGAGGGCCTTCTGCCGATTCCCTCCCTGCGAGAAGTGAGGTTGCAGGGAACCAGGCAGAGGGCCTTCTCGGTGGTGGCGCCCGCCCTGTGGAACACCCTCCCACCAGATGTCAAGGAAATAAACAGCTATCTGACTTTTAGAGGACATCTGAAGGCAGCCCTGGTGCTGATCTTGAGAGCCCTAAATGGCCGTGTATCCCTGAAGGAGCGTCTCCACCCCCATCATCCAGCCTGGATACTGAGGTCCACCTCTGAGGGCCTTCTGGCGGTTCCCTCACTGCAAGAAGCCAAGTCACAGGGAACCAGGCAGAGGGCCTTCTCGGTGGTGGCGCCCGCCCTATGCAACGCCCTCCTGTCAGATGTCAAGGAAATAAACAACTATCTGACTTTTGGAAGACACCTGAAGGCAGCCCTGTTTGGGGAAGCTTTTAATGTTTGATGTATTTTGATATTTTGTTGGAAGTCGCCCAGAGTGGTTGGGGAAGCCCAGCCAGATGGGCGGGGAATAAATAATAAATTATTATTATTGTTATTATTATTAGCCCAATAAAGCTGATCTTTGTGTGGTTAACTATTGAGATCCACCTCTTTCACGGATGGGCTGTCATTATTATTATGATTTTCTCCTGGAGGATACAGTCATACCTCTTGTTACGTCCGCTTCAGGTTATGTTTTTTCAGGATACGTCCCGCGGTGACCCGGAAGTAATGGAACGGGTTACTTCCGGGTTTCGCCACTCGCGCATGCGCAGATGCTCAAAATGACATCATGCGCGGAAGCGGCAAATCACGGGTCGCGTACGGGGTATCATGTAGCGAACGGGGCACTGTACAGTTTGGGTTGTTCTGTCCCTATAATTCTGTTGTTGTTTTTTTTACAAAGGTTATTTTAAACATCCTTTACAGTTCATTATATAAGCTTTAACCTCGCTACACTGGTCCCTTGGTTCTCAAACGCCTTGGTACTCAAACAACTTGGAACCCTAATGCTGCAAACCCGGAAGTAAGCGTTCCAGTTTGTGAACTTTTTCCGGAAGCCGAATGTGATCTATTTTGAGTGTTGCGCTTCCCATTATACACGGGGCAATCTCCCCCTCTATTTTCTTAAATTGGAGTCCCTAAAAATTGGGAGCATTTTAAAGGTAAAGGTAAAGGGACCCCTGACCATTAGGTCCAGTCGTGACCGACTCTGGGGTTGTGGCGCTCATCTCGCTTTACTGGCCGAGGGAGCCGGCGTACAGCTTCCGGGTCATGTGGCCAGCAGGACTGAGCCGCTTCTGGCGAACCAGAGCAGCGCACGGAAACACCGTTTACCTTCCCGCCAGAGTGGTACCTATTTATCTACTTGCACTGGTGTGCTTTCGAACTGCTAGGTTGGCAGGAGCAGGGACCGAGCAACGGGAGCTCACCCCGTCATTGTGGGGATTCGATCCGCCGACCTTCTGATCAGCAAGTCCTAGGCTCTGTGGTTTAGACCACAGCGCCACCCGCATCCCAGGGAGCATCTTATACACAGGAAAATACAGTATATAATATTCCTCCTTTGACTGTCTCTCCTCTTCTTTCTTTCCAGGTGGCAATGTTGTATATGGCCACACGGCTCATCGTCAACCTCTCCCAAACCTACATTGCGATGTACCTCACCAATTCACTCATGCTCCCTAAGGTGAGTCCGACTGGAGGCAGGCTTGAGGATTGAAGCATCCTTCACCTGGTTGCTAAGGCAACCGGCTCCTGAGGTGCGAGGGACCGATTTCATTCCCCCCCCCCAAAAAAAAAAATTTTCATTGGTTTTCCAAATTTATAACAAACATAAAAGAAAAACATTACAATATAAAAACAGACAGAAAGACAGACAAACATTTATCCTAACTTTTACAATCCCCCTTTTGTTAGTTGACTTCCTTGAATGCCCCTAGCCGAGTTTCCATCTAACTCATTGTAGCAGTTTTCCAATACTATTTTCAAATAAAATTAACTTCAATTAACATCTTTCTTCCTTTTCATATTAACTTCTATCCACAGCGTTATGCAATTTAACATATTCAACTCCTAAGCCAATCGTTACTTAATGTGGATTACGAAATTTTTGCTAATATTTTGGCCGATAGGTTGAAGAAGGTTCTGTCAGATTATATTCACAAGTTCTGCCTGGACATATGAAAGACAATGTTAGGAATATAATCGACATTTTGCAAAGATTAGACGTTCAAGGGACCAATTTCAAAACGCACACACACACACTCCACCCTCTCTTGTGGAGTTACAGAAATCTAGCTGTTTTTGGAGCAGGATTTGCCAATCAGGGGAGATTTGCAGAGGGTTGCCACGCTTGCATGGCACCAGCGGTTTCCCGTTTCCGGCGACATCTCGTGAGAGACCCCCAAAATCTCCCAGAGGCTTCTGAGACCCCGGTAAACGAGGCTCTTGTGAGTTCTCGCCAGAAGCCACTGTCCTTTCTCATGAGGTGGCGCTTGAGTTCTGCCTCAGTCCGGACAGTCTGGTCCGATAGATATAATTATAATATAATTTATTATTTATACCCCGCCTTTCTGGCTGGGTTTCCCCAGCCAGTCTGGGCGGCTCCCAATAGAATATTAAAAACACAACAAAACATCAAACATTAAATACTTCCCTAAACAGATCTGCCTTCAGATGTCTTCTAAAAGTCAGACAGTTGCTTATGTCCTTGACATCTGACGGGAGGGCATTCCACAGGGTGGGTGCCACCACCGAGAAGGCCCTCTACCTGGTTCCCTGTAGCTTCACTTCTCACAAGGAGGGAACCGCCAGAAGGCCTTCGGGAGATGGACCCCGGTGTCCAGGCTGGATGATGGGGGTGGAGACGCTCCTTCAGGGATACTGGGCCGTTTAGGGCTTTCAAGGTCAGCACTGACACTCTGAATTGTGCTTGGAAACGTACTGGGAGCCAATGTAGGTCTTTCAAGACCGGTGTTATGTGGTCCCAGCGGCCGCTCCCAGTCCCCAGTCTGGCTGCCGCATTCTGGATTAGTTGCAGTTTCCGGGTCACCTCCCAAGGCAGCCCCACGTAGAGTGCATGGCAGTAGTCCAAGTGGGAGATAACCAGAGCATGCACCACTCTAGCGCAGGCACCCCCGGTCTCGGCCCTCCAGATGTTTTGGGACCACAGCTCTCATCATCCCTGACCATTGGTCCTGTTAGCTAGGAGTGATGGAAGTTGTAGTCCCAAAACATCTGGAGGACCGAGTTTGGGGATGCCTGCTCTAGCGAGTTTCCGGGTCACCTTCAAAGGTGGCCCCACATAGAGCACATGGCAGTAGTCCAAGCAGCAGATAACCAGATCATGCAACCCTCTGGCGAGACAGTTTGCGGGCAGGGAGGGTCTCATCCTGCGTACCAGATAGACCTGGGAGATGGCTGGTGCTGGTTTTCAGCTCTTCCTCCTCCAGAGATAACAGAGTCCATCCCGTTTTTCCCCCTGACTCTTGCCTTCCTGCAGAAGTTCATCGCCACGATTCCCCTCGTGATGTACATTAGCGGTTTCCTTTCCTCGTTTCTGATGAAGACTGTGAACAAGAAGATTGGCAGAAACGTGAGTAGCTCACATGCACCTCTGCGTTATTTGTGGGGCATAGGAATCCGTTCATTATATTATATTCACCGTATTTTTCGCTCTGTAAGACACACCAGACCGCAAGACGCACCTAGTTTTCGGAGGAGAAAAACAAGAAAAAAAATATTCTGAATCTCAGAAGCCAGAACAGCAAGAGGGATCGCTGCGCAGTGAAAGCAGCAATCCCTCTTGCTGTTCTGGCTTCTGGGATAGCTGCACAGCCTGCGTTCGCTCCATAAGACGCACACACATTTCCCCTTACTTTTCAGGAGGGGAAAAGTGAGTCTTATAGAGCGAAAAATACGGTATTTCAAAATAGAGTCCGGCCCCCTACAAGGTCTGAGGGACAGTGGACCGGCCCCCTGCTGAAAAAGTTTGCTGACCCCAGTCTAGTGTTTCTCTTCCTCTCTATAATTTTTCAAAATCTCTTCTTTTCTCACCTTTTTTCTGTTTAGCTCACCTACTTCGTGGGCTTGCTAATCATCCTGGCATTTGCTTCCTGGGTGGCTTTGGCTGAAAGAATCAGCGTGGAGATCTATGGGGCAGCCGTCCTCTTGGGCACGGGTTCGGCCACAATCCTGGTAACTTCTCTCTCCATGACGGCCGACCTCATCGGCAGCAACACAGTACGTAATGTGGGCATGCGCAGAGCGCACGGGCGATCTTGCCAGGGAAACACACACACACAAACCTTGATGTGTTGCCGAGATTCAAAACGTCAGCAACACAATCATCTTTATTTCATTATTTTTTTAAATAAAACCTAAGTTTCTTTTTTTACGTAAATTTTTATTAGTTTTTCAACATATCATTTTCAACAGTAATTAAACATACTTTTACATCTTTTTTTGACTTCCATCAGTCCTGTCTGAACATTTTCCAATCTAATCTCTTAGTAAAGGTAAATGGACCCCTGACCATTAGGTCAAGTCGTGGCCGACTCTGGGGTTGCAGCGCTCATCTTGCTTTACTGGCCGAGGGAGCCGGCGTACAGCTTCCGGGTCATGTGGCCAGCAGGACTAAGCCGCTTCTGGCGAACCAGAGCAGCGCACGGAAACGCCGTTTACCTTCTTGCCGGAGCGGGACCTATTTATCTACTTGCACTGGTGTGCTTTCGAACTGCTAGGTTGGCAGGAGCTGGGACCGAGCAACGGGAGCTCACCCCGTCATTGCGGGAATTCAAACCGCCGACCTTCCGATCGGCAAGTCCTAGGCTCTGTGGTTTAACCCACAGCGCCACCCGCGTCCCTTATTATAATATAATTTATATCATAAATTATTTCATTCCATTACATCTTCATAACACACTTTACAGTACGTTTCAAATTATAGCTATTTTCAGTTCTGTGTGTATTCTATGTCGTGCTTTTCTGAAGCCAAATTGGCAACCTTGTTTTCTCCGACAGCACAGCGGTGCCTTCGTCTACGGAGCCATGAGCTTCACGGATAAAGTTGCCAACGGAGTGGGCGTGATGATCATTCAGAACTTGCACCCATGCCCGTAAGTAGGAACGTTGCCTGCCGAAGCCGCTAATAATAATAACAATAATAATAATTTATTATTTATACCCCGCCCATCTGGCTGAGTTTCCCCAGCCACTGTGGGCGGCTCCCAATCAAATGTTAAAAACAGTACAGCATTAAATATTAAAAACTTCCCTGAAGAGGGCTGCCTTCAGATGTCTTTTAAAGATAGGATAGCTGCTTATTTCCTTCACATCTGAAGGGAGGGCGTTCCACAGGGCAGGTGCCACCACCGAGAAGGCCCTCTGTCTTATGTGTTCGATCAGAAGGTCTTCTCGGTAGTGGCCCCCGCCCTGTGGAACGCCCTCCCACCAGATGTCAAAGAGAAAAACAACTACCAGACTTTTACAAGACATCTGAAGGCAGCCCTGTTTAGAGAAGCTTTTAATGTTTGATGTATTACAGTATTTTAATATCTTTTGGGAAGCCGCCCAGAGTGGCTGGGGAAGCCCAGCCAGATGGGCGGGGTATAAATATTATTATTATTATTATTATTATTATTATTATTATTATTAACAAGCCCCTGTTGCCTTCCCCTTTTCCTTCTCTCTCCCCAGGACAGAACACTGTTGCGGCAACTGTGTGCCATTTTACCGTTGGGTGATGGTGGCTGTCACCGGAGGAATGGCCGTCGTTGCCACCCTGGGCCTCGCCTGCATAATGATTTGGCCCATCCGTGTCCGGTTCCGTAAGTCGGGTTTGGTTTTGCCTTAAGTGTGTGGGGGGGGGGAGAGGGGGAACCGGCCGGTGGAAGAGGTGCCCCCCCCAGAATGAAGGAATGATTTTTTTATTTGTTACAGGTAGGTAGCCGTGTTGGTCTGCCGTAGTCAAAACAAAATAAAAATAAAAAATTCCTTCCAGTAGCACCTTAAAGGTAAAGGGACCCCTGACCATTAGGTCCAGTTGTGGACGACTCTGGGGTTGCGGCGCTCATCTCGCTTTACTGGCCGAGGGAGCCGGCGTACAGCTTCCAGGTCATGTGGCCAGCAGGACTGAGCCACTTCTGGCAAACCAGAGCAGCGCATGGAAACGCCGTTTACCTTCCTGCCGGAGCGGTGCCTATCTACTTGCACTGGTGTGCTTTCGAACTGCTAGGTTGGCAGGAGCCGGGACCGAGCAACGGGAGCTCACCCCGTCATTGCGGGGATTCGAACCATCGACCTTCGGATCGGCAAGCCCTAGGCTCCGTGGTTTAACCCACAGCGCCACCCGCGTCCCTATACATGACCTTAGAGTTCCTATAAAAAAACTTAAATGAACAGTTTCAGCGATCTCTGTTTCTCGCTTCTTCCTGCAGATGATGTCTCCATTTCGGGACTGGCCGGCACGCGTCCCCGGGAACCCGGAGACTCCGAAGGCGGTGAAAACCCTGGTGTCGTCAACTGAGGCTCTGTTTCTTTTGGAAGGGGAGCGAGCCTGAAGACACTACGGCAACGAAGACCCAAAGACTCGGCTGCCCTCCTCTCAAGCCAACTGGGTCATTCTGGAGAATCAGGACCATTTGCAACTCTTTCTTTCCCCTCCTTGCACATTTTGCACAGTTCCGTCTCGTCACCCGCCCTGCCCTTCCTTTTGCACGTCAAACATAAAAGTTACTAGACCTCATGAAGTCCCTATCTTCCCTACCCTCACCACATCAGACCACTTTTATATACATATATATGAATATATAAATCTACTTGTATATAAGAATTATAAATAAAGGTGTGTGTTTTTATTAAAAAAGAAAAAATGAAGTTTAAGTAAAGCTGTTTCTTTTATGTCTGTCTCTTCGCTAAGTCGTAAAGCCTGGATGTTGAAGCCAGTGTTGTTTTAGTTTAGAGTTTTATATATATATATATATATATATATATATATATATATTGCTTTATTGGTTCCAAACAGAAAACAGTCAACAAAAAGACTTGTAACACATTACAAAAAGATATAATGGTTTCGTAATACATATCTTCTATGGCATGGGGAGGCAACCCTAAGGCCAGGGGGCTGGATCCGGCCCAATCGCCTTCCCAATCCGGCCCGCGGACGGTCCGGGAATCAGTGTGTTTTTACAGGAGTAAAATGTGTCCTTTTCTTTAAAATGCATCTGTGGGTTATTTGTGGGGCATAGGAATTCGTTCATTATATTTTTCGGTTCATTTGTTTTTGTGACTGCGGAACCCAGTTCAGCTACTGATCGATTGATTGTGCAACTTCGGAAATGGATAAAAGCCTCCCATCCAAACAATGACTATCATCAGTACAGGTAAGGGATTAATCCATTTTGCATGACTTTCTATCGGGAAGCGTGCCTTGGTTTTGGAACGCTTTGGTTTTGGAATGGAATTTCTGGAACGGATTAAGTTTGAGAAACAAGGGACCACTGTATAGGTGTTTCCTAATGACGTTCAGCACCCTTAACAAACTACAACTCCCATGATTCTTTGGGGCAGCCAAGCCTGTTTTAAAGTGCTATGACCCCAGTTTGTATGCATAGCTCAGTTGTGGCCAAAAGCAAAAGGACATGTGATTGTATCAAGCCATCATTTAAGGCACCGATCCATTGGGCCAGTGGTGGAATCTAGACACATTTTTTAAAAAAATGTGAAAATGCTTTTTTTAAAAAAAGTTTTGAAAAATGGATTCAATTTCCCATAGCTCAGCATCACCATCTAGTGTCGTATTTGTAGAATGCACTTTGCAGCAGACTTGAAACCTTTCCTTTGCAGCTGCAAAAGTCCAGAGTTTCACTGCAGAACATGCACAAGGACACCAGCCGGGAAATACAGAAGTCTCTGTTCCTCTTTTCGAAAGGAATTGCAAAATGAACATTTCCCTTTTCCCAACTGCTATCCTGCTTCTTTGTTGTTTAGTCCTTTAGTCGTGTCCGAATCTTTGTGACCCCCTGGACCAGAGCACGCCAGGCCCTCCTGTCTTCCACTGCCTCCCACAGTTTGGTCAAACTCATGCTGGTAGCTTCGAGAACACTGTCCCACCATCTCGTCCTCTGTCGTCCCCTTCTCCTTGTGCCCTCCATCTTTCCCAACATCAGGGTCTTTTCCAGGGAGTCTTCTCTTCTCCTGAGGTGGCCAAACTCTTGGAGCCTCAGCTTCAGGATCTGTCCTTCCAGTGAGCACTCAGGGCTGATTTCCTTCAGAATGGAGAGGTTGGATCTTCTTGCAGTCCATGGGACTCTCCAGAGTCTCCTCCAGCACCAGAATTCAAAAGCATCCATTCTTCGGCCATCAGCCTTCTTGATGGTCCAGCTCTCACTTCCATACATCACTGCTGGGAAAACCAGAGCTTGAACTAGACGGACCTTTGTTGGCAAGGTGATGATGTCTCTGCTCTGTCAGAAAGGTGATGTTCCAAGAGATATGCAGCCACAAAGAACAGACTTTCCTGGAAAGTTTGGGTACGAGAAGAAGACGAGGGAGAGCTCTGCTCCAAGGTCCCCACAGAGGTTGTTTTCTGGCACTGACCAGGGACATTGCAATTAATTTATTTTGTACGCCTGGGGGGGCGGGCCTCGCCGCTATGCCAGGATACTGAGACTCACCTGGGTCCATTTGCAGGACTGCCCCAAAGTCAATGTTTTCTGGGCAAAAGTATATATATTTTTAGATCTCTCGGATAACTGGGCAAAAATCATCCGCCTTTCCTTTTCGTCTGCATCTTTCAAATTTGTATGTTTGTTACTGACGCCTAAATAACAAGGAACCAGTTTTGCATCCGGCCAGGACTTAAAAACTGCCAAATTTTGGATGACCTCAGCAGGGCAGATTCCTCGCTACTTCCCGAAGCTGAGACTTGACGAAAACGTCTTTTGTCTGCGGAGACCAAACGGCCCCTCTGGAGGAAAATCAGTTCGGCGGAGCCCCCAAAATGAACTTCCTGGAGTCTGCTCAGCAAATTTAGGAACCGGACTTTGAGACCTGCCCAAATCCACTATATCAGAGCGAGACAGGGCTTGGGTTCAAACTTCCAGGTCTCCGTTTGGTTTGGTTTTCTCAACACCCGCTGGGTTCCTGCCTGCCATCTCTGGGCTTCCAATACATTGAGCCCGATGAACCGAGGGGCTCTGTCTTTTGTATAACGGCATTTTGTTAGCAACCGCGAGGACGGAGATTTCTGCACAAAAGCAGGTTGGACTAGATGACCCCAGGGTCCCCTTCTAGACTTAAGCAGTCGCCTAACTTACGGACTTCTGAGGACGCTCTTGACGGACTCTGCCATGTCCGCGATAGCCTGGCCAAAGATGAGACGTGGTTTGGAGAAAGAAGTTGAATTTTTAAAAAAATTATTATTATAGTAAAACCAGGGTAGAAGGAGTTTTTGCGAGGTTTGCTCCCAATAAAGCAGGGTTTAAAACGCTTTGGTGTGTTTTGTGGCATGGGTTAACTCCCTAATCTTATCCCGCCTGCTCTAACCACTGCTCCTTACTGCCCAAACCAGCCGTAGTCCCCCCTCCCAAGCCCAACTCCTTTAACTGCCCTGTCACCTGTCTATCACGCTCCATCCTCAGCCAATCGGCAGGCGGCACACCCCAAAGGTCGCGCCCACCTTACCTTAAACCCCACAAATATCTCTTTGGGTACCACTTTGCCGTATGTGTCTTAATATACAAACCCTACAAACCCAACGGCAAGCACCACACACACACAAACACACACACAGAAAGCAGCCTTTTATTGGGAAATTTTTAAATTTTGGTGTTTTATTGTGTTTTTATATGTGCTGCAAGCCGCCCAGGGTGGCTCGGGAATAATAATAATAATAATAATAATAATAATAATAATAATAATAATAAAAGCTCTGGCACTTCTTCCTTCCTTGGAGCTTTTGAAAGCAGAGGTTGGATGGCCATTCATCATGGATTCTTCCACTGGGGTTCCTGCATCGAAGGGGGGTGGACTGGATGACCTTTGGAGGTCCCTCCCAACTGTTATAAGAAGAAAAAACCTGCTTCTTTTCCCTTACGGGGTATCCAAGAGTCCTTAAGCGGGTTCCCTACACCGTCATGTTTAGGTAGGAAGCTTCCAGCTACCACATCTTGCCAGCTGCTTGGGGATTGGATACAAGGCACATTTGCCCGTTCCACAAAAATAAAAACCAGGTCAGTTCTGCTTCCCAGCTCCATCTGGTACCTTGGCTGAGACCCTCTCCCCCTGCGGCTTCCTATAGATGAAATCATAGCTCGATTCTCGCTTGATCTTTATTATTATTATTGACCTCGGAATAAAGCAACCAGCCTCTTCAAATCCAAGGAGACGAGGAAATGCAGTTTGTCTATATGCGAATAATAATAATAATAATAATAATAATAATAATAATAATTATTATTTATTATTTATACCCTGCCCATCTGGATGAGTTTCCGCAGCCACTCTGGGCGGCTCCCAATCGAGTTTTTAAATCAAGTTTTAAAAACAATACAGCTTCTCCGCTGGCACGGGAAGGAGGGTGGAGAATTTGGGGGAAAGAATTTGGGAAATTGTGGCTGCCTCGTTAGGAACAAATGAGGTCTTGGAGGCGATCTCGTGGGGACGGAGTGTGCAAGTAGACTTGTGAAAAGGAGACAAACTTTCCCAAGGTGGGAGGAAAAAACCCACATAAACAAGGAGGGATGGACTTTTGAAAAGTCCTAAGACAGAGATGACGCAGACGAACGCGCATGGGATCCATCAGGTGGGCAGACGGCCTACGAAGCAGGGTGGATGAAAATCAACAGGTTTTTTTAAAAAAATAAATAAATTCAAAAATGGTTTTTTCCCATTTAAATTGGATTTTTAAAATTTAAATTGCTTTTCATAGCTCTGTGGCTCCCACAACCCCTTTCCTACCTCTGAGACGCCTCTACCCTTTTCATAGCTCTGTGGCCCCTTTCCTACCTCTAAGACCCCTCTTCCCCTTTCATAGCTCTGTGGCCCCTTTCCTACCTCTGTGACCCCTCTACTCCTATTCTACCCCTGTGACCCCTCTACCCCATTCTACCTCTGAGACCCCTCTACCCTTTTCATAGCTCTGTGGCCCCTTTCCTACCTCTGAGACCCCTCTACCCTTTTCATAGCTCTGTGGCCCCTCTACCTCTTTCCTACCTCTGAGACACCTCTACCCTTTTCATAGCTCTGTGGCTCCTTTCCTACCTCTGAGACCCCTCTACCCTTTTCATAGCTCTGTGGTCCCTCTACCTCTGAGACCCCTCTACCCTTTTCATAGCTCTGTTTGCCCCCTCTACCTCTTTCCCACCTCTGATACGCCTCTACCGTTTTAATAGCTCTGTGGCCCCTCTACCCCTATTCTACCCCTGTGACCCCTCTATGCTTTTCATAGCTCTGTGGTCCCCTCAACCTCTAAGACCCCTCTATTCTTTTCATAGCTCTGTGGTCCCCTCAACCTCTGAGACCCATCTATCCTTTTTATAGCTCTGTGGTCCCTTTCCTACCTCTGAGACCCCTCTATACTTTTCATAGCTCTGTGGTGCCTCAACCTCTGAGACCCCTCTACCCTTTTCATAGCTCTGTGGTCCCTCTACCTCGTTCCTACCTCTGAGACCCCTCTTTACTTTTCATAGCTCTGTAGTCCACTCAACCTCTGAGACCCCTCTATACTTTTCATAGCTCTGTGGTCCCCTCAACCTCGGAGACCCCTCTTTACTTTTCATAGCTCTGTGGTCTTCTCAACCTCTGAGACCCCTCTTTACTTTTCATAGCTCTGAGTTGTAGAGGGCTACAGAGCTATGAAAAGGGTAGAGGGGTCTCAGAGGTTGAGTGACCACAGAGCTATGAAAAGTAAAGAGGGGTCTCAGGGGTTGAGTGACCACAGAGCTATGAAAAGTAAAGAGGGGTCTCAGGGGTTGAGTGACCACAGAGCTATGAAAAGTAAAGAGGGGTCTCAGAAGTAGGAAAGGGGCCACAGAGCTAGGAAAAGTAAAGAGGGGTCTCAGAGGTTGAGTGACCACAGAGCTATGAAAAGTATAGAGGGGTCTCAGAGGTTGAGTGGACTACAGCGCTATGAAAAGTAAAGAGGGGTCTCAGAGGTTGAGTGACCACAGAGCTATGAAAAGTAAAGAGGGGTCTCCGAGGTTGAGGCACCACAGAGCTATGAAAAGAATAGAGGGGTCTCCGAGGTTGAGGCACCACAGAGCTATGAAAAATATAGAGGGGTCTCAGGGGTAGGAAAGGGGCCACAGAGCTATGAAAAGGGTAGAGGGGTCTCAGAGGTTGAGTGACCACAGAGCTATGAAAAGTAAAGAGGGGTCTCAGAGGTTGAGGGGACCACAGAGCTATGAAAAGGGTAGAGGGGTCTCAGAGGTTGAGGCACCACAGAGCTATGAAAAGCATAGAGGGGTCTTAGAGGTAGAGGAGCCACAGAGCTATGAAAAGCGTAGAGGGGTCTCAGAGGTAGGAAAGAGGTAGAGGAGCCACAGAGCTATGAAAAGTAAAGAGGGGTCTCAGAGGTAGAGGGACCACAGAGCTATGAAAAGGGTAGAGGGGTCTCAGAGGTAGGAAAGAGGTAGAGGGGCCACAGAGCTATGAAAAGCGTAGAGGGGTCTCAGAGGTAGGAAAGAGGTAGAGGGGCCACAGAGCTATGAAAAGCATAGAGGGGTCTCAGAGTTAGAGGAGCCACAGAGCTATGAAAAGCATAGAGGGGTCTCAGAGTTAGAGGAGCCACAGAGCTATGAAAAGCATAGAGGGGTCTCAGAGTTAGAGGAGCCACAGAGCTATGAAAAGCATAGAGGGGTCTTAGAGGTAGAGGAGCCACAGAGCTATGAAAAGCGTAGAGGGGTCTTAGAGGTAGAGGAGCCACAGAGCTATGAAAAGGGTAGAGGCGTCTCAGAGGCAGGAAAGGGGTAGAGGGGACACAGAACTATGAAAAGGGTTGAGGGGTCTCAGAGGCAGGAAAGGGGTAGAGGGGCCACGGAGCTATGAAAAGCATAGAGGGGTCTTAGAGGTAGAGGAGCCACATAGCTATGAAAAGCGTAGAGGGGTCTCAGAGGTAGGAAAGAGGTAGAGGGGTCACAGAGCTATGAAAAGCATAGAGGGGTCTCAGAGGTAGAGGAGCCACAGAGCTATGAAAAGGGTAGAGGGGTCTCAGAGGTAGAGGAGCCACAGAGCTATGAAAAGCGTAGAGGGGTCTCAGAGGTAGGAAAGAGGTAGAGGGGCCACGGAGCTATGAAAAGCATAGAGGGGTCTTAGAGGTAGAGGAGCCACAGAGCTATGAAAAGGGTAGAGGCGTCTCAGAGGCAGGAAAGGGGTAGAGGGGACACAGAACTATGAAAAGGGTTGAGGGGTCTCAGAGGCAGGAAAGGGGTAGAGGGGCCACGGAGCTATGAAAAGCATAGAGGGGTCTTAGAGGTAGAGGAGCCACAGAGCTATGAAAAGCGTAGAGGGGTCTCAGAGGTAGGAAAGAGGTAGAGGGGTCACAGAGCTATGAAAAGCATAGAGGGGTCTCAGAGGTAGAGGGGTCTCAGAGGTAGGAAAGAGGTAGAGGGGCCACAGAGCTATGAAAAGCATAGAGGGGTCTCAGAGGTAGAGGGACCACAGAGCTATGAAAAGGGTAGAGGGGTCTCAGAGGTAGGAAAGAGGTAGAGGGGCCACAGAGCTATGAAAAGCATAGAGGGGTCTTAGAGGTAGAGGAGCCACAGAGCTATGAAAAGGGTAGAGGCGTCTCAGAGGCAGGAAAGGGGTAGAGGGGTCTCAGAGGTAGTAAAGGGATAGTGGGGCCACAGAGCTAAGAAAAGTGTAGAGGGGCCTCAGAGGTAGCAAAGGGGCAGAGGGCCACAGAGCTCTACCCCTTTCCTACCTCTGATACCCCTCTACCCTTTTCCTACCTCCATCCTCCCTTATAGCCCTTTCCCTACCCAGAACCCATCACTATTTACCTCTGAAATTGCCTCCCCTGTAGCTCAAGACCACCCCCCAAAGCATCATACGTATATCAAAGTAATTGTTGAACTGAAATACAATTAAGAAGAAGTATATTAATAGTGAAATAATAATTCAGCTCTGACTGAAAAGGATTTTTTTTATTCACAACAGACTGAATAATGCAAACACCTTGTCATTTGGCGATGACAAAAGTTCCTTTAGAAAGACAAATTACAAAGACTCATCATCTGGTTTCTGGAAACTTGCTATGACATGAAATAGGTGCAAACATATGATGCAAACTATTAATAATGATAAACAGCAGAATGCAGGCACCCTATATATAGAAAGGAGCAAACCAGTGATATTTTAGGGAGCAGGCTAGCAGGTGGGACCCATGACTTACATCAGAGGAGCCTACACAACACAAAACACAGTTGCTGCATGTAGGTTTTATTTCATTTGTTTTTTATCTTATATTTTGGAAATGTACATCCAGGGGGGTTTTTTTCCTTTATTTTTTTGGGGGGCCCCCCAAGCGAGTGGGGCGCTAAGCTAGAGCTTGTTTAGCTTATACTTAAATCCGGCACTGATTGCTGCCTGAATATCCTCTCTTCAGCGCTCACAAAGAACAACATTGCAAAGACCTGCATGCTCCGTAGCTTATTGGAACTTATGGGGAGACGTCTGGGACCCCAATTCACCCCATGGGCTTTGCTGCCTGTCCCCAGGTGACACCCTTCATTCTCATAGCTGTCAACGTTTCCTTTTTTAAAGGGAAATTCTGTTATTCCGAATAGGATTCCTCGCAAGAAAAGGGAAACGTTGACAGCTATGGCCATTCTTGCTGCGTTGTCCTTGAACCCCAATGATGACCTAGTACAGAAGCGAGTTTTCAAATCCATTGCCCCGCCCACTTCCCCCTCTAGTATGTGGCCCCCAGAAGCTTGCACAGGTGGAGAAAGCGGCCCTCGGCTGCCAAACAGCTCCCTCGTCTCCCTCTCCAGCAAAATCCTTTCCCACCCCTTCCTCACCCCGATCCCGGGTGTCTCATAGGGTTTCTTCAGGGAAGTCGCCCCAGGCGAATGACACCAGGCTTGCTTTTGCAACCTTTCGGGTCGGGGACACCACAGAGAAGGCCCTACATCCCCGAAGAGACAAACCGCATCTCTACGTTGGCGCCGGGCTCGGCACTTGGCGGTGAAGGGGAAGACTTTGCGGAAAGCCCTCTGGAAACTGGCGCCCATGAAGGCGTAGACGATGGGGTTGAGGGAGGAGCTGGCGTACGACATGCAGTGAGCCCAGATTTTCAGCTTGTAGGTGTAATAGTTGCGGCGGAAACTGGTGCCAAAGGCCTGGGCCAGAATCAGAAGCTGCATTGGGCCCCAGCAGATGGCGAAGAGGACGACTATGGTGCCCACCATCCGTGATATCTTGCCCCGCATGGCTTCTGAGCTCTCGGCCAGCTGTTGAACCTGCGAGGAGTCAAGAAGGGGACTTGCAATCAGATCGGCTTGGCCTCTGCGGCCCAGGGAGGCACAGGTCAGTTCTGTGTCCAGGGCAGCTCCATCTGGTACGCAGGATGAGACCCTCCCTGCCCGCAGACTGCCTGGCCAGAGTGGTGCATGCTCTGGTTATCTCCCGCGTGGACTACTGCCTGTTGAATGGTTTCTTTAAATGTAAAGGTTCATCATTGTTCCACCCGATGTGTATGTCTTTAAGGGGCCAGAGCAAGGGCCAGAGCAAAATAACGAGACCCAGCTTTACAGCTGTGAAACATAGCAGGTCTGCTGAGTTGTATTGATTAAGGTGTGTCAGCATTTGGGTGTAGTATATAAGGAGCAGCACCTAGCTCTCCCATTACCCTGGGGGATGGGTTGGTGGTTGGGTCTGGTTTGTTGTTGATGTATTTAGTGTAAAAGGAGTTTTTGTTTTTGTAATTAAAACCTTGTTTAAGTTATTTTTGAGTCCCTTTTTAATGCATGGTCTCCCCAGCAAGCTCTCTGCAGCGCTACCATACTGCAAATAGCCATGTGCTCTCCATGGGGCTACCTTTGAAGGTGACCCGGAAATTGTAACTAATCCAGAATGCAGCAGCTGGACTGGGGACTGGGAGTGGAAACCACAAAACACCGGTTCTGAAAGACTCACACTGGCTCCCAGGACGTTTCCGGGCACAATTCAAAGGGTAGGTGCTGACCTTGAAAGCCCTAAATGGCCCAGTAGACCTGAAGGAGCGTCTCCACCCTGTGGGTTATTTGTGGGGCATAGGAATTTGTTCATTATATTTTTCATTTGTTTTTGTGACTGCGGAACCCAGTTCAGCTACTGATTGATTGTGCGACTTCGGAAATGGATAAAAGCCCCCCATCCAAACAATGACTATCATCAGTACAGGTAAGGGAAAAAATTAATTTAAAATTTTATCATATACATACTGTCTTGTTTATTTTATAGTACAGTACATTGATTATTGCTTTCATTTTATGGCTCTCATTAGATAGTAAAATTCATGTTAAATTGCTGTTTTTGGGGTTGTTTTATTTAAAAGTCTGGAACAGATTAATCCATTTTGCATGACTTTCTATCGGGAAGCGTGCCTTGGTTTTGGAACGCTTTGGTTTTGGAACGGAATTTCCGGAACGGATTAAGTTTGAGAAACAAGGGACCACTGTATAGGTGTTTCCTAATGACGTTCAGCACCCTTAACAAACTACAACTCCCATGATTCTTTGGGGCAGCCAAGCCTGTTTTAAAGTGCTATGACCCCAGTTGTGCTCAGTTGTGGCCAAAAGCAAAAGGACATGTGATTGTATCAATCCATCATTTAAGGCACTGATCCATTGGGCCAGTGGTGGAATCTAGACACATATTTTAAAAAAGTTGTGAAAAATGCTTTTTTTAAAAAAAAGTTTTGAAAAATGGATTCAATTTTCCATAGCTCACCATCGCCATCTAGTGTCGTATTTGTAGAATGCACTTTGCAGCAGACTTGAAACTTTTCCTTTGCGGCTGCATAGCCGAGTCCAGAGTTTCATTGCAGAACATGCACACAAAAAGCAACCCGGAAATAGATAGATAGATAGATAGATAGATAGATAGATAGATAGATAGATTCTTTATTGTCATTACACAAGTGCAACATTGCACAAGTGCAACGAAATTGGATGCCATCCCTTAAAAACAACAAAAGCAAAACAACAACAACAACCAAACAAACCACATTCCAGCCACACCCACACCCACACCCATCAAACTCCCAGGTCACACTATCGAGTTACTGCATTTAAGAAGGCCACAGCTCTTGGATAGAAACTATTTTTCAGTCTATTTGACCTTGACTTGATGTTTCTGTATCTCCTGCCAGAAGGCAGTAGTACAAACAGACTGTGTCCCGGGTGAGATGCATCCTGCAGGATATTGTTTGCTTTCCTAAGACAACGGGAACCGTACAGTTCTTCCAAAGATGGGAGGGGATGACCAATAATCCTTTGGGCTGTGGTTATGACCTTCTGGAGCACCTTCCTCTTCCTAGCTGTACAGCTGGAGAACCAGGCACAAATACAGTATGTGAGAATGCTCTCTATGGAGCCTCGGTAGAAGGACACCAGCAGTCTCTCACTCAGATTGTTCTTCTTTAAAAGTCTGAGGAAATAAATTCTCTGCTGGGCCTTCTTCACCAGAGCAGTGGTATTTGCGCTCCAAGTCATGCCCTGATCGATAGTCACTCCCAAAAACCTGAATTCCGCCACCCTCTCCACCCGTTCCCCGTTGATATACAAGGGCTGAATGTCCGCCTTTTTTTTCCTGTAATCCACCACCAATTCCTTGGTCTTAGCCGTATTAAGAGCCAGATTGTTCTCTCCACACCAAGCACAAAGCCGCTCCACCTCGTCCCGATAGGCGGACTCATCCCCTCCTGAAATGAGCCCCACCACCGTAGTGTCATCAGCAAACTTGATGATTTTGTTGCTGGAATAGATGGCTGTACAGTCATACGTATAGAGAGTATAGAGCAGGGGACTCAACACACAACCCTGTGGTGAGCCGGTGTTAAGGCTAAGGGCTGTGGACATATGTGACCCTACTCTAACCCTCTGAGAACGTTCTGACAAAAAGTCCAAAACCCAGAGACAGGTGGAGTTGGAGAATCCAATCGCCTCTAGCTTGGACACCAGTCTATGGGGGAGGATAGTGTTAAAAGCAGAGCTAAAATCCACAAACAGCAGCCTCACATAACTCCCCGGCTGCTCCAGATGGGACAGAGCAGCATGGAGAGTGGTAGTGATAGCGTCTTCCGTGGATCTATTTGCCCTGTATGCAAACTGGTAGTTGTCAAAAGTTGATGGAAGACAGGAAATAATGTGACGGCGCACCAGTTTCTCAAAACACTTCATGATGATTGGAGTCAGTGCAACTGGTCTGTAGTCGTTCAGACTACTGATTGTGGATTTTTTAGGCAGAGGAACAATAGTTGACGACTTCAGGCAGGGTGGGACAATAGACTGGTGTAAGGACTTGTTGAAGATCTTAGTAAAGACCCTCGCCAGGGTCTTTGTTCTGTTCCTCTTTTTGAAAGGAATTGCAAAATGAACATTTCCCTTTTCCCAACTGCTATTCTGTTTCTCTGGGGACATGGGTGGCGCTGTGGGTTAAACCACAGAGCCTAGGACTTGCCGATCAGAAGGTCGGCGGTTCGAATCTGGGCTGAACTCCCGTTGCTCGGTCCCTGCTCCTGCCAACCTAGCAGTTCGGAAGCACGTCAAAGTGCAAGTAGATAAATAGGTGGGAAGGTAAACGGCGTTTCCGTGCGCTGCTCTGGTTCGCCAGAAGCGGCTTAGTCCTGCTGGCCACATGACCTGGAAGCTGGACGCCGGCTTCCTCGGCCAGTAAAGCGAGATGAGCGCCGCAACCCCAGAGTCGGCCACGACTGGACCTAATGGTCAGGGTCCCTTTACCTTTACTCTGTTTCTCAGTGTTGGAATTTACTTATTCCTGATCCCCCTTGCCAGCTCCTTACAGGGAAGCCTCTTCCACGAATCTTGCACGATGTGTATTTGCTTCGTTTCAAGAAATCGGGTTCTCTGCTCAGAAACGAGAGCAAGTTCCAACCTGTCTGAACAGGAAGCAAGCAAAAGAAATTATTGGCTGGCAAGACAGTGGAATGCGGAAGAAGTGCTCTTGTTTTTAAAAATATCAGCTTGGCAGTAAAAGTGGAGCTGCTAAGATCCTTGATTGATCTCACGCCAGGGATCGTTTATTAGCGGGTTTAATTGTGTGGTTCAGTTACAACAGGCATCAGCAAACGATTTCAGGAGGGGGCCGGTCCACTGTCCCTCAGACCTTGTGGGGGGCCGGACTATATTTTTTTGGGGGAAATGAACGAATTCCTGTGCCCCACAAATAACCCAGAGATGCATTTTAAATAAAAGGACACTTTCTGCTCGTGTAAAAACACGCTGATTCCCACACCGTCCGTGGGCCGGATTGAGAAGGCGATTGGGCCAGATCCAGCCCCCGGGCCTTAGTTAGCCTCCCCATGGATTAATCCGTTTTGCATTTCTTTCTATGGGAAAGTGCGCCTTGGTTTTGGAATGCTTTGGTTTTGGAACCAAAATTTGTCCAGCATGACTTATTTTTGAGGAACCCATGCTGGGTCTTAGCAAAGTCCTTTTCCAAGTGCTCACATTTTGTTGTTGTTTAGTCGTTTAGTCGTGTCCGAGTCTTCGTGACCCCCTGGACCAGAGCACGCCAGGAGGCGTGTCTACAACAGAAATCCTGCCTGCCAGGATACCTGATAATGGTCACTGATTGCATTACCTGGGCAGCCCGGCTGTTCTTTTGTGATGGTAAATACTTTAATTCTTGAATCCAAGTCACAAGCTCACCTGCCTTTTCTATTTCCTTAACTACCGTATTTTTTGCTCTATAAGACTCACTTTTTCCCTCCTAAAAAGTAAGGGGAAATGTGTGTGCGTCTTGTGGAGCGAATGCAGGCTGCGCAGCTATCCCAGAAGCCAGAACAGCAAGAGGGATCACTGCTTTCACTGCGCAGCGATCCCTCTTGCTGTTCTGGCTTCTGAGATTCAGAATATTTTTTTGCTGTTGTTTTCCTCCTCCAAAAAATAGGTGCATCTTATGGTCTGGTGCGTCTTATAGAGCGAAAAATACGGTACCCCCTGAGCTCTTTAACCAGCCATTCTCTTTGGCGCTTCTTTGACAAAACTGTTTGCCCAGGCTTAAGAGTAGATCTGTTTCACCTCCTGTACTCCAGGTCATATAATCCGTTGTTAAGAAGCACGTCAGCGTAACCGAACCATAAATTCTAACACTTCTAGCTTTGATTACGCGGAACGGCTTTTGTCCCACAAAGCCCAGCAGAGCTGCCGGTTGTTCTCTTGAGCAAACAGGATTATTAGGTTACATTATTAGAGCTGGGAAGGGTCCCGAGCGTCATCTAGTCCAACCCCCTGCAATGTGGGGTTATAAGAATTTGAAGTCTCAAATACATAAATCAAAGGTTCGTAAATTTACAGGGCAAACACATACTTAAGTAGGTAAACCGCGTGTCAGTAAAGGAGAACAACCATGAAGCAAATCTTGACTCTCCCTCATTGACCTCAAATGTTTCTCTGCAAGGAGGAAGGAAATGGAAGAACCTCTCTGTTGTCTTTTGCTTACCTGTCTTTAGGGAATCTTTCTCCCGATTTTCAGGGGAGAAACGCTGGAGGGGATGGAATAGGACGTCCCTATTTTCAGGGGAGAAATGTTGGAGGGGATGGAATAGGACGTCCCTATTTACAGGGGAGAAACGTTGGAGGGGATGGAATAGGACGTCCCTATTTTCAGGGGAGAAACGTTGGAGGGGGTGGAATAAGACGTCCCTATTTTCAGGGGAGAAACGTTGGAGGGGGTGGAATAAGACGTCCCTATTTACAGGGGAGAAACGTTGGAGGGGATGGAATAGGACGTCCCTATTTTCAGGGGAGAAACGTTGGAGGGGGTGGAATAGGACGTCCCTATTTTCAGGGGAGAAACGTTGGAGGGGGTGGAATAAGACGTCCCTATTTTCAGGGGAGAAACGTTGGAGGGGGTGGAATAAGACGTCCCTATTTACAGGGGAGAAACGTTGGAGGGGATGGAATAGGACGTCCCTATTTTCAGGGGAGAAACGTTGGAGGGGGTGGAATAAGACGTCCCTATTTTCAGGGGAGAAACGTTGGAGGGGACGGAATAGGACGTCCCTATTTTCAGGGGAGAAATGTTGGAGGGGATGGAATAGGACGTCCCTATTTACAGGGGAGAAATGTTGGAGGGGATGGAATAGGACGTCCCTATTTACAGGGGAGAAACGTTGGAGGGGATGGAATAGGACGTCCCTATTTTCAGGGGAGAAACGTTGGAGGGGGTGGAATAAGACGTCCCTATTTACAGGGGAGAAACGTTGGAGGGGATGGAATAGGACGTCCCTATTTTCAGGGGAGAAACGTTGGAGGGGATGGAATAGGACGTCCCTATTTTCAGGGGAGAAATGTTGGAGGGGATGGAATAGGACGTCCCTATTTACAGGGGAGAAACGTTGGAGGGGATGGAATAGGACGTCCCTATTTTCAGGGGAGAAACGTTGGAGGGGGTGGAATAAGACGTCCCTATTTTCAGGGGAGAAATGTTGGAGGGGATGGAATAAGACGTCCCTATTTACAGGGGAGAAACGTTGGAGGGGATGGAATAGGACGTCCCTATTTTCAGGGGAGAAACGTTGGAGGGGACGGAATAGGACGTCCCTATTTTCAGGGGAGAAACGTTGGAGGGGGTGGAATAAGACGTCCCTATTTTCAGGGGAGAAACGTTGGAGGGGGTGGAATAAGACGTCCCTATTTTCAGGGGAGAAACGTTGGAGGGGGTGGAATAAGACGTCCCTATTTTCAGGGGAGAAACGTTGGAGGGGACGGAATAGGACGTCCCTATTTTCAGGGGAGAAATGTTGGAGGGGATGGAATAGGACGTCCCTATTTACAGGGGAGAAACGTTGGAGGGGATGGAATAGGACGTCCCTATTTTCAAGGGAGAAATGTTGGAGGGGATGGAATAGGACGCCCCTATTTTCAAGGGAGAAATGTTGGAGGGGATGGAATAAGACATCCCTATTTTCAGGGGAGAAACGTTGGAGGGGATGGAATAGGACATCCCTATTTTCAGGGGAGAAACGTTGGAAGGGATGGAATAAGACGTCCCTATTTTCAGGGGAGAAACGTTGGAGGGGGTGGAATAAGACGTCCCTATTTTCAGGGGAGAAACGTTGGAGGGGACGGAATAGGACGTCC
This sequence comes from Podarcis erhardii, assembly GCF_964252035.2. Lineage (NCBI taxonomy): Eukaryota > Metazoa > Chordata > Lepidosauria > Squamata > Lacertidae > Podarcis > Podarcis erhardii. The sequence continues at coordinate 9,767,645 of NC_138516.1, read as the reverse complement.
CTATTTTCAGGGGAGAAACGTTGGAGGGGATGGAATAGGACGTCCCTATTTTCACAGGAGAAACGTTGGAGGGGATGGAGTTATTTGACCTCCGAGCCAAGGAGATAAGTAACTACACAACCTTTAGAAGACATCTGAAGGCAGCCCTGGATAGAGGTTTTGTTTGTTTGTTTAATGCTATGTTTTTATATACTGTATTTTTTGCTCTATAAGACTCACTTTTCCCCTCCTAAAAAGTAAGGGGAAATGTGTGTGCGTCTTATGGAGCGAAGGCAGGCTGCGCAGCTATCCCAGAAGCCAGAACAGCAAGAGGGATTGCTGCTTTCGCTGCGCAGCAATCCCTCTTTCTGTTCTGGTTTCTGAGATTCAGAATATTTTTTTTCTTGTTTTCCTCCTCCAAAAACTAGGTGTGTCTTGTGGTCTGGTGCGTCTTATAGAGTGAAAAATGTGGTATGTTGGAAGCCGCCCAGAGTGGCTGGGGCCTGGGGTATAAATAGTAAATTTATGATGACGATGGAATAGGACGTCCCTATTTTAATCGGATAATGAAATGTTGGGCGATATGCAATGCATCTTGATTATCTTCAGCCCAGAGGACAAACTAATAATGTGCCTCTCAAGACATTATCAGGGCATTCAGCTCCTGTTTCCACCAAGACTTTCTTTCCCCCCCGTTGGTTCCTGCAGGGGTTTAATTATTCTCTAGCATCGCAAGAGTCCTTCACCTCAAAAGCACCTCTGTTGCCTCATCAGACAGGTGAGCTCAGCCATAAAAGAAAAAGAAGAAATAAGAGAACGCCCCTGAAATAAACGTTGTATAACTGGCAGGTGGCAGTTATCTGACCTAATTCATAGCAACAAGGGACGCGGGTGGTGCTGTGGGTTAAACCACAAAGCCTAAGACTTGCCGATCAGAAGGTTGGCGGTTCGAATCCCCACAAAGGGGTGAGCTCCCATTGCTCGGTCCCTGCTCCTGCCAACCTAGCAGCTTGAAAGCATGTCAAAGTGCAAGTAGATAAATAGGTACCGCTCCGGCGGGAAGGTAAACGGCGTTTCCATGCGCTGCTCTGGTTCGCCAGAAGCGGCTTAGTCCTGCTGGCCACATGACCCGGAAGCTGTACGCCGGCTCCCTCGGCCAGTAAAGCGAGATGAGCGCCGCAACCCCAGAGTCGGCCACGACTGGACCTAATGGTCAGGGGTCCCTTTGTTGTTGTTTAGTCGTTTCCGCCTCTTCGTGACCCCCTGGACCAGAGCACATCAGGCCCTCCTGTCTTCCACTGCCTCCTGCAGTTTGGTCAAACTCATGCTGGTTGCTTCGAGAACACTGTCCCACCATCTCGTCCTCTGTCGTCCCCTTCTCCTTGTGCCCTCCATCTTTCCCAACATCAGGGGCTTTTCCAGGGAGTCTTCTCTTCTCATGAGGTGGCCAAAGTCTTGGAGCCTCAGCTTCAGGATCTGTCCTTCCAGTGAGCACTCAGGGCTGATTTCCTTCCGAATGGAGAGGTTGGATCTTCTTGCAGTCCATGGGACTCTCAAGAGTCTCCTCCAGCACCAGAATTCAAAAGCATCCATTCTTCGGCGATCTTTATGGTCCAGCTCTCATTTCCATACATCACTACTGGGAAAACCACAGCTTGAACTATACGGACCTTTGTTGGCAAGGTGATGTCTCTGCTTTTTAAGATGCTGTCTAGGTTTACCTTTATCTCTGCTGCAAGCAGAAGATGGACTGGGAAGAAGGACATGTTTCAGGGAGCTGGAGAGCATCCTTGGGTACCACAGAGCAGAGGCAACGTGAGTCTCTGTGGGCGATTTGGGGGAGGCGACAGCAACCTCCCTTCACGCCAAAGGGAGTCCCCATGCTGTTGCCACGGCAACCGTTTGAAGGATGTCTGTCTCCAGGCAACTTGGGCTGCCAGAGGAGAAGTCATGTTTGCGCTCCGAATCGCCTTGGAGTCGACAGCTTCCTGGTCTTGCTGGCAGCAGGTGAAACCCCGGAATGAGTTGGACTTCAGACTTTTCTCACCTTCCCTGCAGATAAAAGCAGCTGAGAGCAGGTTCAGAGGGCAGAAGGCAGGAGAGGAAGGCGAGGAAGAGGAAGACGGCCCTTCGGAGTGAAAAATGGACCACCTCAAAGCTGCTGAAGATGTCATCTTGGGGCGGCCGAGCAAGCTGTAAGTGGCTGGGCTCTTTTGGGGAAGGGGGACACTTGCAATCGATATGATTCCACCCCCGTTGGAAATCAGGGGAGAAACGTTGAAGGGGATGGAAGAGGACGTCCCTATTTTCAGGGGAGAAACGTTGGAGGGGATGGAAGAGGACGTCCCTATTTTCAGGGCAGAAATGTTGGAGGGGATGGAATAGGACGTCCCTATTTTCAGGGGAGAAACGTTGGAGGGGATGGAATAGGACGTCCCTATTTTCAGGGGAGAAACGTTGGAGGGGATGGAAAAGGACGTCCCTATTTTCAGGGGAGAAACGTTGGAGGGGATGGAATAGGACGTCCCTATTTTCAGGGGAGAAGCGTTGGAGGGGATGGAAAAGGACGTCCCTATTTTCAGGGGAGAAACATTGGAGGGGATGGAATAGGACGTCCCTATTTTCAGGGGAGAAACGCTGGAGGGGACGGAATAGGATGTCCCTATTTTCACTGGAGAAATGTTGGAAGGGGTGGAAAAGGACGTCCCTATTTTCAGGGGAGAAACGTTGGAGGGGATGGAATAGGACGTCCCTATTTTCAGGGGAGAAACGTTGGAGGGGATGGAATAGGACGTCCCTATTTTCACGGGAGAAACGTTGGAGGGGACGGAAAAGGACGTCCCTATTTTCAGGGGAGAAACGTTGGAGGGGATGGAATAGGACGTCCCTATTTTCAGGGGAGAAACGTTGGAGGGGATGGAATAGGACGTCCCTATTTTCAGGGCAGAAATGTCGGAGGGGATGGAATAGGACGTCCCTATTTTCACGGGAGAAACGTTGGAGGGGACGGAAAAGGACGTCCCTATTTTCAGGGGAGAAACGTTGGAGGGGATGGAATAGGACGTCCCTATTTTCAGGGGAGAAACGTTGGAGGG